>NC_056732.1:99271136-99311136 GCF_019279795.1 Protopterus annectens
CTGGGGGGCCCGGGGTTGTTTGGGGGGCCGGGCTTGTGTGCTTTTTTGGGGGGCCGGGGCCTTCCCCCAAAAAAAAGGGAAACCAGAAAGGAAAAAAGGGGAAGGGGGCAAAAAAAACCAAAATTTAAGTGGGAAAAAAAAGGGTTTTACCGGATTTTTTTATTTTTTTTTTGGGGGGGGGGGCAGGGGGGCCCCTGGGGGCCGGGGTTGAAAAATCAATCAGAATCAGGCAATTACCCAGGTAAAACACTAGCCCAGCCCAGCCCAGCACTTAAAACTCTGCAAACAACACTCCATTATGTTTCTCTCAAGAGACACTGCAACACTGCAGTAAGCTAATAGAAGTGAAAACTGAAAAGGCTTCACTGAGACAAAAAAATGTTAGGGGCTGCCATTGCTGTTATAAGGCGACATATGCAACATGCTGAGGGTGGTGATAATGCAAATGCTGCTGGACAACCCACAGTGAGGAGACAGAGAAGAGTGTACAGGCCCAGGGTTACCTACCAGGGCCACATGAGCTGGAGATAGTGGGCTATAGAGTGGAGAGAGACCTCTTGCAGCAAATTGTTGAGCTGTGCAGGCCATGCCCTCACACATTGAGAACCAACAGAGAGGAACCCATCGGAGTCGAAACTAAGGTATGTGTTGGCCTAAGTATATTAGCAACAGGTACCTTCCAGAGACCAACTGGTGATATGATGGGGATATCACAGGCATCAGCATCCAGGGTACTGCACCAGTTCCTGGATGCCATGTCAGCACATTTCGGTGATCATGGATATTTCCCCAATTCCGAGGTATTGGTGGCCAATATGTGTCTCTTCCAGCAAATAGTGGAATACCCTGAGGTAGTGGGTGCAATGAACTGCACTCACATATGCATCAAAGCACCGATGAGCGGGGTGGGGTCTACTTCACGCAAGGGCTTCTCCTCCATCAACTGTCAGGTCATGTGTGATGCCCAGGGCATAATACTGAATGTGTGTGCTGACTGCCCTGGAAGCTACCATGATTCCCATATCTGGCATCTGACGCAGCTGTACCAGACATTTGCCAATGGGGACATCCCACATGGTCACCTAGTGGGGGATGCTGGCTATGCACTGGAGCAGTGGCTGATGACACCCATCAGAAATGCACACACACCTGAACAGGAATGCCATAATGAGGCACACGCACAAACACAAAATGTAATTGAGCGTGTGTTTGGGCTGCTCAAGTCATGGTTCCGGTGCCTGGACACATCTGGTGGAGCCTTGCAGTGCTCACCAACTACATGTACCCAAATTGTCATGGTATATGCTATGCTACATAATATGATCCTGCGAAAACAGCTGCAGCAGGACCAGCATAGGCCTGGGCCAAACAGCCCCCACCATTGCCAAAGCCATTACAGGCAGAGCATGACTCAGAGGAGGAACAACCTGAGCCTGCCCCAGTAGGCAGAAGGAGGTGTGCCCAGTATGCTTTGGCCTTGGCAAAGAGGCAATGCATAGCACATACACTGGCTCAGTAGGAACTCTGGAAATTATACCTCTCTCTGACCCGCACATATAATAAAAGGGATGCCTTCTTTGACACTACCTGCTTTCAAACATGTATAGGGAGTGTAGTATGTGCATCCAACATAGGCAGCCCTGCATCAACACCTGAGGCATGATTGCCATGTGTTAAGCAATATAAAGCAGTGCTAAACAGCATTTACCATCATGAAGTCAATGTAAACAAAATCGCACACACCAACTACTACAAATGTGGTCAATGTAGAGTAATATTGGCCAATGTCCAGCAATGATGGTTAATATTGAGCAATGTTGGACAAGTTGGGTCTAGGTAGGGCATAGCTGAACAAAAGCCAACATGCTCATGTTTGCTCTACTGGCCCCTAAGCAGTCTGGTCTGCTCACTATGAGACTATAAGCGGCAATGGGCCTCGAACCCAGGATACTATTCACTATAGTCATAGTACTGAACCACTAAACCATGACAGCAGTGTGGTGGTTAGCCTGTATGAAGAAATGTTGATAAGTCTATGGAAAGTATTTCACGGAAACCCTGCAGGTACAGCATAATCCCTGACAAGTTATGACACAAAGCTGAGTCCTGCAGTAAGAATAGAAGCTGACTTTCAACACACACAGTACAAATGTTAATAATGGACATGTAGACATACATCAACAAATGTAATGGACCTCAGACAGCAACATACTGAAAGGTCACACTGGGCATGCTCACACACTTAGGCCATGTTGGAGTAAAGCATTGGGCCACACATAGCAGGCAGTTGCACGTGTTAACCCAGGAACCTCTCACTACACAGCAATCTGCCCTGTGCACACACTTATATGACAACAGACACATATATAATATAGTGGAACCCTGCCATAAGCAAATATGTTCTGCAGATACCTAAGCAGTTCATATAAAGTGTGAAAGCAAAGATGATAAAAACCTGCAAACAGTATCAGCAATAAACATTGTGCATCATGAAAATTATCATAGGTTCAGAGGTTGATACTAGGCTATCTGCCCTAGGGCATGTGCAAGCATAGCCAGAGTGTGTTTGGCTACTGCAACCCAGTCAAATCAGAGCACTGTGCCTGTGAATATTAGGTCACACAAAGATAACCCATTTACATTCAGTGTATTGTGCCTCTGTCTAGCAGGGACCCAGAAGATATCCCATGGGTAAACATGCGATCACCCATCCACTTGTCAAGATGTCACCTGTAGGTGGTCAGTGGGTGGCTCTGCCTATGCAAAACCGGGACTACACTCCGGAGTGAGTGGAGGCTTTCTGATAATAATCTGCCCCCCCAGCATGTCCTTTTAACATCAGTGCTGAGGTATATGTCCCAGGAGTGTGTAGTAGCAAGGGAGTCGGATATCCTGAGGTGGAGCATGTCCAGTAAGTCTGGGTCAGATATTGCCTTCTACTACAGGCACACAACACATCCGTGTAGGTGGTAAGTGACTGAGTAGAGCTGGAGTTACTGTATCGGAACTGTGCAGGGCATCTATGTGAGTCCCTACATCTGCTTGAAGAGTAACATTTGTGGCCATTACAGTTGCTGCAGGTGTCAGGTAAGGTACATCCCAAAGGTGGCATAGTAACCAAGCATGGTCGTGAAGAGTATAGGGGCACAATGACCACATGTGATCAACATGTGAAACCATGTGGGATATGGTGGGCTATGTAGACATACTGTCTAATCACTATGGCAATAGGATTGTCAAAGGCGAGAGTACAAACAGGTCGTGTCCCCAAACCCGAACAACTACTACTGTATGTAATGGAATGCAACCTATGTGGTAATGTGTGGGCATCTTGTCATCCTCAAAGGGGATGACTATGCAACTAATGGCATGTAGCCGTGGGCCATTGCTCAGGCACCAGTCAACCTATCGCTGTGAGACCCTGTATGAGTATGCATGTGCCAGCAGGAGAGCTGATTATGGCACCCAGTTTGCAGTCATCTGCGAACATGGGCAGCCATATCCCTCCTGTGACAGCCTGTACATCACACAAATATATACTGAACAAGAGAGGTCCCAGGACTGAGCCTTGTGGGATGCCAGGTGTAAATGGTGTATAGTCAGACATGGCACCTGCAACACTGAGCATGTGGGTGCTATCCCTGCTCCAGGTAGCAATCCATCGTGTCAGATATGTGTCGATATTGATGCTGGTGAGCCTATGCATAATGGCTGAGTGGGATATTGTGTTGAAGGGTTGTGCAAGGTCCAGGCAGGCTGTGTGTACAACCGTCCCAACACTGATGGACCTGGTAACTGTTGAAAGAATATGAACAGGTCCAACAGGCAAGATCTGCCCACAACAATGCTATAATATGTAGGACCCAGTGTCTGTAGATTTCCCATGTCTATGTGCATGAGTCCCATTACAATACACTCCATAGCTTTGCAGAACAGGCTAGTTAGCCTTTTAGGCCGATATTGTCTTTGGTCTGTTGTGGCAGTATTCAGTGGAGCGGGACCACTATTGCTGTACGCCATTCTGTGGGTACATATCCTGCAGTAACTCTTATATCGAACAGTGATGTAATGTGAGTATTACGTCTGTCATGAAGGCTGTGTACGACACAGGCTGGGACACTGTCTGGTCCCATTGATGCTGTGTTGTCCGCTGTGGGGAGGGCAGCACTCACCTGTTTACTCGTGATGTCTGGGAGGTTACACTCTGTTGGTATGGACAGTACCACCTTAGGGGGGGATGGGGGCACACATCTGCACTGAACCTGTTTGCCAGGATGATGGCAATGTCAGTGGGTTCAGGGTATGTTTAGTCAGTATGCAGTAACACACAGCGTATCAGTGAGTGTCCAGCCAGGTACCTCAATCAACTGAAGAAGGCCTTGTGAGTATCCGACGTGTCTGGTGCAATTGTCCTTTAGAAGCGTGCCTGACATAAATACCCGAGTGATTGTAGCAGTTCGCTAGTACAGATCACAGATGCCTTCCCTGCCTGGGATTGTGCTCTATCATGTAGTAGCTTCCTCCATTTGTTGTAAAGTGTATTAATGGCTGGGGTCCACCAGACAGGTCCACTGCCATTGGAGGAGTGAGTCCAGTTGTTATTTTGGATGTAACAATCCATGCGATCCACTAGGTGTCCATATAATGTGTATGTAAAGGATTCAGCAGTCTGAGCCATACTTACCACTGACCCAGGGTCTCTGATGGATACCACCGTGGTTTAGAGGAGTGTGACGTTTGCTTTTGGGAAGTTCACCAAGATTACCCAGGATGGGTGTGGGGATGAGATATGGATGTCCAGTGAGATAAAGTATGTTCTGCCCTTACCAATGAGGGGTATATCGCAGGTGTGGAACATAGAGTCCCCATGTCAGTGATGATCATGTCCAATATGTTGTCCCCTCTTGTGGGTGTGGTGACCGGTTGTGCCATAGCATATGAGTTTAGAAATAGTAGCAACTGTGTTGAGACCTGAGTACTATCCACAGTCAATGTGTGGGTATTTGACATCACCCAATATAATAGTGTTTGGGGAGACCTTCATATGGTCCAATGTTCCCAGGAAAGCTGATTGAGGTTGCTATGTTGGGGAGTGTGGTCTGTAGCAGGCAACAAACCAAAAGGCAGATTTGCACAATGTTAGGTGCATATGTATGGTCTGTGATGCATTGTGCAGTGCTACCAACCCAGAGGTATGTGTATCTGTGATGTATATGGATACTCCCCCTATTTGTGTTGGCCATTCCGAGTTATGTGGTCAGAAAGCATGGTACGAAATACAACCTGGTAGTGCTGGTGGGCATGTGGGAGCCTCAACCATGTGTCTGTTAGTGCACATATATTGCTATCCTCCATACTGAGGAGATTCCTGAGTGGGTGCAATTTGAGGGTAAGACATCTGGTGTTGAGCAGCATTACCCTCAGTGCCGTGTACTCTGTAATGTGTATGGAGGTGGTTCTGTCCTTTGAGCCCTGCTTAAATAGGGCAGTATGGTGACAGCAAGTGCCCTAGCCAGTATTCAAAAGTCCAAGGGTGACAGGTGCAAGCTGTCCATAGGGAAGCTACGTGGCATGTTGAACATGTCACCCCAGGGTGACAGACACTGTATCCCCTTTGAATAACACCAATATGTTAGCCAACTGTTAAATGTGATCAGTTTGTTGGTATACTGTGACATCATACTTGGTGAGTGTAAGATGCTAGACAAGGTCAGGGTAATACTGGGCTACATGATCACAGAGTTACTCTATGTTCCATGTCATGTGGTCCAGGGAGGAACGTCTGAGGGTGTATGCACCAGCATGGACAATGATGGAGCCAGTCCTGGACTTGCTTTGGAGTGACCTGAGTGCATGTGTTATGTGGTGGATCCTGGCACCTGAGAGATAGCTCAAAGTGACTATTCCCCTGCCTGGCCTGGTGAGTGGGACGATAGTGTGTTTGACATTAAGTGTCAACTATAACAAGTGTATCGGGTGTGTCGTTTAGGCCAAAGGGCAGTGACTGTGTGGCACACTGACATTGTGAACTGTGTGACATGTGGGCATTGTAGTGGGGTAGCAGTTGTATGTGTGTCTGCTTTGGAGGTCTCTGCTGATTAGGCATAGTGTATGTAGAGCCTCCGAATATGTGTATGTGTGATAATGTGGTTTGTTTGCTGTCACTATCGGTGTATTTGAGACTGATATGTGGTGTGTGTGGTCACCCTCACCACCTGATAGACTATGCCAGTCATGGGTCGAGAGACCTCAGTGTCCTGTATGTCAATATTGTTACATCTCCCACATATATGTGAGTGTGATGTGAGGAGGAGAGGGTTGTCTGTGTACATGAGGCAGATGTGACATTGTGTCATAACCACAATATTCACTAGCTGGACTGGAGAGTACACATGAAACTGACCCCTGGACATGCCAGTGTATTATGATGACATACTCTGTAGCCTGATCACAAAGGATCAGTAGGGTGTTAAGTGTGTAAAAGAGTATAACCGGGATTAGTGCTCAGGTTTGTCGGTGTTTTGTAAAGAGTAGCTGAGAAGCAGTCCAGACTGAGAATCATGACATGTCCTTCAGCTATGTAATAAATAGTAATGTACACACATATATGTGCTGAGTCAGGGACAACTGTACCTTACTGACATTGCCGACATCCTGTCAGACAGGCCCATGTATACATACCCACCCCCCACTGACGATAGTCCCTGACATCATACCAGGAGATATCACGTGTAGAATGGCTGAACATTTCCCTCCAAAGCCAAAAGCATGGCAGCAATTGGATTATCTTGTTTCCCAATATGTGTCATGCATGCACTATAGAACAAACAGACCCTGCACCTAAACAGTCTGTTGAGCCTCACCCACTCCACAGGACCTGGAACCGTCAAATGTGTTACAGCAACATATGGCGCTCCCCACATGTGTGGGTGCACAACCCACCATGGGAAGTATAGTCCAGTAAGCCTATAAAGTCTGATCTGCAAGGCCATGGAGTGCATCATGGCAGAAGTCTTAACAGAGCTATTGGAAACCGACAAACACACAACCCTACCAACTGTGGTATGTTCATGTGCAGATCATGGTTCCCAAGCATGCTACACTGTCTGCAAGGCAGCCACCCAGGACATACATCATGGAACAGAGCTACACATGTCCCACATAGACTTTGAACAGCTCTTCATCAACATCACAGACACATGTTGTATCCACAAAACCAACAATCTGTGCATAGATATGTGTTGACATATGAAGGGATGGCAATGTGTCCACAGATAGATCACACAAGGTGAGACTCATGGGGTCCTGTACAAGCTGTTGATACCTGCCAACCTACATGGATCATTCCTGGGATTGCATAAAAATGTGTACATACATTACCATGTCCAGTCTGATGATGTCATCATCCTACAAATATACCAGGAGAAAATAAACCACCCAATAAAACATATAGCATGCCGTGTTAATGTGTATCTCTCTGGTATCATAACATAGTTAGGTTGGGGTTTGAGTCCTGCAAACGCCAAGTGTGTGTGGGGGGTGTATGTGTGTGATTTCCTTTGAGAGGGGTAGCCTTTTTGGAGACTGGGAAAACACATTAAAGGAGGTACATCCCTCTTTGGAAAGTCTGATGATGTCAGCATCCTATAAATATTCAAGAACAGCAACCACCCAGTAATGCATATAGCGCGCTGTATTAATGCATATCTCTCTAGCTTCATAACATAGTTAGGTAGGGATTTGAGTCTTGCAAACGCTGTGTGTGTGTGTGGGTGTGCCACCACAACTAGTCCAGTGCAGCGTGAAGCTTTATGGTGGCTGACATATGTTTCAAAAACAGTATGTGCATTGCACATCATTCATGCGTCAAATAAATTTGTGTACATGCGTACCAATCAGTCGCAATCAGTGAAGCCTGCATATCACATGAATACATTTGTAATACATTTGTATTGTGCCGCTGCGCTGCATATCATATTCATATCATAGGTCACATATGTATGTCCCCAATGTAGTGTTATGTGTTATGTGACATCCCTGCCAGTGTGTATGTGTGTGTGTATGTGTGATTTCCTTTGACAGGAGAGGAGACTGGGAAAACACATTAAAGGTACATCCCTCTTTGGAAAAGATGATGTCAGCATCCTACAAATTTTCATGGAGAACAGAAAACCACAGTATTGCATATAGTGTACCGTGGTTAATGTGTGTGTCTAGTATCATAACATAGTATAGGTTTGAGTCTTGCAAACGCTAGAGTGTGTGTGTGTGTGTGTGTGTGTGTGTGTGTGTGTGTGTGTGTGTGTGTGTGTGTGTGTGTGTGCCACAGCTAGTCAGTGCAGCGTGGGCTTTGCTTTTACTATGGTATGACATATGTTTCAAACAGTATGTGCATTGCACACATCGGGTATCTGCGTGTCAAATAAATTTGTGTACATGTGACCTCAATCAGTACATAGATGTGAAGCCTGCATACTACATGAATACATTTGTAACCTTCGACAGATTGTGCCGCTGCTTCTCATATCATAGGTCACATATGTATGTATGCGTCAAGACCGGCCAATGTAGTGATCCATGGCCAAGGACATCCCTGCCACACACGCCCATGACACGTACTATAGAGTACTGTCAGTGAGGGTAATTGCCGGGGTATATGTCAGACATGTTCATACACAACAACGACTAGCAATAATGGACAGTCATTATAGGTGTGCACCAGCCCTGTGGATATGCATGCAGGCCCCTAATGTACCTATGGATATGTGAATACCAAGGGACAGATGACATAACACGTGTCTGTCTGTACACATTGGTACCCAACATACATGTTCAGGGCTACCACCTATGTGGTACTGTCGGGATAGTATGTATAGTAAATGTGGATGACTATGCCATAGATGGTGTACTGCTATACAGCATGTATTGGACAACAGGTATCTGTCTGTATGATACCCTTGTGTAGGATATGCGTCCCATCCGGGGAATGCAGTGTAGGCCAATGCATGCATTTCCAGATGTGGATGGACATATCCCTAGTGTGTTTGCATGTACCTAAGAGGGCTATATGCCACACAGGTGTGGTCCCAGGAACGTGTGGCGGTCAATACCACTGGTTACTGTTATAGTATACTACTGGAAGGATCCAGCTGTTACTGAGTTCCCTACAACTGTGAGTCATTTGTCAGGACATCATCTAATGATTGGTTATAGTCATGCTGTTGAGGTGGTGTATACTACCAAACTGCAGATCATTAACAGATATCAACGGTATCACCCACAGCATAATGCCAACCCATGTCATACACACATGTGTACCCATGTTAGCACATATCTGTAGTAGAATGCATACTGGCCATCGAAAGATACCATGAGATGTTAACAATGTGCAGAACAGGATATGTCGCACATCCCACGTGTCCACTATGCATGTACATGCAGACAGTGCACACACACCATGTTCACAGATGTACACCCGCTAATTTGTAATGCACTCATCACACACGTACTGTCCACTCACTAACACATGCTGGCAACACTGTACACTTCAGCCAAGTGGCGCATGGGTGGACAATACATACTCAGACCTAACACTGGTGTAAACAATGCTACAATGACTATCAGAGCTGTGATGCATAATGCCTGCTCAGATATACCTACAAGGATATCAGTACACTTTCCTGTTGGCAACTTGCTACTATTTCTACACTGCTATAATGTCACCCTGTGCATCAGAACCATGTTAGCCTATTTCTGCATCAATGTGACAGATGACAGGAGGTGGCACAGGTGTCATCATATGCACAAGGTGTGTTGTAGGTTTGCCAGAGCCCGACACTGACCCATCCAATAGGCATGTCTGTGTGTGTGTGTGTGTGTGTGTGTGTGTGTGTGTGTGTGTGTGTGTGTCTGTGTGTGTGTGTGTGAGGGACAACAGTACTGCATGGGCCAATGTTGATGTAATGTGTGTATGTATGTGTGAGCCCTAGTTGTATGGTAAATGTGTGTGTGTCTGCATGCACACAACTCCACCATGTGGCTGCCATATACGGGCAGTTGTGGGACAGCCACAGACCGTACCTGCTAGGCCGTACAGATCACTGTTTCCGGCCACGGACACAGTACCTGTGCCTAGCAGGGGTGCTACGGGCAGTATTGGGTACCAACTCTGACTGGGTGCTATCATCAGAGGCAGAGGTATGATGACTGGACCCATGTCCCTGCTGGGACTGGCCAGCACCACGTGCATGTGGTCTAGTAGGATGGTCAATGGACAGGCTAGCCCCAGCATTGCTGGGGCTGGTACTGCCACTACAGGAGCGGCTGTGATCCGTGGTCTGTTTGTGACGTCTGCCAGCTGATGCTGTTGCTGGCATACATCCGCGTCGGCATCTCATCTGTCCCGCATGGTCCTGGCTCATGGCTAACACATTGTGGATGACATTTAATGTCTCCCTCCAACAGTTATCAATGACCTCGGTGTAATTCCGGATGGCACCGGCAAGGTCATGGATGCTGTCATTGATAGCAGTGTAATGGGCCCTCTGCGCCCTTAGTCCCTGTCGGGTGTACCGTTCCATATGTGCCTGTGCCTGCATTACAGCCCGGAACATACTGGAGGTTGTAATACCTCCTGGGGCACATCTGCCAGGGGCAATATGACCAGTGGTGCTCCCCTGAGAACCCCTGAACATCCGCCTATGTGGTACCGTTCTGGTAATCCAGCTATGGCTGCTGTGAGGGGATGCACTTGCCATAGGTACCACACTCTCCTGGTCAATGCCAACTGTATGCTGTCCCTCAGCTACGGCCATTGGTGGCGAGGGATGTATTGGCAGTATGAGTGTGCGCATAGATGGGGTTGACCGCTGTGTACTGTCAACTGGTGGACCAACGACAGACCCTGTCAGACCTTCCTGTGCCACAATACATGTCTCATCATCTCCACTATTAGTGGTGGTGACATCAGGTTACCTGCTGTATTCAGCCACCCCTAACTCAGCATCTGTGGAAGGAAGACAGGAAACACACTTTACAATCTGTACATGATGTTAGCACACATGCACACATGCACACATGAACACATGCACACATGCACACATGAACACATGCACACATGCACACATGCACACATGAACACATGCACACATGCACACATGCACACATGCTCAGGAGTACACTGCTCACCACAGCACACACACACACACACACACACACACACACACACACACACACACACACACACACACCAACAATCCAACACATACACAATAGTGGGTGATGGTGGGTGACAGTATCACAAGGCAAACAGTCACCACACACGTGTCAGCATGCAGACCATGTGTTGCTCAACACCATGCAGTGCAAGTGTAGACAGCCCTATCTAATGACATTATACATGGCTTTGATGCATGTGTGTAGTTGTTCAGTGATTGGCTACACCCTGGAACACAATGTGTACATGGTCACAACATTGCTGTGCAAGTATTATCTGCTCTGCAATGTCATGTGCACCATCACTCAATGGTATACATACCATGGCTGCATGTGTTATCTGTGTGACACATAGATTGCCATATCTGATGACAGTGTCTGTGTCCATAGCACATAATAGTGGGCACAGGTGTAGCAAATGCATGCAATGTACAGACATGGGATGAGTGGTGCATGTAGACGTGAAGGAATCCCAATGCACGACATGGACATTGTACAGTGGTTATGGTGAGTGTGGGACATATTGCAGATATGTTGGTACCAGCCATGACATGGCATGCTACACGACTGCAACATTAAACACCACACACATACCCAATATGTGTCATGTGACCTATACACCTAATAGCATTCCAGGGTATATATGTGACTCTTTGTACAGATGGCGACTGTTGTGCAAAATGTGTATAACAGCATATGTAAGCACACACACAACATGCTATGCATGGTGTGTATAGGTGCATATGTTTGCACACACAGAACAATGAGGTGCACAGCAAAGACTGCTATGTGTAGTACTGTGGTCAGTGTAAGTGGATGGGGTGTAGTACCATGTGCCATCATCATCATCATGCATCTTGTGGTCACTCACAGCTACTAATATGTGACAGACCACCACCTAGCATGTTGTACCTGAACTGCAGTGCCATGGATACGTTCACTATTACACAGCCACTTTGTACATGGGCGTATGAGGTGCCCAGTAGGGAGCATTGCCTAACATGACTGTGTTATGTGTTGAAGAGTGTTGCACAGCCCCATGATAGGCCTCTACCCCGAGGCACATCATGCATGTGTGGATGACATGTGGGATACTGAAGTGTGATCTTACAGCGGGTGTGTGGTTACGCCATATGTAACATGACTTTGTGTACTGCATGTGATAAATGTGTTATGTTGTGTACAGGTGTTGCAACTATGCCTATCCAATGTGCAGTACGGGGTTGCCACAACTGTGTGTCATGCTCTGTGTATTGCATGTCATTGAGGCAGCTACTGACATTACTGAGTTGTGCAACGTCTCACAGCAAACATGCACGGCATGCATTATGCGTAGGTGTGTTACGTGTACATGGCCTACACCTCATCTATGACATGCATATTTCATTACCAACATTGCAGGTATAACACACTCACCAGCATGGATCGGCTGCCCTGCCGTCACACCAGAGGGACCTACGAGAATATGAGAGGGTTCGTCAGTGGCCACAACTGTGGCATTGCTACAGTGGGTATGCTAAACTGCAGTACAACAACAGTCAACAGTCACAGGTGTAGGGATATTATTCAAACTATCCGTATTGCACAACATTAGGCAGCGGAACTGCTAAACACACAGTACACATCTCACATACACATAATCTAACAATACAGTTAACTGTAGTCTACAGATAGGGCATGTTACCTGCTTGCTCCAGGTGGATGTGCTGGGTGGCTCCGGCCTCCATTATAACACATGTCAGAGGTTGATGTAGCTGTTGTCTAGGAGCCACCACGCTTAGGAGCAGCTCCTCCACTCTGGTGAGGGTGGGATGAATGGCCACCCCACCACCTGTGGCAAGCTGCTGTCTTTGGATATCAGACGCACGCCACCGGACTTGTCTAATTAAATCACTGCAGTGATGGCGTACTGCTCATATGTCCGGTTATGCATGCCTATGTCATTTACCCGACAAACAAGTTCCTGCCACAGTGCAGTCTGCTCCTGCTGGTGCTGGCTGCTTCTGGAGAAGAGCATTGTGTACTGCTGCAATAGGCTGTCGAGTATCACCTCTTCCTCATCTGCTGTGTATGCTGGATTGCGTTGGTGGGCCATCTGGCTGAAAAAGATATGAACAATATGTGTGAGAGTGTCCTGTGGCACACTTTACACCTTTACCCACAGATATCACTTTACTGACATATATACCATCTTATTGTCTGTCAGAGGTTACACACGTTCAATACCACTTATTGGTTCTCAGGCCACAACTAACTAACACTGCCTGGCAGACTCTATATATCTTGCTTTATCTCGCTTGCTATAACAGAATTGCCCGCTTTGCTGCAAATTGCTCATATAGAACTCATCACTGTACTGCTTTGAGACAGCTCCACTGGCTTGAACTGCCCAACCTCCTAACCTACAATCAGCTCTGCCTCTGTCATTCTATCTATTACCTCCCCAATAAGTGTCCTGCCCTCAAAAATCTAGTACAACATCACTCAGCCAAAAGGCCTCTAAGGCCTCTTAGATCATCAAGCAAACTACTACTAGAAGTCACCAACAGCTACAATAGCTTTGGAGATGCACTATATAGTAGTTATGTGGCTAAAAAAATGGAACTCTGTCCCTACTAGCATGCAAAACACATCATCCAAAGCCTCCTTTAAAGACCTCATCAGGCAACATCTCAAGCAAAGTTGGCAGTGCCATGATTGCTCCCCAGGCTAGTGAAAGCAGATAACATATACATACTAAATCTAGAGCAATTGATAATAGTTTTTCAATCTTACTCACAAACACTGGCTAATCTACAATGTATGTACTGTACCTGTGTACTATGTATGTATTCTACCTACGTTCCAAAGTTCAGCCGTACACCACAAATCTATTACTTACCTTTATTTTTAAAATTAATATTTTTTTGATTGTTCTCTCCACTGTAACTGTTTGTGCCGCATACCACTGTAAAAACATGTCTCTTGTAATTTGTGGGTATATTGATCATGTCTAAATAACTAAATGTATCTGTAATTTTTCTTTGTGGAGCTTTTCTCCCCGGGCCTCTGCTGAAAAAGGGCCTTTTTGGCTCAGTCAGACACCCCCGGTTAACAAATGTAAAATAAATAAATAAATAAATATCACACCACTATACAACAGTACTCGACACACTGTTTGTGACACATTGCACAACCTCAAGACAGGGGTGTATATCACACCAATGCACAAACAGAGATGTCATCCATTGCAATGGATGTAAAGTACAGGTACAGTAGTACCAATCAACCACCCTAGTCATTGATGCCATAGCCCTGCCTAACAGATGTGTCCAGTTGTTACTATAGGTGGCATACTGCTGTAACAGACTATATATGCTGCTGGATACACACGTTTACACTGTAACACACATATAATTGCAGCCATTGTACAGGCATAATCACACACACACACATCAGGCAAACATACAACGCACCACTGTATGCCAACACAGATGAGCATTACCTGTGTACCATACGGTACTGTGTGCCACTACTTAAACACCCTTATGCCTGCATTCTGTCCTCTGTGCAGACTACAGGAAACACACATGACAGTGTTTCCAAGCAATGTGAACACACACCATACTGTGCTGTTTAGGCCTACAGCTTCAGGTAGTACTATAGTTCATATTGGTGATGGATTCACCAGCAGTACCACTCACTAAGCATACATGTATTGCTTTAGCCTACAATGAGACACCACATTCATCAACGGAGAACTACGTCACATCATATGCCATACTACTATGTCTGCCTAACAGTACATTACACATCAGTTGCTGTCCTCACAGCTAGGATAGGCACTACCATGTCAGATACAACATCACACTAAGCTATCACACCTTTACAGACCTTGCACACATTCAGCGTTACACTTATTCAACCTCGCATAGCAGCTATTGCATTAAGTACATGTGTGAGTGCATAGTGTCATAGGTAGGTAATATGCTATTGGCCCTAGGGCCTACGGCAGCCTAGCCATATGCTACCCTGGCCTTTGACACACATGTACTTTGATTTCACTTGCCCCTGCCAACCTGAACCACAGAGGTGTTTCCTGGGGTGTATTACCAATCTCCCACACAATCATCAGGGGTATTTATAACAACTGCTAAGGAAAAGCCTTGTTTGCTATTGCTATGTGGTCTATTCCGGTGTATGGCATATCTCGGAGATGGGAACCTATCCCTCCAGCATGTGCTGTTTAGTGAGCTGACAAGATTTAGGGCCCTAGAGCGTGTATCCCGGAGGGATTGTGATATGTTTCCGTGGTGGTTGTCACCCAGCTATGGGTGTGACATACCTCTGTATGTCCAGCATAGGTCAGCTCTGTGTGGCCAGTATGCAATACAGTGTAGTTGTGGTTTTGTGAGTCAGTCTGCAAAGGGCATCTGTTTGTGGCCAGTATTACCCTCTGGGAGGTCTGTCTGTGGCCTTTTCACGTGGTGTAGTTGTCATGTGAAGTACATACCACACAGGGCATTGTGATGAGTAGAGGGGAACTCTACCCTATACTTCCATAGATGACACACCTTTTGTCATGACACATACCACACAGACAGATTACAGGTGTAGTGTGGCACTGTCTTCATCAAAGCGGAGGCTACTGTCCACCTGTGTCCCATGTTCCCTTATCACACCTTCACTGTTAGGTAGATCTCTACCTATGTGGTAGTTAATGGGTACACTGTTTTGGGAAGGTGGAATGGCACTGCAGTATTGACACTTGTCTACAGTCCATGTCTTGGTCACCACAAACCTGTTGCGGTACATATGACCCCATGTCTCTCTGTCTCTCTCACTCTATATATATATATATATATATATATATATATATATATATATATATATATATTATATATATATGCATATCTATACACATACATGCACACATCCATTGCTGTACACATGGATGTACATATAGGCACATGTACAGTCCACCTTTCATGGTGGGGATATCACTTATGCGACAGTTGTGGGATGTACAGGTATGTGATTAAATTGCACAGTGTTGTGCAGAATGCATGTGGGTGTCCTCAGCCCTTGTAGCATTAGCAGGCCTCACTGGCTGTAACACAGCAGATCTGACAAATCTGTCCCACAGCATTTAACCACCACATGACATATATCAACAGTACCATAGCTGGCCTTAGGCATAGGCCAACTGGGCAGCCGACTAGGGCACTGCTCTAGCAGGGGTGCTTTTCCACTATTTATGTGGTGTAGTAAGACAAGAATGGGGGCACCAGGAAGTGTAGTAGGGGGCGCCGTGGAGCCCTTTTGCCTAGGGCACCAGTTGACCTAAGGCCGCTCCTGCGCACTGCATGCTGTTTTCTAAGCCACACACTATGATCTACATGGATATATGCACATATCAACCTTCACTGACAGATATCTGTCCACCCTTCACTAACAGTTGCAGTATGTCCCTTGCCCTATGCACATGTGCAGGTACAGATAGATACATACTGCTATCACACATGGATGATTTGCAGTGTGTAGAGTACTCTTCAGGAACATCTACAACATGCCAACACATACATGTGAGTTACATACCTTACCTTTGCATTTCCCTGCTCCGTGTGTTACGGTTTTGTATTTTTTTTATTGGTGGTTTTTTTTTGGTTTTTGCCCTCTATTTAACTTTCTGTCTCAGTTTCTCACTCTGTTCTGTCTCTGTCTCAGTCTGTGTCTGTGTCCGTGTCTCTCTCTCTCTCTCTCTATCTCACAGCACCTGCAATGATATAATTGCATGTGTGGACTGCAGGTACAGCCTGCTTTTCTAGGTATCTGCACTTGTGCATGTGACAGCCTCTGCACCAATTGCTGCCCACCATTCAGTAATTGCATGCAGCCTGCTGTTTGGTGATTGCATTACTCACTGTGATTGCAGCCCACTGCTATAAAATGCTAGGTTAGGTAGGCATAGCCCTTTCAGATTTCCAAGGTGGGGCCCATGCTTGCTTGCTCTGGATACCGTTGTGTCAGTCTGAAGGTTGGTATATGTCTCTTATCTGATGCTAGGGTTTTAGCCAGTTATATGCATGTTGTGCTCAAACCTGAATATTGCTGCTTCCAGTACACACATCTCAGTGTAGACATGTACACACCCCTCCAAATGCTAACACAGGATACATGGGAGTATGTACTTTTTTCTCACTTACACAATTAACTGCCATACAAATGTGGTTATTGCACTGTATTCCTGTGGCCAGTATTTATCCTGGTCTGATACTGTGTGGTATTTGTAAGGTGCTACTGTAACATTATTCCCTGCTAGGATGGCTGGTTCTCCTTTCACAGTCATGTCATGCAATTCCACAACCACTGCTGGTAAAGACCCACAGATAAGGATTTGTGTTATACCATTCCTAATTTCCATTTACATTCCCTCATTGTAATGCATGATATATTTATTTCAGAACCAAGTTATTTGTATATCTGCTGTGGTTTAGTGATAATTCATGCAGTCTATTGTGTCAATGGTCTGGGGTTCGAGACTGGCAGAGATTTTTTCTTTTGCTGCTCAGCAGAACAAGGGCCCTGCCATAGAGTGACTAAGGCACTTTTAAGCAGTTGTAAGTGGGTTTGCGTGACGCTTAGTGATGCTTAGCTAAGTGTACACATGCGCACACTCACTTAATCCTGCTTACTACTGCTTAAAAGTGCTTACTCCTGCTAACCCTCGCACTAATTTCTTTTAAAGAAAAGAAAATGGGGAGATAGGAAAGTGGTGAAAAAGGGGGCATAAAGAGGGACAGACAGTAGGTAAACAAGTTTGGGATGTGCAGGATGGGTGTAGGGAAGGTCCATAGCTGTCCATTTCTTTAACTGCAACAGCTGTGCATATGCAATGAATTTGGAGTGAAATTTGAAACCTTCCACCCCTGGGAGAGGGGTGAGGACAACAAAGTATGTTGTACTACCAATTCTAATTATCAGCGTACACAAAAGCTTCACAAACCGTTAAAAATACAAGAAACGAGGCGATGTAACTGGATTCTGATGAAGTCTGGATATGATAGATGAAAGCGCGCTCAATCCCATTGTGCTTGTTTGGTTGTTTTGGTGTTCCAATAAATTTGTTATTTTATTCATCTGAGGTTCATACTTTTGTGCCACGACAAGTTCTGAGGAGGAGACCCTTTATGGTATATGCTTGTGGAGGTGTTTATGCTTTTGGTAACTGGATTATACCCAACTAAAACCACAAGCAGTTACGAAGATCAAGTATTCTTTCCTTTTAACACACTTTCTTTATTTGTGTTTTCGGAAACGGCTATGCGTTTCCTTCCTCAGAAAAAAGCAGACTTTTACTTAGATCTAAGGTATTTGCATATCTGTATAAATATTTTTTAAGTAATATTACATATATAGTTATTAGTTTTTATTTTATATTGTGAACAAACTTTTTAGGTAGGGGCCTAATAAGTGTATAATATGTTTGTCTAGCCTATGTCATTCTTTTGAAGTCTCACATATAACGTACTGATAGTTGTTATTTATTTTTTGGTTTATGCCTCCGCTATATTAGCAGCTCAGCCCGTTTAAGGTTTTAAACTTTTCTGTAATTATTTGTCTATTTCACAGACTCAGTACTTAGAATTCAAGATTTAGCAGTTTTTTGTACGGAACAAACAGCTGTTTGTATCAACATTCTGTTTTGAGTGTTCCGTTTTTTATTTAGTTAATGAACATATTATAGTACTGTTTATTAATATTAACTGTTAATAAGAAGTGAACTGATCTCAAGAAGATGCTATAGAAGAAAGGCTTGTATTACCAATCTTGTCTTCACCTTATTACTATTCAGTAAGAGCAATACACGTGACATTATGTCTATACGAGCAATGTTTACTTTGAGATCCATGTCCAAGATCTGACAGATACTTATTCAGGGTTTTGGCTTTGTTACTACACTGATTAAATAAAGGATATATAGGTTTATTTGCTTATTATTCTTGTTTTTAACATCTTATGTCCCTTTGACCACATTTAGTAAATGTTGGCGAGATTTTATTACGCATAGATTAGAGAAGTACTGACTTTATGTATGTCTTTACAGTACGTTCAACATCAGAATGCAATTCTTCTGCATTTAATATTGCAGATCTAATATAGTACACGATTGGGTATACATTTACAATTTTGTGTTCAATGTTGTGTGATTTTTTAGATAGGTTTGATATTTACCTGTGAGGCTTTGTTTGTTTTAGCGGTGAAATATTTGCTATTCATTGAGCGCATTTTGAGAGCGCTCAACACTGGAACACATGTTTCATGCATTAAATAATTCAATCAATTTCCCGCGTTTTAGCGGTTATATACCAGTGTATGTGCATCATTAATTGATATCTGATGAAGCGTGGGTTTCACCACGCGAAAGCGCTCATTTTTTGTACTTTAATAAAGAATTCATTTTGGATTATACAACGGATTGCTGATAACTTTTCTTGCGTTGGAATACCAGTGGTTTATATGGAATAATATTACGTGCATTCCTTGTGGTTGGTTCCTCACTTTTCAGTCTTTTTGGTGAGTGAACCTTTTAACAGGGATACCGACTGCATTTTCAGCCATGTTAGTCAGTATACAGGAGGCTTACATAAGGGCCAGGAGAAACTATGTTATTGATATTTTTTTTTTTTGGAGATGTCAGTCAGATGTTGTTTGGGTCTATATATTCAACTGAGTTTTCTGATGTGTGTGTTTGATTGCCTTTTGGATGTGTAAATCAAATTTATTTCATATTATCATCTATTGTCAGTCTTAGTAGTTTAATGTAAGAGTACTACAATTTGAGTACCATTTAGAGTGGGAACAGAGAAATTATGTCTGCTTGTGCTGTGATTTTTTTGGGGTAAAGAGAAGTATTTTTGGGGGTTCAGTAGGAGTTGTGGGTCTGTTGATGAAAATTTAATAGATGTAAAAGATTCTTGAGTTACTTGCTGGAGATTTCTAAGGGACGTTGATACATAGATTAGTGTTGAATCTTCTGCATATTGTATCCATGTACTATGGCTGAAGTGTAGGTCATTAATAAAAATACTAAATAATAAGAGTCCTGGAATTGAGCCTGGGGGACACTGAATATCACTATTCATTTAACCACTTTATAGCCTGACACCTGCAAAATAAGTAGCTAAGAAACAAGTCACTTGAGTACTGGAGATGTAGAGGGTTGATATTTTCTGAAGAAGCCAATAAACAACAAAAAGGATAGCAGTGAAATCTGGACTAAATAACAAACCGCAGTTCACTCAGAGCAGCCAAATAAGAGCCCAGGTCACTCGAAGGAATTTTATTCAAACAAAATACTACACAAGAATTAACGCTGCTTGTACAACTTGGTCTTTTCGTAAAAAACTTCATCAGATACAAAATCAAGTCACCTTGCATAATTTAAATAGTATAACACCATTAAAAAAACAAATGGCATTGGACAGACCAACATTAGTCATTCATGTTCACACCTATAAGGTTCAGAATTAGTTGTGAGAACCATACGAAATTACTTAAAATGCCCTATAACTATAATGATCATTGTAATAAAATATATATATACAAATACTGTTTCATATACAAATCTTTAAAAAAATGTTGTGTTACCATTATATATAACATAACATAATAATACAATATAAAACATCATATAAAAGCATTTTATAGGTTCATAGGTTCATAGGTTGGTACTGAGCTATCTGCCTGAAGGCATATATTAGCCCAGCCACATTGTGCGGTATTCAACACCCCTTTAGTAGTTCCCTAGACCCTTGTACTAGCAGCTAGTACCCTTGGCCCCTATCTAGTAGTGCTGTTGGTGTGATCCCCGGTGTGAACTTTCTTTTACCCATCCACTCATCAAGGTTCCTCTTGAAGAGTGATAGTGAGGGGCTCTGTCTTATGTAGATCGGGACCCTGTTCCATAGTAAGGGAAGTCTCTGTGAAGGGAATCTATCCTTCCAGCATGTTCTATTCATTGTTGTGTTGAGGTTTATATCCCTAGAGCATGTAGCTCGAGTAGATTTGGTTTTGCTAAGATGGAGCATGTTCAACAATTCTGGGTTGGACATGGCTCTGTCTAGACAGAGATCGCCTCTGAGAAAGCGGTATGCAACAGAGAACAGTCTTAGCTTTTTCAATTGTGCTGCATAGGGCAACTGTTTGAGGCCAGTAATCCTCTTGGTTAGGTACCTCTGTGGTATCTCCAGCTGCTGGAGATGTCTAGCCAGGTACATTCCAATTGGTGCATTGTACACAATAATGGGTCTGCTGAGGGAAGAGTAGAAGGGCACCATTACATCCTTAGATCTTGATGCAAACCCTTTCATGATCAGATGGGTCACATGGAAGGATTTTCTAACCACTTTGGCAACATGGTTATCAAAGGAAAGCTGACTATCTACTTGGGTCCCTAGATCCCTTATTTCTTCTTCAGATTTCAGGGGAACTAGATTTTGTGTGGAACTAGTCTTTCACCAATAGAGCCTGCCCTCTAGAGGTATAATGAATTGTTACATTCATAAATTAACTTCATAATTTGGCAGTTCTAAGTTTTAAAACTGGTAAAATTGACAGCATATCATTTAGCCCTGGATGCCGAGTAGCTTCCAATATTATTTGCCAATAAAGCTCTCGGTACTCTAGTTTTACTTCCCACATGCCCCCTCTAATTTCTTTTGGGACAACCTCCAGGACAAAAAAAGAATAAGATGCTTGTGTACATATTAGTTTGTGATGAAATAATGCATTCTTTGTATTAGCCCTGCCCATCTCATACAGGTGTTCATAGATTCGTGTCTTTAGTTTGCGTTCCATTTTCCCAGTATAAAAAGAACTACATGCTTTGCACATAGCTAAGTAAACAAGACCACTGCTATTACAATTGACATATATCCTGCTCTTAATGTGTCTATTTCTACTGGGAATCTCTAAAGAAGGAGCATTGTGAATGTAGTTACACTGAGAGTATGCACCACATTTAAATGTACCAATTCTGGTACGATGGCTATGCTCCCCCTGTGCTCCACCATATTCAAAAAAAAAATTTAAATTCATGTCTCTTCTATAAGTAAACTGCAAGTGCCCCACAACTGTGGGTTCTATATCAGTAATTTCTCTAAATTTGTCCAGTTCTCTACTTACCAACTTTCTAATAACATTTGAATCCCCATTATAATCCAAAATATATGCATCTTTTTTATCATGACTGGAACCAGGTAAAATTTTGTTGGTGGCTGAACCCGGATCCTGGCCTAAAATGGGTGCAAACCTACCTACCCTACCTTCATTCACTCCCTTGATAACTTGTTGAATCAAATTCAACGGATAACCTCTATTCTGGAACATTTCACTTACTTTGTAGCACTCAGTGATATAGTCCTCATCCTTAGAGGTCATCCGACTGACCCTAGCCAATTGTCCTTTAATAAGGTTTTTCTTCTGAAAAAAAGGAATACGAGTCTATGAACACCTGTATGATATGGGCAGGGCTAATACAAAGAACGCATTATTTCATCACAAACTAATATGTACACAAGCATCTTATTCTTTTTTGTCCTGGAGGTTGTCCCAAAAGAAATTAGAGGGGTATGTGGGAAGCAAAACTAGAGTACCGAGAGCTTTATTGGCAAATAATATTGGAAGCTACTCTGCATCCAGGACTAAATGATATGCTGTCAATTTTACCAGTTTTAAAACTCAGAACTGCCAAATTATGAAGTTAATTTATGAATGTAACAATTCATTATACCTCTAGAGGGCAGGCTCTATTGGTGAAAGACTAGTTCCACACAAAATGCTTTTATATGATAATGTTTTTATATTGTATTATTATGTTATGTTATATATAATGGTAACACAACATTTTTTTTAAAGATTTGTATATGAAACAGTATTTGTATATATTTTTTATTACAATCATCATTATAGTTATAGGGCATTTCAAGTAATTTCGTATGGTTCTCACAACTAATTCTGAACCTTATAGGTGTGAACATGAATGACTAATGTTGGTCTGTCCAATGGTATTTGGTTTTTTAATGGTGTTATACTATTTAAATGATGCAAGTTGACTTGATTTTGTATCTGATGAAGTTTTTTACGAAAACGCCAAGTTGTACAAGCAGGTTAATTCTTGTGCAGTATTTTATTTGAATAAAATTCCATCGAGTGACCTGGGCTCTTACTTGGCTGCTCTGAGTGAACTACGGTTTGTTATTTTCTGAAGAAGTTTATCTATCATGATAGACTGTTTCAAAGGCTTTTGACAGGTGTAAAAAGAGAGGAGATAAACTTTGGTCATTGTTCCTTCCTACGTTCATTTTTTAATAATAAAACTATAGAGCTGTAGCTGTGCTATGGTCCTGGCTAAGTGATTCTTTTCAGATAGTAACTTCAGGAGCTGATATTAAACACATTTCTCAAGACTTTTTGATAGTAGGAGCAATAGTGCTATGGCTCTCCCTTAAATTAGTAATTTGTTTATGGAGGCTCAGAGAAGCATGGGGTTATGCAGGTTGTACTGCTGAATATTTGCATAATATGTATTTTTTAATCAGTTCTAGTTTTTATTTTAATACATTTCTGAGACATTTGAAGATTTGGAGGTTTTCTTGGGTTTTATGGTGAGTCCATAGGACTCAGGCTTTTTTCCCATAAGTTGTTTAGTGCTTTTAGTTAGCCATGGAGTTGAGCTGAAATTTACTGTTAGGGACAAGGTGATTTAGTGTGTTTAGGAATAGAGGGCTAAGGTTTATGATGTCTTCTTATAGTGATAAGCAGTATTAAGAATAAACAGCTTATTGATTTGAGGTTGGTTACAAATGTACCTTTATTAAATTAAGTTGTAAACAAGATTGTAGTAATGCTGTGTAAGTGTATTTGAAGATAGTATAATTGCATGTGAAGGGAGGTGGACACTAAGTGTGTCAGACAGGGTACCTCTAGCTATGATTTTGTTCTGATCAGTAGTAAGAATCCAATCTAGAGTGGTTTCTCTGTTTGACAGTTTCTTACATATGGTGGGAGTATTTATTAATTATATGAAACCATGAAGATTTATGTGTTAGGAGGGTTGATTGCCAGTCCGTGTTCAAGTCACATACTATCTTAGTCTCATGGAGAATGTGTGTAGATATGCAAGAAAATATTTTATCAATGGTATTGATAGTCTCACCTGGAGAGATATAAATGGCTATTATACACATGAATTTACTTTATTTTATATTTAAGAAAATGAAGAGTACCTCAGCTGTTCTGAATTTTAGGATACTGTGAGGGTAGGTTAAGATCTTCAGGGTATTGGGGTATATTATTACTGCTCTGCCAGCTGATGCCAAAAAGCAAGATTTCAGAGTCCTTAATGAGTAGCTTTATCCAGGTTTCAGTAACTATAACAATATGTGGAGAACAGAGTTTAATCTATTTAGGTAATTCAATGATATTGATGCAAATGTTTTGTTGGCCTATGTTTAGGAAATCTAGGATATTTGTTTTTTTGTATTTAATGATTACAGTTGAATTGTTTATTATAAAATTTAGTTTGTGAATTGATAGTATATGCCTGGATTATTTTTGATCTCAGACAGTGTGTTTTGTTTATTGAGCCTAGGCATGGATGGATGTCACTGCTGATGAGCAGAATGTTATGGTTTTAGAGAATATCAGAATTTTATGGTTTTAGAGAATATCTGAAGCTGTGAACTGTGGTGGTGGTGCTGCGGTAGCGTTGTCACCTCACAGTAAGACATCCTGTTCGACTCTCAGCTAAAGAGTCTTCTGTGTGGAGACATGCGTGAATGGGCGAACCTTCGTTGAAGGTTGTGCGTCAGGGCTGGCAACTCGACAAGTAAAAATCTACTGCCAGTTATTAGCAGACAGGAGTTCCACTGTGGCCGAAAGACACAACAAGAGAATATCTGAAGTTCTAGGAATTTAAATTTTGTTCTATATTTTGCCATTGATTTCAATTGGGTCTGAGCTGTCTTGTAGTAGGTGAGCTTAAAAAGTTGAACTGAATGAATGATCTGTGCACACAGAGGTATACTCAATGAAATGACATTGTTGACGTGAAGTGGAGGTTATTTTAGAAGTATGCTGGAAATGTAATTGTGTGTAAAAGGTCGTAGTTTGATACAGTACAATAAGAGTGGAGAGGTGAATGATATGAGTTAGTAATGAGTGCATTTCTAGGTTTCTGCTGCAGTATTTATTAGAAAAGCTAATTATGCTGATTGTTAAGTTTGCGGTATTAGCAAGGTTTGAATTTGGGGTGATAATTAATGCTATTGTCTAGATGAGGCATGTAACGAGAAACAGGTAATGGAGATGTGTTATCACTTCTTGTTGGTCGACTATGTATGTTGTGATGAATTCAGGAAGGAGGTATATTGTGTTCTTATTGGTCGAAAAGAAAGGTGAATGGAATGTATTAGTATAAAACTTGAATAGGCTAGGTGGGCGATACTTGGGGGTTAGGTAGATGAATGGGCCAGGGTATTCCCATGTCACTGCAGAGACTAATATGGCTAAAAAATCTAGGAGAGTTGTATGTGACAGTTACTGGGCGGGTAAACTGCTGCAAAATAAAAAATGTCTTGGTCAGATTATAGTAGCTGTAACTAAGAAATAGAGAAACACAGTGGAACAGTATTAGAACAGTATAGAACTCATTATATATTACTTGTTAAATCGTGTATATCCAGGGAGGATGCTCCAGTCAGTCTTGTCCTTAGTCATAAAGGGGCTAGGTGCTCCTTATGCCACAGGTCTAATATTAACACTTTTAATTTAATAGATTAAATACATGGAGAACTGCTACACACCTTATTCTTAGAATCAGGGAAAGATCCTTACATGAACTATTTTTTTTTTTTGGTTTATTGCCTGGGGCAGATATCAGGGGCTTTCTGGGATTTCTTGTCTCATGTTGGTGTCTGATATTAATTGTGTACTCAGCCTTGGTCAAAATTTAGTTTGTGAGCTACAAGGAAAGGAGAGCAGTGATACAGTTAGAAAAAATATATAGTATTGCAGAGAGACTGACAAAAATATATAGTATTGCAGAGAGACTGACAAAAATATATAGTATTGCAGAGAGACTGACAAAAATATATAGTATTGCAGAGAGACTGACAAAAATATATAGTATTGCAGAGAGACTGACACCTTTTTTTGTTTGTTTTTTTGTAGGAATTAAAATTATACAATATACATTTTGTGTGCAGGCTAAGATGTTAGGTTGTAAAATATAATGCATTGATAATAAATGTCTAGTATGTAGAGCATTTTTTTCTTATACCAATTATGCTGGTATAGGCAGCATGCTTGTTAGGCTGCTAGTGTCAAGAATACCAGAGAGTTTCAATAGTTGCTCAGCTTCTTTGCTGTTTCATGAGAGTCCTGTGACAGCAGCCTAGTTTCACAGTGTAGGCTCTCACTCTGGAATATAATAGTGACTTTTTTAATGACTCTAGCTAATATAGAGAAGTCTGTAGTGTGTGATCCAACAAACACCACTACTATTAGAAATCAATCTGTTTTTATCGGTTCATAGGTTCATAGGATGATACTAGGCTATTAGCTCAGAGGCCCTTATAAGCCTAGCCAGGAATTTCACCCATGTTCCCGCAAAGTCAGCAGCTGTTTCACTTGTCCAGCAGGGCCACACGTGGGATCCCAGGGATGTATTTTCTGTTTCCCATCCAGTCGTCCAGGTTCCTCTTAAAGAGGGCTAGTGGGGTACTTTGCTTGACGTGGAGAGGGAGTCTATTCCACAGATGGGGGAGTCTTTGGGACACAAATCTATCCTGCCAATAAGTTCTATTAATGTCGCAGACCAGGTTATGGCCTTGCATGTGGGTTGCACGAGTGGAGTTTGACTTACGGAAATGCAGCAACTCCATGAAGGCTGGGTGTAAGATGGCCTTGTATGCCAGACACAGGTTATCTCTGATCAAGAATAAATTAATCAGCCAGTACTATTTTTTAACAACTTTGCTACTTAGTGATAATGCTTTTTACTTTAGCAAGTTAATGAGACAATATTAAAAAGAGTTTGTTACTTTAACAAGTTCCCTTACTGAAAAAACAATGCAAAAAAAATGAAGTTGCAACAGTGTTGACGTTATAAACTTTGCCTCTTATTTGCAGCACATCTCTGACTGTCTTTGTTACTGTACTAAGTCCAAGACTACAGAAACACAGGTAGAGCACAGTTATAAAATAACTGCACCACTTCAATAAAGAATTTGTTCTGCTTTGCCCTTCAGAAATTCATATTATTCCACAAAATAAATGAAGACAGATTTAAAAGCTAGAGAATATTGGTTACAGCATCAGTAGGAGTTATTCAGTGTACTTTAATAATCTAAATGTGGATAAAATGAGTGAGAGAAAGATTGGGCATTTGCTGATTTTGATCTGGAAAACAATAAGGCCAACATGGACTGGGGCATGGGTTTTGCTGGGGGTGGTATCTCAGTCCTTTTGCTGGCACACAAGTAGGGAAAGAGAAAAGAAACTCAAGGACACAATAGCCTTCTGAATGCATAATATGCATGTCGGAGTATAATGGACACTTACCTTGTTTTCTAATTTTTGAAAGAAAATAGCAGTTAGTTTAAAGTGAAAAGATATAGCGACATATTCATCAATTCATAACAGAACATATATTTAAACTACAAAAAGAAGTATTTTAAATACTGTAAACATGACAAGGTAAAAATCTAACATTTGTCTTCAATAGTATCTCAGTACTTTTCACACTTTTATTTCTACTTTTTTGAAACAACATAAATTTTATATTGTACTAAAATAAGAATAAAGATACAATTTATCTAGTTTGTTAAAGCAAGTGTATAAAATCAGTTGAAAGAAATCACTTTTTTACTTTCTCCAAGTCTTTTGGGTTTCTAACACCATGATGGGAATGGGCCCCATTCCTAAGTCAAAGTATGATTCAAGCTCATGAAATTACTATTGCTTCAATCTTTGATGTCAGCCAGAAGTACTCTTCACAGCACTGGCAATGTGCCCAGCAATGACTCCTTCTGCAAGTCGTATGAGGTTACATGTATTGGTAACATATCTAAAATACAATTGTAGCTTCTTTTTTATAAGACCCATTGTTCCTACTACTATTGGAACTGTCTGGGTATCTTTCTTCCACATTGCTCTAGTTTCTGCCTGCAAATCCTGATATTTTATGATTTTGTGTCTCTCTGTATGCAAGACACTGTAGTCACTGGGTGTTGCAATTTCAATGATCAATGCTACTTTTGTATTCTTTTCATGGACCACTATATCTGGTTTTCTAGTATCTATCTTTTGAACAGTTGATAATGGGTAATCCCATGTGATGTAGACTTCATCATTTTCTATGATGCTTTGTGGCTCATGTTTCCAGCATTTTTCATCTATCATAATGTTTGCACGGTCTCCAGTGCAACATTCTTGCCACAGTATTATGCCTTTCAGTATACAGTCCTTCTGCCATTAGTGTGTCACAACCAGACCAGCAACAAGGTGTGCAAATGTTTCCAGTTTTGTTTTACAAAACCTACATTTGTCTGTTTCTCCCACATGTGCAATGCACTTTTTTAACTAATGTGGCTTGTTTATGGCACAGAAGGATGGAGTTCTGGACTTTGTTAACTAATGTGGCTGGTACTATGGCACAGAAGGATGGAGTCCTGATTGTGACCCAGGTGACTGGGGTTCAGTCAGTGTCCCTGGTACTTTAGGAGTCAAGGAGAGAGGGGAAGAGTTACACAGTCTGCTTGTCTCTCCTAGGGGAGAGGGGTTGGAAATGGTTATGTAAACTCAGGAGCACTCTGGGTAGGTGCAATTCCCCCTTGCTGGATAGCAGAGAAGCACCACTCATAGTTCAGGGGTGAGGGGTGAGCTGCTTACAGGGCATGTCCCATCAGAGTCAGGCTGTTGCACTTTGCAAACCTTACCCTTTGCAAAGCATGTATTGTGATGGGGCTACATAAAGAAAAAATATCACAAACCATCCTTGATGGCTGTTTAAGTAATGGCCTCTTGTGGTGACTCCCTGTCATAGTGATGGAGAATGAATGGTTTGATTGACTGGTTCAGGGGCTGATGTTTGAAAAGCAGCAGTGACAAAATGAGCAAAAAAGTGCCATTATAATTATAATATCACTAAATTTAAAATGCAATATTAGCTTGTTTCATAGGGGAACTAGAAATCATTGCTTTAGTGATGACTAGCACTTTATATAGATCAGTTTGATAGCAAGGCTTTCAATCTTTTTTAGTTTTTGAAGCAGCTATGGATTATGTATAAACCAAAGAATCACCAACTAAAGGCTTCAAGATGAAGAACTGAAAACATAACATCTATCATTAATAAGGAAGGGTAATTGTATATAAATACCCTTACAAACACCCCAGAAACCCACATATCTCTGCAGTGGCATTTAAAAGATCTTACAAGTGGCATTTATATTAGCTTATATCATCTGGGCTTGATGACCTGTGTAGACCTGTCTTTTATTATGATGGTTTTCACAACCTATATATCCCTAAAAAGGACATTTGATACTGTTGATTATCAAATACTCATCTTCAAACTTAAAATTTTAGGTTTCATCCCAGATGTTTTCAATAGGTTTAAAATCTACCTTTCACAGAAACCTCTTGCATCTAGTGTGATAAATATATTTCAGAATTTAGTATCTTCTTCAGTGGTTACTTATTAAGCCTTTACCTTTTTTCTTGGTTCATCAGTGACATTTCTGCCTTCCTACATCTTCCACCTTAACTCTACATAGATGGCAACTTCCTATGTCCTGCCCACCTCCTATGCTGTCCAGACTGAACTCCAGAAAAACTTCAGTATTCTGTGTCAGTGGAAAACAAGAAATAAGCAATCAGCGCCAAATCAATGATAGCCTTCAGCACTGTTCCAAACTTGCAAAACTCGGTTGTAATGGACCACTTACTATATTTGATACGCATGGTAACAAATTATGTAAACATCCTGAACTGTTACTTAATCCAAGCCTTTCTTTTACATAGCGTGAAGAATTTATTTCGGAAAAAGAAACACCTAACTCAAAATGTGTTACAATACTGCCAGTCACCTAACCCCCAATATAAAGGAGACCATTTGCAATTAATTTACACATCCTTTGCTAGAATATGATTTTCCTATCCTAAAACTTACCTTAGCTATTAACATCAAACCATCCAAACTACAATTAATAAAACCTGTTACTTCAATAACCTTCAACCATGCTCAAATATCACTCTACTCCTCTTTCAAAAATGAAATGGCTTCCTGTCCCAATTTCTGCCACCATCCTTCTCCCCTCTCTCACTTTTAAGCTACTTTGTAATAGTTGCTTCCTATGCTTATAAAATCTGCCTCATACGACATCAGCACAAAGTCTGACAAATCACTCACCCTACAAAGGTTGCAATTCAATCAAGCCATAACAGAAAAAAGTATTAGTAAACGTGTACCAAAAAAATGACCAAAGCTACCCAAGAGTATAGAAATACAAAATCAGAGAAGTAAGGAGAATAACTGACCTGACTGTGAAAGTAGCCTGCAGTCTGTGCATATTTTCAAAAGATGATCTTATTTTGTTAGATTCTTCAAAAATATGGAAGTGCAACTGATTACTTGCAATTTAGAAAGAAACATATGCAAATAAATAATAGGTCTCTCATGCTTAAATTTGTTCTTGTATATAGTATATAGAAACAATGAAACAGTGACCTTTCTTGTTTTATATAGTACTGTGAACTACAGTAATTAATATGGCATTTTGTAGTGCATGTAAAGAAAAGACAAGCTTGCATCTACAATACACATTAGTGCAAGAAATGCACTACTTGACATAACTTGTACAGTGATAACTGTCATTCTTCTTCTATTGGTGTTTATATGACTCTAACCCATGTAATGGATGTTAAATCCTAAGCTGTGTATCATATCATATGCTCTCAGTCCATATTTTGTACTTATACAAATCCACTGATGTTAATAAATATCAAACAGAACCATAAAATGCATTGCCCAGTAAAACTATCCAAAAGCCTTTTAATAAAAATTAAATAAAAAAGTAAAATGGTCGAGCTATTTCTTCTTATTAAGTGTCAGACTTCATCAGAACATAAAAAAAATGAGCAGTCCCAGATAGCTTTTGGATATTTTACAGGGTGATAGTTTGTTAATTTTGTATGGTTCAGTTGTACCTATACCTGTATTCTACTGCTATTTTGCGTCTTATGTCTGCATCCCTGTTGAAAATAGTCCTTGGACTATTCTGTCCACCTGATTATGGAACACATATAAATAAAATGCTAAAGTATTATTGTGTGTGTGTGTGTGTGTGTGTGTGTGTGTGTGTGTGTGTGTGTGTGTGTGTGTGTGTGTGTGCGTGTGCGTGTGTGTGTGTGTGTGTGTGTGTGTGGCCATCTAAATACTTACCTGTGCAGACTGTTAATTGGTTTATACATTCTTACTAGGCAATTGACCCAAGAGAATCCTTAGAAGCCTAGCCATGCATTCCCATGAAGTTTTTTTGCCTTGTAATTTAAATATGAAATAACACAGATCAGCAGAACATTTATAAGTTACCCCTTTCCATAAGGGACAGAGGTGTTTGTCCAGGGATAAATTTGTGTTTCCCCATCCATTCATCCAAACTATGTTTGACTAGAAGAGAAAGACAAGTCCAAAGAAGTGGAATTCTCTGTGCTACACATCTGTCCCTCCAACATGTTCTATTTATGTTGCAAAAGAGATTAGAATTTCCTGAGCAGGTGTTTAGGCCACCGCTGAACTTGTGGATGTACAGTAGGTCTGAGACGATGGAGTCTGTTGAGGCTCTGTATGAAAGGCAGAGGTCACCTATCAGCAGTCTGCATGATACAGTGAAGAGGGATAAGGCTTTCAGACAGTATGGTTTGCATGATTTAAGTCCTTGATTTTCTTGGTAAGAAAATGTTGTGGATATTCAGGTTGTGTCAAGTATCTGGACCCTAATAAGTGCCAAATACAGTGGAATAATCACATGGCTGGATCTGGGTGCCATATCCTTAGTAATAATCTATGCAATAAAAAAAGGATACATGATGAATAAAGGAAAGTTCAGAATCTACATGGCATCCCAGGTCTGTAACTACTGGATTGGTTTTCAGAAGTGTGTTATCAATGTGATAGTTCTAGGGGGCATCATACTTGTTAAAAATACTATTAAACATTTTTTTGGCATTTAGTTTAAGTCCATTGATTTGAGGCCAGCTATTGAAGGATCTTGTGCTCTGGAGAGTTAATAATGGCACCTAGTTTACAGTCATAGGCAAGGTTGAAAACTCTTAACATTGGCTTTGACCTCTAAAAAGTAAATGTTAAAGAGGAGTAGTCCAGGGATAGAACCCTTGGTTCATCACTTTTGATAGGTCATTTGAAGGAGATAGCGTTGCTCACTCTAATTTCTTGAACTTCTGGTTAATAACCAGTTTGCTGACCACTGAGTTACATAGGAATTGACATTTACCTTAGAGAGTTTATTAACAATACATGGATGTGGAATGGTATCAGATGCCCTAGCTTATTACCCAGGTACACATCCTTAGCTGGTTTTCATTTGTTATGTCAACATCTATTGTCTTGAAATGCATTGTAAGATGCTTAAGGTTTCATGTAAGTCTTGACTAAAATCTTTCAGCCAGTTGTTTTCAAATAATCGTTTTCATCTATCTTGTAGTAACTGTATTTTTTGCAGAAAAAGCCACAGAATTTTTTGACATAAAATTCCTGTGCTATATGAACGATACTGGGTATCTTGTTTAAGAGTTTAAAAATGCAAATATAGCATATAAATCTTTAGACAATGCTTTCAAGTGTTTCACATCCATAATTGCTAGTCCTAGAACAATGAAAATACATTAGCGAGACCATAGAACAGCAAATGATGACAGTCTCTGTTCCCCTTTAAAATCCTTTTTGTAGAGGAAGTCCCTCTTTTGACGTTATCATGAAGGGGAGTGCGCCTCTGTTACTTTTATATACTAAATCTGAGATTGCCGTGCTTTGGAGAGAAGGGAATTCTGCAAAGTTCAGTAATCTTCAATTTTCACACACTTATTTTCACTGTTCTAGGACGCGTATTTATGAATTTTGAAATTTAAAACTTTAACGATTTTATGCAAATTACTCATGCCACACATTCTGACTGTGTAACTCTGAAGTTGTCAAATATCACTTTAACTGATGAACAATGAAACAGTACAAATTCAGCATGGAAATTAAAAAATATGCAAGATATATCACAATAATTCAGACAGGCACAACTCAATTTCAGGTAGCCATGACTTAAGAACTATCCTTAAAATCTTTCTAGAGATAATGGTATGAGAGTTTCTTGTCGGGGGAAATATATAATAAACATTGCCATACTTGACTGGAATTACTGTTTCTCACTCTCTTGCTTTTAGTCTCTTTCCTAATTGTCATAACAGTACCCACATAACAGGGTCCTGTTTTATATCAAGATGTTTCATTTTATCCTGCTAATTAGCCTAAATATTTCTCCCACATGCCTTTTTCAGCCACAGACTAGTCCCAGTCCTTGATCAATAAGGTTTTGGGAGTATGTACAATGAATAACAGGAACTGTAGCAGGTCTTTAGAGAATTCCATTAGTTCAAAGGATTCTGAAACAAAAAAGATATACAGGGAAGGGGGGAATGGTGTCCAGCAGCACTGATACAATATTAGCTTCCATGATCCATTAGTTATGGGAAGAGAGGCAGTCCCAGCTTATTTGAAACTGTATAGCTTCTACTGTTCCACACAACTGACAGAAAAGTATCCAGTGATCTGACTGTTCACTATAGCAGGGGTGAAGTACCATTTATTAAGTATATGAAAAGTCTTGAATGCGTTATGACACCTAAGTAGTCTTGAATGCGTTATGACACCTAAGTTAACAACGGTACATGAATCACACTACTGAGTCTACACCATACTCCCTGGTACCACCTCATTCTACACAGGAAAGGCGTTCTGATTAAGTCAAAGTGAAGGTTCCACTGGAGTCCCATTTATGTTACCAACTTTGCTTTTACTGCCGTCTAAACCAATGAGTAAGTCTAGGTCATTTTCAATCACATGCTGCAGCCAATTAAATGTCTGAGACAAGCAACCACATTCCTGTATTGCAGTCAGCTGAACACTATCCTTGAAAATTTCCCCTAAAGAGAAGTAGATACTACCAGTAACCTGCTTGCCCTTTCTTTAACAGATGGGAAGGTGAGGTGTTGTCTCAATGAGTATGTATGCTCATCTACCAACAAACATATTAGCTTATCAAGAGCCGCATATTTCCTCTGCTAACACAACTTTACTTATCAGCATTTTTTTCATGACAGAGAAATATCTTGGTCAGATAATTCATCATCTGATTCATTATCACCACCTAAAGTCCTTAATGGTAATGGTATATTTTAGAAAAATTGCTTACTTTTTAAGGGAGACAACAAACTGAGCATCCACACTACTGAAGACAGTCCAAGCACCCTCTGCAACAAGATCCCACATAAGGCTAATGCATGCATTTATAGACCCTCCCATACACTGATTTCATATATAACCTGGATTTTCAAATTGGGGGTGGCTGATTCACCTACAGGAACCCCAGCATCTGATTTTTTATCTTAGCCAGTGTGGCATTTGTGTGGTTCAGTATTATGTCATTCATTTAGTGCAAAACCAGTGGGAGGACCATCAATATAATGGCACAACAGCATGAATAAAAGGACAGCTACAACTTGCACAAGCAGCCACATAAGGCTCTGAGAAAGACCTCAGATGATACAGACTTACCTTGTTCCAGCTCTTCCACAGTTCATATGATAATAAATCCCAGTTATGTCTAGAAAGGCTCTGGTTCTTTAATGTTGGGACTACTTCACATCAAGATAGAACTCAGCCTAGCATACCTTAACTTAGCTACATTGGGTTTTAGACATATTACAGCCTAAAACTCAACAAGGATCTCTTTAATTTAAATAAGACATTATCCTGGCTTCCTCTCCATTATCATAGATCCACCTAAATTTATCTACATAGAGTTATGAAGAGTATTCTGTTCTGGATAGTGTCATGGCTTCTGAACAGTTATTAAAGATAGAGCAACATCAGCCCAGTGGCCAGTGCAAAAAGAAATGGCAACGTGGGAGATTCCTGTCTGCCACCCATAGGAATTCTGAATGGAGGATTGAGGGATTGATTGGTAACAAACCTACTGTATGGCTGCAGTATAAAAACAAAACAAGGCTCACTATTGAGCTGCATGGTAAATGTGCAGTTAATTTTTTTTTGAAAGCAGATCCAAACTTCATATACTTTATGACCATGAAGAGGAAATCTCATTTCCAGGTATCAAAGGTCTTTTTTTAATCAAAGGCCTTTTTAAGTTGTAGAGATATGAAACAAATAATAGAGCACACAGAATCACCAGTGCAGTTTTGCTTTCCTGCCTGTCATAAAGTTTGTCACTGCTGGTAAGATAAAATTGCAGACAAGTGTTATTATTGCATCTGTGAATGTTTTAGTTAGATCCTTATTCTTAATGTGTTTAGCATTGATAGGTGATAACAATTTTGTGTCCCAGTTTAGGAAATCAAGAAATTAAAACCTCTGTAGCTGATGTCACCAAACAGCCTTTTTCCTTAATGTCTGCAAATACACAGTACAGACAGGGCTCACTAAAATTTGTAGCAGTAATTCAGGTAAATCAGTGGGATATATTATCGTGCATGATGTTGATAGCTGTCAGTGTTTTTATCTGGATGATGTGGCAGCAAAATCATCCTTCTTGTCCACAAGTTGGAAATTTTCTAAAACAAATCAGGGGGAACAGATTCCATTTATCTCTAGTGTCAGGAGAATTATATAAAGGTGAAAAATAGTCATGAAATACTTACTTTGTATTGGAGATGTCGTTGAGATGTGTACTATATGCATTAAGACTCATCATCATCTTCTTTCAGCTGTTCCCGTTAGGGGTCACCACAGCGGATCATCTGTTTCCATTTCTTCCTGTCCTTTGCATCATGCTCTTTCACACCAACCACCTGCATGTCCTCTCTCACCACATCCATAAACCTTATCTTAGGCCCTCCTCTTTTCCTCTTACCTGGCAGCTCCATCCTTAGCATCCTTTTCCCAATATACCCAGCATCACTCCTCAGCACATGTCTAAACCAACGCAATCTCGCCTCTCTTGCTTTGTCTCCAAACTGTGCAACCTGAGCTGACCCTCTAATATACTGATTCCTAATCCTGTCCATCCTAGTCACACCCAGTGCAAATCTTAGCATCTTTAACTCTGCCACATCCAGCTCTGACTCCTGCCTTTTCGTTAATGCTACCATCTCCAACCCATATAACATAGCTGGTCTCATTACCCTCTTGTAGACCTTCCCTTTCACTCTTATTGGTACCTGTCTGTCAGAAATCACTCCTGATACTTTTCACCCATTCCACCCTGCCTGTACTCTCTTCTTCACCTCTCTTCCACACTCACCATTACTCTGAACTGTTGATCCCAAGTACTTAAACTCATGCACCTTTACCAACTCTACTCCCTGCATCCTCACCATTCCTCTACCCTCCCTCTCATTTACACACATATATTCTGTTTTAGCCCTGCTGACCTTCATTCTTCTCCTCTGTAAAGCAACTATATGCATTAAGACTAATGATACAAAACGTTTGTCTTGCCTATCCTTTAATTGATGACCAAGCAGCATCTTTACTTTGTCACTAGAGATCCAGCAACTAGCCACAAAGTCTGGCTGCAGTTATGATAGGACTAGAGACAGTGCAATTCCCATATATTTCATGCAATAACAATCTAGTTCATCTGAGTCATAGGAAACATACTCCCAAGGGTCACCCCTTGCCTTTAGAGGCTTTCCTGATTCCTTGTATCTCTTACATATAGCTATCAGAACAATTACAGGTCCTCAGAACTACTGTTTGAGAGTCTTCCATAATAACATTGGTCAGTTTTTCACATAAATGTAAGCAAAATACCGCAGGCAGGAGCCATCTAAAACACACACTTTAATATCTCTCCAGCACTTCGGCAAAGCCTTCAAGGGGTATAGTTGTTTTGCATTTCCCATAAACCTAATCTGGTAAAACTGATGTTGGATCCTCCTCAACAAGTATTTCAGGAAACAATCTTAAAATGTAGGCTCAGACCATCCCCTTATAAGACAGCCATTCCTCATTACTCCACCATTAAGAACAGTTCAGATGCCTACAATGTGGTAACACATCCAGAAAAAAAAACCTGCACTAGGCCAACTTCTCACCCACTATAATACAAATCATCCTCTCTGATCTTCTGACAAACCCCTTCTCTGTATCTCTAGGGTTAACAATACTGCAGGAAGAGCACTGTTCTCCCACTCCATAGTTAGAAACTGGAATAATCTCCCTCCTGCTCTGATTTCTGCCCCTACCTCTTCTCACTTTAAAAACTCACTTAGAACACACTTAAAGAATAAGTGGCTATGCCCATGTATTACATAAGTCCTCAAATTATTCCACTTATATACCTCACTTCCTAATATACCTACTGTAATGTATATGTTACAGTCTAGGTCTTCTCCTAATGCTGATTGAATTTGTATACTTATTTTGTTATTAATCATGTGTAACTATTTTTTTCTGTCTATATAGGACTTATGTCTTCTGCTGTACACTGTATTTTAACATATTGTTTGAAAATTCTCTGTATACTGTATTTTAACATATTGTGTAAAATTTTACTTACTGTGGAGCTTTTCTCCCCAGGCCAATGCTGAAAATGGACCTGTGTCCAGTCAACCATCCCAGTTAACAAATGTAAAATAAAAATAAAAAGGTCCATTTACCTGTAGTTCACCCTGTTGAATTGCATTTCATTCACTTCACCGTCCATCAATGGTTGTTCACCTAAGATTACCTTCTGTGTGGCACACAAAGGTCCAAGAACATTAACAGTAAGACTGATAAAGAATAGAATATGCTATGATATTGTGTTGTGCTATGCAATGCAATGGCAGTGCAAGTTGCTACATCAAATGTGATCTCTTTTTCCGAGATTTATGAGCATTAGAGTTTCCCTCACTTTCCTCATTCTAGCAGGACATGATTTCTGAAAGTGTAACAACTAGTACTGCTGTTTGAACAACTCATGGCTGCCTTGGGTTTATAGTTAACTGTTTATACTGTATTCCTAGCCTAGTATAAATGTTAAACTCCATGTCATATGTACATATCTTACTAACCTTAAGCAATTATTGCAGAAACGTAATCAGGCACATGACTGGCTAAACTGAAAACAATAACAAATAAAATTGCATGGTAAAATATCAGAATAATCCATATCCAAATCTGTTCACATCAAAAGTCAGTCCTTGGACAACTTCTACTCTACATATTTATTGCTAATGCAGTAACTGTGGAAATACTTGGCAAACTAAATGACATCTGTTTTGTCAAAATGAAATGCACGGTTACATCAAATTCAAATTAATTAAAGCTTTAGGAACATCTTACAGGGTAATACATGCTTAATATGCCATAAGCCACCAAGGTTTTATGATTAATAAATGTGCAGAGATGCAATGCAAAAGAAATCCAGTGCATTATACATAACACTATAAGCAAATAAAGTCTGAAAAAGGTAAAAGGCAGGACATTTGAACGTACTCAATGGCAAACATCTAAATTCTGAAAGTCATTTGCTTCCATGAAACCATTTGGATATTAATAATTCTGAGAAGAATTTCAAATATTTTGGCATGAATTTTAATACAGCTTTATAACTCCTTAGTGAGACCAGCACTAGCTGTTTTCATTGGCCAAATAGAGAGATTATAAAGACACGTAATGAAGATTACTATTATGATTCATAAACTATACTATTAAAAATAGACAAAAAGCCATAAATTAGTTTTTAATATCAAGTAAATGACTTCAAGGAATTTGTCTTTTGCCTTTGCAACCATATCTAGCTAAGTAATCCTCTGACAAGAGAAGAGCATATTTGGACAATATTCTTAGCTAGGTGAATAAAAACAAAATAATTATGCATCCACAAAGAAAAGAGTTAAGAAGCCAGACTGTAGGAAAGAAGACAAGACTAGTAATGAACTCAAGTAGCCAGCACAACAAAATTCATTAGGTAGCTCCTTTAGCTTAACTGGATGAAAAGGTAACGTGAATACACAGAAAGTGGTGTTATATGTGCCCATAGTAAAATATACTCTCAGCTTGCAGTTATACATTATAATATGAAGACCACACTCACTGACTTGGTGAAGAGATACTATATAAGTCTATATTACGTGATATTATATTGGTAGATAACTGCATTTAATATGCATCAACATGGTTACAGTACAAATCAGGTAGCACTAGTAGAATTGTCCTAATCTGTGTACTGTCGATACAGTCCTGTGTTACACTGATACTGTCATAGTGATTGGATAAGATGATGAGGCACTTTATCCGTACACAGATCCAGTTCCTCGTGTTATCCAATCGGCAGATGTGTGTCACTTGATCTGGTTAGATATTAGAATGTTTTGGGATTAATGACTCAGGGCTCTCTTCACTGACATCGCAGACTTATGATTATTTAATGTCTTTTTGCATTATATGTTCACATGTTCTTAGAGGACCTTGTCTCAGTGTCTGTCTATGTCTATTTATCTAATA
>NC_056732.1:99316136-99381136 GCF_019279795.1 Protopterus annectens
ATGTTTTGCTTGGTTATATTTTTAGGCACTATATTATTTTTTTATATATGTTTGATGAAAAATGATTCCTCCCACCACCATTAACTTATACTACAGCAAGTCTGAAACATTAGGCGGAGGAACTATTTTACATTAAAAATATATAAAAAAAATACAGTACTTAAAAAAGATAAATAAGCAAGTAAAACACAACAATTTTACAGAGAGCCCATTCACTAAGTGCAATAATACCCTCCAGGGTGTGTGTTAATGTATAATTAATGCCCTTCCAGTGGTGTGGCATCAGGCCTCATAACACCCTTGGGCAGGCGTTAATTATACATTAATACATACCCTGTCAGGTATTATTGCTTTCTTGACCAACATGCCTTTGCTAGCCCATTCCAGAACTATTTAATGTCAGTTTAGCTGATGTTGTGATGGCCCTACATAAGGCTGGCCATGCCACTGACCCTGGGAATTGTAGACCTAATAGCCTGACCAGCCTCCTTTGCAAAGCCATGGAATGTATTATAACTAATCTCATAAACTATAACATCAAAATCCTTGTTTGACTTGCCAATCATCAGTCTGATGTTGTCAAGGGAAGATCTTGCCCAGTAAGTATGGGTACCTTCTTTGAGAGGGTCACCCCGACAGGTTAGATTGGCTATGCAGTTTACTGAACACATCTAGATCTGCCCAAGGCATTCAACCCCATATCCCATGCTGTCATCATAAAAAATCTAAATGATTTAAAAAGAAACCCCTCTGTGCTAAGATGGATAGCAGGCTGGCTGACAGACAGAACCCATACAATATGAGATCTAGGTAGCTAATCAAAAAGTATGGAGGTGATCAGTGGTGTCCCTCAGGGCTCAGTGTTGCGACCACTCTTTCTCAGCATTTACTTTTCTGGTCTTCAGGCAGTGAACCAGGACCTCTGTCTTTATAAATTTGCAAATGATTACAAAATAGTTGTTATTGTTAAATCGCCCTCAGATACCTGAACCTGCCAGGAAAAACTCTCCCTTCTAAACTCTTGTGTACTGTAAATTAGCCAAAATTAAATGCTAAAAATGCATCATATTCACACTTGGGAGACAACCCCTCCCCTCAGCATACTGTATTGCCAGTATACCACTACAAAATGAAAACATAATTAGGGACCTTGAAACTTGGTTGATCCTTTGATCATCATGTGACAATTTTACACATAAAATCCTTCTATTTAGCAGAGTCATTCATCAAGGCACTATCATCCAAATTTAAGGAGGTCATTGATCACTTACATTCAGGCCAGTTACTGTGTACAATGTCTTCTTCATGATGTACCCCACTAGACATATCAAACTAGAAAGGCCACATACATTCCTAAATATCAAGATCACAGGCCTAAAAACCTTCTGCTATGCATGGTCTCAAACCTCTCTTGCATATTTTGTTATCATGGGAAGTACATATCTTCTAATCATTTGCAAGTAAACTTGGTGTAATATAAAATGGTGGGAATTTCTAAAAGTAAGTAAAGAGTGCTCCTCATAATGGCAAGTAAACTGTAAATGAAGTATGTGATTTTCAACGTTGGAATATTCTCTTTTGTGAAAATGTGATATGCTTGGGTATTATTCTACAAACAATGAATGGTTTTTAATCATGTTATTATCACTAGTTTATCCATGGATTATTTCCATGAGCAAAAGATCAAGAAGAATGCTATCAACTTCATGCTGGTAAGGGTCTGATATCTCTGTAAGGAAATTTCCTACAAGAATATATCTCATTCTTGGACAAGCATGACAGGCTTCTGCAAGACTTTCATATTTAGAGGCAAGTTCATATAAAGTGAAGTAACTGATGGCACTGGCTTGCTGATCTAGGGGTATGATTCCCACTTTTGGTGTGAGAGGTCCTAGGTTCAAGTACCAGAAAGGCCCTGCATTTTATCTGGGAGCTAGTGGTGAGGGGTTAGATGTCTGCGATGGACATCCTGCTCATTAAAGGAAAGTCAAACATTTCTTATAGCCTCTCCTTTCCAGGTGTAATGATCACTGCAGGACTCCTACACTATTGTGTCCACAGAAACACCTTCTCATGTGACACCCTATTTTCACAGAGCCTGATGTGTGGCATGACTGAGTACATGATGGTATAACTGGTTGGGCAGGCTGGGCTCGGTAGCCTTGGATGGTAGCCAGCCTATGAGAAGGTAAACTCAGACTCCAAACCCCAGCAGATGGAGCTTGTTAGCCCTGTCAGGCAGTTCATCTAGGAGAAGGTAATTCATTTCAAACCCAAAATCTGGCCATTGGATGATGGCTCTGCTGCCTTGTGGAAATCTTCAAGAGAAGAAAAGGCTACAGGAGTAAACCCAGACAGAAAATCCATAGTGGAGATCCTAAGGAGGTTGGTTTTCAACTGTGACTTCCTTCTAGCAACTCCTGCAGCCAAGCTGATGCAAAATGTATTGCTCTGTGTTCATTTGGACCAAATCAGGGAGGCTGAGAGGGGGATCCTGTTGAATGGGCATTTCAGAATCTCCATACGCTATGCCCAGATTTCCATCCTGGAGAGGTCACTTCAGTGCAGCTGCTCACAGTGTCAGAAACAAAACAGGAGACAGCAGTTATGAGTTATAAGTCCAGAATGATTGGCATAAGCTTGTTTGCTATGGGCCTTCTCTGACAGTGGGAGGAACCATCATAGTCCCTCTGGTCAGCTCTCACCTGCCTCAAGCTAGGCAGCCCCCAGCCAGTAAGATGCTGACCCACCACAGTCTGTCTGCTTCAATCGGTGCTTGCAGCTAAGGTAAACACTAAAGAGCAGATTGTAAAATCCTGCACCAGGTAATGAAAAAAAAAGAAATGTAAACAACCAATATTGCAACTGGCAAGCTGAAATCTCAGGACATTATGCCCTTGCCTGCCTCTCTGATGATCTTCTCCAGATCGACAATTTCAGGAAAACAGCCATCATCAACCATGAGCTCAAGAGACTCCACATCAATATTGCTGCACTGCAGGATACCAGACTTCCACAAATGGTAGCCTCAAAGAACAGGACTACATGTTATTCTGGCAGAGAAAGGAACCAGAGGAGCAGCAATTGCATGATGTTTGTTTTTCAGTGAGAAATGCCCTGCTGTCTTCAATTGAACCACCTTCAAAAGGCACAACTGGAATCCTGTCTCTCTGCCTCTCAACATCTTCAGTCCCAGTGACCATACTGAGCATCTACACTCCCACACTCTGCTCTTCAGCTGAGATAAAGGATGAGTTTTACATGTAGCTTAAGACTTCTGCCAGAGGGATACCTACCATAGAACACCTGTTCATGCTTGGAGACCTCACCGCCCAAGTTGGAGCTAACCATGATTTCTGGCCCAGGAGCATTGGACACTTCCTTGTTAGCAAACTGAACGAGAATGGGCAGAGATTGCTAGAGTTATGCTCTTACCACAACCTCTGCATGACCAACACATTCTTTTCCACCAAACCTAATCACAGAGTACCCTGGTGACACCCAAGGTCCCATCACTAGCACCAGCTGGATCTTGTCATCATTAGAAGACACATGATAAACTATGTCTTTGTCATTCGCAGCTATCACAGTGCTGACTGTGACACCAATCACTCCCTGAAAGGCAGTAAGGTGCATCTCCAACCCAAATGAATCCACCACTTAAAGCAGAAAGCATACCTTTGTATCAACACTGCCAGGACATCAATGCCAGACCTGTACAAGCATTTCACCATTAATATTGCAAAGGCCATCAAGGACTACCCACAAAGCAGTGTCAAAGCAAGGTAGAACCATATCCATGACACCATCTACAGCTTTGCCATGGATACCTTCAGTAAAAGAGAGAGGCAGAACCCAGACTAGTTTGAAGCAGGAATCTCTGAGATTGAACCAGCACTTTCAACCAAGCGAGCAGCACTGGTCAGCTACAAGATGAAGCCTTCAGAGGAGACTCTATCTGCACTCAGGATGGCCAGAAATGACATCCAGCAGATCACTTAACAATGTACCAATGACTACTGGCTGAATCTCTGTCACAGCATCTAACTCGCGTTGACTGTGGCAACATCTGTGCATGTACGAGGACATGAAGAAAGCCTTCACTCCCAGTACAGCCAAAATGATGCTCCTAAAGTCTGCCTCAAGTGAAGTCATTACAGATTGAGGTAAACAGATGGAGAGGTTGGCAGAGTATTACCAGGAACTCTACTCAAAGGAGACCATTGTCACCGATGCAGCAGTCGAAAACACAACCCCCCCTCCCTATCATGGAAGATCTTGATGATCCACCCTCTATAGAAGAACTCAGTAAAGACATCAACTCCCTTGCTTGCAGTAAAGCTCCAGGAAAGCATGGCATTCCCCCAGAGGTAATCAAGGTTGGCAAGAAGTGTGTTCTCCTTGACCACCTGCACAAGCTCTAAGCTACAGTCCTGGCAGGAAGGAACAGTACCCCATGATATGCACAATGTCAACATTATCAGTCTGTATAAGAACAAAGGAGACTGAATTGACTGCAACAACTACCATGGAATATCCCTATTCAATGTTGTTGGGAAGGCCTTTGCCCACATAGTTCTGAACAGGCTGCAATCACACACGGAATGTGTTTACCTGAGGCACAGTGGGGATTCAGAGTGATAAGATCTACAATCGACATGATCTTCTCATGAAGGCAGCTGCAAGAAAAGTGTAACAAGCAAAGGAAACCGTTGTACATCATCTTCATTTATCTAAATAAGGCATTTGACTTGGTCAGCAGGAAAGGCCTCTTCATTCTGCTACAGAGGACTGGATGTCCTCCCAAACTTCTGAGAATGATTACATCCTTCCATGAGGACATGCATGGTGTTGTACAATATGATGACTCCTCCTCAGGTTCATTCCCAATCAGGAGCAGAGAGAAGCAGGGGTGTGCACTTGCTCTGACACTTTCCAACACTGTTTTCTCTTTGTTACTGTCCAATACCTTTAATGAGTCTAAAGACAGTGTATACTTCCACAATAGAAGGATTGATAATGTTTTCAACCTTGCATACCTTTGAGCCTTCAAGCAAAGTCTAAGGTACGGAAAGTGCTGATCAGAGAGGTGTTGTTTACAGATGACGCTGACCTGACTGCTCACACTGAGGAAACACTGCAATGCCTCATAAATAAGCTCCTTTGCTGGTGCTTGCAGAACCTTAAGAAGACCAACATCATGGGGCAGGATGTCAGCAGCACCCCCACATCTTCATCGGTGATCACACTCTTGAGGTGGTGAAGGACTTTACTTAAAGGGTTACATCATCGCCAGCAACCTCTCCCTGGACACTGTGCTCATATCCAGATTGGCAAGGCATCAACAGCAATGGCATGCCTAACAGCAAGTGTCTAGCACAATTCCAAACTGACCATTGACACTAAGATGAAGGTGTACCAAGCATGTGTATTTAGCATGCTTCTCTATGGTAATAAAATATGGACCCTGTACTACTGCCAAGAATGCAGCCACAACGTGTATCATCTGCGCTGCCTCAGAAGAATCCTGTGCATCACCTGGCAGGCCCACATATAAAAAAAATCCTAGAGGAGGCAGGGATATCAAGCATGTTTGCCCTGTTCTTCCAAAGGCGCTTGTGCTGACTTTGTCATGTCACCATACCTCTCAACCTCTTAGAGCAAGAAATCTGGATGAAGGCACAAATAATGGGGGGACAAAAATGGGGACATGTTTTAAATATTGCTCCTAAAAAAGTATAAAGTTGATAGAATAACAGGTTTTGCATTAGCATGAATATTCTGAAGGATATGAAGGCTGAAACTCAATTGTCTGCCATTATTTTCTGACTTCAGTCCTCATTGATTTGCCAGAAAGCCATGATTTTATGAGAAATAGACCAAAAATATGAGGCAAAAATATGCATATTCTGTGAAAATGTGTACAGCTGAGAGGTATGCATGTCACCCATATGCGAGATGGTCAAATCCTCAAAGATCTTCTGTATGGCAAGATTGCCACTGGCTCCAGACCCATAGGAAGGCCCATTCTACACTTCATAGATGTCTACAGGCATAACATGAAGGCAAAGGACATCATTTCAACAGACTGGGAAGCCATAGCCACAGACCGCATCACTTGGAGACTGGCCATCAAGACAGGTAGCCAGATGAGTGAGAAGAAGGAAGAGGACCTGTGGGAGGAGAAGCGAGAGTGCAGATGGCAGAGGACAGCTTCAGTACCTACACAGCCTGACATCAACTACACCTGCACAAATTGTAACAGAGTCTGACAGTCAAAAATCAGATTTTACAGTAACAGCAGGCACTGGTTTTCAACCATTGACCGATTTTGTGATGCAAACTTTATTGTCTCTCGAGACAGAGAAAGGCCATCCACTGGTGAGGACTAAGGGAATATATTGTTAATGAGTTACTACCCTGTAGTCAAAAGTTTGATTCCCTCAACCTTCATTTGCTTACTGTTCACTTAACTAGACATTTCTCTGGTGTAATTGGGAAATAGGGAAAGGTTCCATAATGGTCTTCTGAGTCATATGCCTAGTAACATAGTATGAACATATACCATCTCTTCACTGGCAGTTAGTACAGAGGATTAAGGGTATTGAACTACTTCCTGTTATACAGAGTTTAATTCCCTCAACCTTCATTTGCCTATTGTGTGTTTCTGAGAACATTACTAAGCAGACAGTGCTCTGGGACAACTGGGAATTTGGGCTAGGCTTCCTAATTGTTTCTGGACTTCTATCCTAGTAACTACCCATGAATCTAGTGACTTTGACAGAAGTCAGTTATCTAGTCAGGATATTTTATTCAATAAGGAAAGATGAAGGATTTTGAGGAGCTGGACAGCTGATGTATGGTAAACAGTGAGCCCCTTAATCAATGATAATGAGGTCAGACATTAAAGAGAAAATATTTGCAGGGTTACTCCCTCGCAAGCAAAAAATGTGTGGATTTAAACTATGCTTTATGTTATAGTTACAAGAAAAACATAAATATCTTTATCTGACACATCTTCTATTAGTAAACAATAAAACACCTTACTCTTTTATATTTATTTGTCAGTTAGTGTGAGTTCATACAATCTTCAAACACAACTTGTAATATTTTGCACAACTACATTTGTTAAATTTTCCCAGATATTTGTTAGAAAACACTGTAATGGTTTATATTGATGTTTCATAAATATGTGGTATATGTCCACATTCACAACACTAATGACATTTATAAGAATATCTTAAAATACAAAAAAATATTGAAACTGTTTTAATAATTTATACAATGTACAGCATAATAAGCAATGAGATGAGGAAGTCTGCAGTTCATAATATAAGCACATTCGTATTTATTATGAGACGCACGCCCTCAAGTAAGAATGTAATGAATATATGCCTAATAAAGATACTTCAAGGAGGCCACAATAAAAATGTAATAAAGATCCCCATTAAATACAGACTCTACAAATCTGTCTTCCAGTGCAGTCTGTATCATGAAAGTACAGAGATTAATTAAGCATCATAGTAATAAATGATGTGAAGCAAATTTTGTATCAAGATAGTTGTCTTACGCACATACCAATTGCATTCAGTTGGATAAGCCAGATTTTAAATCAAGTAACTATGAATGCCTAACAAATGGTCAAGTTTTCTAAGCCTAAGTCATCAAAAGTGCTTGCTAATCAAATTCGCTTCTCAGTTCACAATAAGGAAACTCCTTGTGCCATGACAAAAGTCACTAGTATATTAGTCAGTCACTTTGGAGATATTTTCAAAATGCTGCCCAAAAAAAGTGATTATTAGTTTCCTGTAAGTAAGAAGATCAGGACTATGCACTTTTATCTATAATGTGATAGAAATTGTTATTAAAGGTATCATAAAGTACAAAGGCAGGGTTCTACTGAGATTCGGCAGCCAGAGAATCAATAGCAAAGACAGGCTGCAAGATAAAAATAATCAGCAGATGAAACAGAAGACATAAAGGTGCAGAGGTAAGGTACTGCAATTTAGTGACACAAAGTATAATAATTTTAACACCCCAACAGGTAAAACATTTAAGCCTGCATACTAGAAAAATGGATGCAAACTTGTAGCTCCACACAATTGTAATACTGACAATAAAATACTTAGAACTTTGAATACGGACTGCTAACACCATCATATATGTTGATGTATGATTATAGGAAATCATTTTCACAGGTGTTGGTTTGCACATCTCAGGCTGTGGTTTGCGCAGCAAAACTAAAACTAGTGTACATAGTCTATGAGAAAAATATTAATTTACCCATCATCTAAACAGAAAGAACAAGCAAACACATGGAGCTGTTATACCTGACAGATGGCTTAAGAATTACATTTCCTGGCAGAATCTTAAATCAGTGCACAGACCACTTCTGTACATAGGAAATGTGTAAACAGTATGATATGTTTTTTGTTTATTTGTTCGTTCGTTCATTTGTTAACTGGATAATCCCATCTGACACAAATCTTCCTTTCATGGATGATCACTCTATGATTAAGGGACTTGTTCAGAAACACACAGTAGACACATCAAGGGGAGAGGAAATCAGACCCTATACCCTGACACGCAGAAATCAGCTTATATTAACAGCTCAGAACCTTAATCTTCTGTGTTAACTGCTAGACCATGGAAAGATTAAATGGGAATAAATGGAAGACAAGTTTGAGCTATAAGTAGCCATAAACATCAAACAGTCAATGCTTATGTGTATATATTAGCATATACTATGTAGAGGATTATGATCTGTTTGCTGTCATAGCCTACTTAATGAGTGTTTAAGACATGGATACCAAGAAATCCACGAAGCTCGAGAACAAATTCTTTGTAGTACATGGAGCACCATCTGCTCCATATACTACTTGCTACAGGGAAAATCACTAAGTGTTGTGCTACCTTTCAAAGCAGTAAAACACTTAGCAGACACTGTCAAAAAAGCAATGTACCATACTCCATTACATTTACACTCACCTCTATGCCTTTCAACTGTCCAGGTTTTAGTAGAATGTCTAGATTATTGCTTCATATTTTTGGTGTGTTCCTCATAACATCTGTGGTTTTCAGACAAACAACCAAGGATTGTAATCACTAAATAATGACATACATTTGAGTTACAGGGTTTGTATACTTCAAAAAATGCATGTTGACACATCCTGTGATTCTGGCCACTTTTGAAGTTTATTACAAGAAGTTAGTGGCAAGTTACTGGTACAGACAACAGGCAGAAACAAATCTTTATTCCTGCCTCTGTCATTTGCTGGTAAGTACTGGCAGATTTTACTGCCTGGTACTATAAACAACCTTATTATACCATGACCCCCCCCAAATTGTGCACGCTGATTGGCCAGCGTGCCCGTTGTAAATCGAGTTATACTAATGGAAAAAGGTCCGGTCGCCCGGACTTTTTTCCCTTAGTATAACTCGTTTTTTTAAAACACTGTCTCGCTATGTTAAACCCATTTAACATAGCGAGACAGTGTTTTAAAAAAAAAAAGCAACGGAGATCGCAAGATCTCCGTTGCTTTTTTTAGTGTCGCTATGTTAAATGAGTTTAACATAGCGAGACAGTTTTAAAATAAGCAACGGAGATGTCCGTTGCTTATTTTAACTGTCTCGCTATGTTAAACTCATTTAACATAGCGAGACACTAAAAAAGCAATGGAGATCTTGCTTTCTCCGTTGCTTTCACAGCTCTGATGTACGCGCAGGCGCGCAGTGCATCAGAGCTGCCGCGGATGCCAGACATCTGCGGAAGGGCAGCAAGCAGGCATTATACTATGCCATTATTTAAGAAAAGTAATAGTTTCTTTTCTTAAATAATGTCATGGTATAATAGCAATAACCCACTTCTGGTGTGGGTAATGCTAAATTTACCCACGGTTGGCTTTGTTTGGTCCTCGGGCTTCGCCTCGACCAAACCACGCCAACCGTGGGTAAATTTAGCATTACCCACACCCAGGCGTGGGTTATTGCTATAATAACTTCATCAGGGAGTGCTTAACATTAATTAAGGTCCGGTCACATGCCACGCTGGCTTATACCTGATTTGTCTTTTTCTGAATATCAGAGCATAACCACCATGCTCCATGCACTAAAATAAATTAGACAATAGGTATTAAGTCTACCAAAATATTCAAAAGATGATAGAAGCCATAAAGATTTAAATATGCAAAAGATAGGCAAGAAACTGAGACACAAGTCATAAATAAAAATTAGGAAAAGGGGAACTGCAAAAGAAGAAGGCACTGCAAAAATCTAATGCCATTCTGATGGAAAGGAAGCACTTCATTGTGTTTTTATGGGTGATATTTCAGTTTGAGGAATTCACTGATACATTTGTGTTTCCAGGCAACAGGGAATCATATCTGTCAGAACTTTGGCAACAAACTATTATTCCTGACAAAGGTATATGCAGTTGGAATAAGTTCCAGTCAGTCTGTGTTTAAGCCTTAAATTCCACTGTTAAACTTAAGCATCCTGATTCTCTAAAACAGATCTTTCTTTTTTAGTGGGTTAGTAACATTATAAAACTCTTCAAGAGTTAAATGCTTGCTATAAGAAACACAGCAACATAAACAAATGATATTGGACTAATGGATATGGATGCATTTCTTGGTTTAGCAAGATCTTTTGATATCCTGCTGTATCTTGAATATGTTTACCATGTACACACTGGATATTAATAAACATATTGTAAAACAAATTAGATATTGGATACCAGACCATACCCAAAGAGTCCCCGTCTTTTGTGCACTGTCATCTTTGATGCCAATTAGATCTGGAGTTACATAAGGTTCTATGCTTGATTAGTCTTGTTCAACCTAGTGTTTACTTAATTCCGTAGAGCATCCTTTACATGGCTTAATATGTGAACTGACATTTGCAAGATAGGAACAGTTATAACATCAGAATTAGACATGTTAAATTTAAATGATTATCTAAGGGAGGTATGTGTTTAGTCCAAAATGACAGGATTAGAATTTAGCATTCAAAGAATCAAATATGTAATGCTTGGGGAAAAAGAGAAAAAGTTATTATAAGTAGAGCAGTATTATGTAATGCAACTATCAAATTACGTAAGAACATTAAGGATTTATTATGACAGATGATACACTGTCATTAAGGAATCATGTTTGTCAAGTCAAATTAAGAGCCATGAAACATTAGAGATGCCTATTTAAGTCTGTGACCTCTAGGGATCCTGCTAACATGACAAGATGACACACTATGTTTATATGACCTGCATTACGATATAATTCTTCACTTTGTAGGTGTAGTTTGACTCATATAAAATCTTTTGAATCAACCTAAAGAAAATTCAAAATGATGATTCTGTCTTTATCAAAAAAATCTTATAGTGGAAGATTAAAATAATTAAGACTTTAATTAAGAGATGTATATAATGTTTACTTAGGAGGAACGTTTGCTTGACATTTATAGTAATCAGATCAAGCATGCTACAGGTAATAACAGGTTTGGAATTGTATACACTAACATGGGAGGTAAGAAATTAGTTAGTAAATCAGATATTACTATATAGCCAAACAAAGATAAAGCCTCATATATTATACAAACTATTCCTATCATATGGAATATTTTGCCAAGTCTCACAAAGATGAGTTTAAACACTTGATAGATATGTTGGTAACAGAAAATATTTATACAAAATAAGGGACTCGGCACTCTAATGTGACCCCATAGTCTGAACACTGGAAACTGTGAACTTAATGTTGGCACCTCCAGGACTGAGGATAGTGCATCTTTTTTGTTAAAAACGTTTTAATGTAATCATGAAAGAATTATGTATCATGAACAGAAACTGTAGTTTGGAAAGCTTAAATAGAATTTCATTACAATGCTGCATCATTGTATTTTACACATTTGTATTTAAAATTAGTTTATAGTCATATAAAAAGAAAATTAACCCAGATGCTACAATCAAACTTGACACAAAATTATACTTCAACACAAGGGTCAAATAATGATACATTTGAAATTATATGTTTAATTTTGCCATCCACCTTGATTTAAATACAGTGCTGTGTTACATTTTCTTATACAATATCCATTTTGGGCAAATATCTTAAGTTGTGTGGTTATGTGAAGACCAAGGCTCTACAGTGCTTAGCTCAATGCTGTAGAACTTTATAACAAAAGAGAACTAGTATTTGTACTTGAATAAACTAATGCCATCATTTTATGATAATTGTGTGTTCTTCTATTAATATTAGCCATAACATATTTTTCAAGGCTTTTGGTCTAGAATAAAGTAATAAAACTTTGATCAAATTTAATTATTAAGTTACTAATAATGTATGTTCTCAAAGGGGACAATCTGTCAAGTCAAGACTGATTGATGGACCTTTTCATCAAAAATCATAGAAGAGAAAAATAACCTATCAGTCTTTGGAGAGGATGGGGGCAAAACATTCCCACGCTAACCATAAAGGAACAAAATACGATGCAGTTTGTCATGTAACATACCATCCTCTGATCTTGTACAACATCAGTGAAGTTTTGAAATTTCACTAGAACAGTGTGTTGATCACTCATAATTTGAGGAATCATACATATTGTCATCTGGACCTAGATCTTAGCATCATTATTCAGTTTTAATCCTGAAGTTTCTTAGTAGCAGGATATTTACTCTTCTAATCTGGGAGTATCTCCATCAGCGGTCCTTCAATTATTTCAGATAAATCTAAAGAATGTATAATATGTGATGTGTAAGCATTTCTAGAAACATATTTGCCAAAGGAGTTGCAATGTAGTAAAATCTGAACAACTAAGGATATACACTTTGGGGGAACTGTCTATTGTTATAAGGCTTGTTTGGTCACATGTTTCCAACATTTAAGGATATCATAATATTTAATATTTTAACTAACAATGCATTATCAGAAGATATGAAATCAAAGTGCATTCATCAAATAGATTTGTAACATTTTATTCTTTGTGAGACAGATGCCATATGATATAATTTATCAATTATATAATAGCTTATTTGTTAAATATGTTGTTAGTGCAATTACAAGGGTTGATGAGCATTAAACCCTGCTGTAAATCTCATAGTTTCAAAGATATGCATAAAATTATCACAGTACCTTTAGTCACTGGGATTTAACATCTGTGAACATTTTTTGAAGAGGCATAAGGAAATAATTCCTCTGTTCTAACTACAAGGAGCATGATAAACATGCAGTCTGTCATCTGAGTGGTTGAAATAAACAAACGTTTAAATGTTCTTAAAATTGTGTTTAAATAAACTGAAGTGGTACATATTAGACCGAGTTGCTGGTAATTACATGCTGCAGATGTCATTAATATTTCAGTGCCTGTGATGCCTATTAAACTCTTAATGGAGTCTAGGCATTGTAGGCCTATGGCATCATGCAGTGAACCCCATCTGGTTGTATTCTAAGACTGTACGCATAGAAAATGTGGTTTTACAATGGTTACTATAGAATACAGGGAATGGTTAAAAAAGCTCAGATATTTCATCAGTATATTTTGAATGTAATGACAGAATATAAATTATTGGCCTTTGAGGGTGTTACAGAGACTTCATCAATATTTTAACAACTTTTGCTAATGTTGCCTGCACTATATATAATAGCTGGAGTAAAATAATCATTTGTGTTATTGGCAATCCATTTAAAATGTAAATGCAGAGAACTGCAAAGTAATTAGTAATCTTATTAGTGATATCTTTATAGTAAGAGTTTCTTATTACATGCATTCTTGTAAGTTAAATGAAGTCCTAGGTATTTTGTGCACACAGCACTTCCTATCTGATATCTTAGGTTACGTATTTGATGTTTGCCTGTAGTATAACTGATTGACAGTGTCACTGTGTTTAACTGATTAGTTCTAGAGGTCACATACAATCAATAAAATACTCTTCCTCTCTTTCCTTTGATTACATACAGGAAATTATTGGTGCATAATATTTCCAATCTAAATTAAACAATAATTGGAAGAAGGAACAACCCTGTTTTATTTAATTTTATTTTGCTTTCATTTACTGGGTTTGTCTGACTGGGTTTGGTCAAAAACCTTTCAACAGAGATCCAGGTAGAAAAGCTCCAAAATAGTATACACATTTTAAATGGACATTCATTAGCATACGCACACAGACATTAAATAATATATTTTAACAATTACACATACATTTGTTAAATAGATTATACTCGTCTAAAATAAAGGCAACTATTACAATATTAAAAATATGTATGCTTTGGTAGCTGTATAACAATGTGCATTTGAAAAGGCCTTAAAAGGCCCTTGTGGTTGTTAGCCTACTAAACACCCATGAACCTATGAAAAGGTGCATAAGTGGGTTTGTCATATAAATAACAGAGCATGTGATTAGTTTTTAGAAGTTCAAAGAAATTGAGGTGAAGGCAGGAGTTAGGGAGGGCAGAAAATGTTAGTTAAGAGATGGGGTGTAAAGCAAGTTTAGAGACGTGTGTGTGTGTGTGTGTGTGTGTGTGTGTGTGTGTGTGTATTTGATATATATATATATATATATATATATATATATATATATATATATATATATATATATATATCATAAGGCTGATATTTCAACTATAGAGGTAGGGATGAGCAGTCTGTAATGTTTGGAGATGCTTGCAAAGCTATTCAGGTATTGGTGAAGACTAATTGTGGGGCATAAGATTCTGAATGGACAGAAATGGTTTGGTGATATGTCAAGCTGAAGATAACAGTGGTATTTATCCTGGAGATATACAGGAGCAGATCCACGGATTTCATAGGTGAAGTTTTAGTTGCATTTTAAATGAGTTTGAATTCTGAATGGATTTCACTGGTAGTGGGGTGTTGTTCTGTAGTTTAGCTGCAGTATTTGAATATAGAGATTCACCTGCAGTATAAAATGATTTGGTTAAAGTGATTTTCCCTAGAGTGTAATATTCTGTTGGGGGAGTAGTATTGTATTAAGTTGTTAAGGGTCAGGCAATTTTCTGGCTTATAGAGAAATCTGTTTAGTTATCTGAGAATGGTGGGTGATGCAGTAATTATAACCAGTTTAATTCTTTGAAGGCTAGTCTGTGGTATGTTTTACTGTTATATTTTATTACAAATTTGGCTAGTTTATTATGACATTGCTCAAGTTGGGATAGTTGTGGGACTTGAAGTTTAGTGAAGATTGGGACACACAGAGGACAGACATCAGAAAGAAAGAAAGCAGAGATGGAATTCAAAGAGGTCCTGCTCCTAACAGTACTGAAAAAAGGTGAAGAGTAAAGAGGGATGCATTCACTGGAGTCTACTATTAGAAGTTTTTATACCATCTACAGAGGAATAAAGAGGTTATTAAAATGTATAGCTTTATCCTTTACATATCTTAGCTCTACAATCTGACTCTGGAATATAAGTTGTTCCTTCAAAGTCCAAAACAAAAACCTGAAATTGCAAGGTGGGATATCAAAAGAGTTATACATGCATGGCAATACTGTAAAATATATATTATTTTCAGTAAAACCTTTTTCTCCAGTACCATATGAAAGGGTGACATTTCCTTAAATATGATCAACTCTGAGGTCACTGCATCTCAGTGGAAATCCTGTAATGGTTAGCAATCATCAGCATTCAGCCCAGTAAACTGCAGTGGAATAAAAATGGGAAAAAGGGATTGTGGATGGATGGAGGGATGAATGAATGGATAGCAAGATGAATCATGCAAGTGATCATCTTTCAGCTGTGAGTATCATAATGTGTGCTTTAAGTGTATGTTTATCAGCATTTCCAAGTCTATCGCTTTTATTTTCATTATATAAAGTTCCAAAATTCCTGTTCAGTATGTTTCATTAAAAACTGTACTGTTTCCCAGCCAAATAATGACTGCATTCATTTTTCAATTGTCCAGTAGCTGTACTAGTCCACTGTTCTCATTATAATGGGGGCATGACTACTATTGTATTTCTAAATGATTACATTATTTTACCTAGTCTGCAGATTTGGAAAATCATGTAGACCACCACGCTGAAAAGCACAAAACTTTAATAAAACAATAAAATCACAGCTACACAAGCAGTTTTGAGTTTCCCCTTCATCAGGTCCATAAAACGAAATCAAACAAGGCTGTAGATATTTAAACAATTAGCCAATCAGCATTAAACCCTCCTCCCTTTTAAAATAGATTTCATAGATAAAACAGAGTTCAAACCAGGTGGGCTGTCTGACAAAAATTCAGCTATCCAGCCAGATTCTATACTCTCAGTCTTATTGACAACATCCCCTCCCCTCATGTCCATATGAATCACTTGCAAAACCATGAAAGAAAAAGCATGGTCATTAAACAAAGCTGTATGTTGTGACAAGGCACTGTGGTTAGCTTTCAGCCTTATATCTCTTAGATGTTGCAAAATCCAGTTTGTTCATCCTGTCACTAAGCGTATTTATCGACCAAGAGTATATGCCAACTGCAATACTACAGACGTTGTGTATTTGGCTAAGTGCAGGCAATGCTCATGCTTCAATGTTGGAAAGATGAACCAACAGTTTAAAAATCGGATTTTTTTTCAACATGTTTTTCAGCATGGTGGGCTATGTGATTTTTTGAATTTGCATTTTGTTCTTCTGTCACTGTAGACTTGTAATCTTTTTGGGCCTTTTCATTCTTTTTTATTTTACCTAGTCTAATCAATAAGTAAAAACATGTATACAGATCTGCAAGAGGGGGTTGTATAAATTAATAGCTAATGTAAGCAAGATAAACTTATTGATAGCACCATAAAGACATAGAATGTTATTGCATATTCCTGTTAAAATTGATCTGATTAGTTCTGTGATGATTACTGATCCCTCACTTAGAGGAGTACACAAGGTTTTAAACTGTAAATACTACGGTGTCTGGTTGGTTCTTTCATTAATTTTTTCAGCCACTAGGAATGGACAGTTAAAATTGTCACTTCTTAGCTAAAACTGGCATTCAAAGTGTACAGACTACTGACCATATAGCATAAGCACCTCACCTGTGTGCCCTGTTCAATCACAGCGTCACCTCAGGCTTTGTCCCTACCAAATGGGGCACTGCTACAGTCATCCTTCTTCACAAAAGAGGAGTGACCACAGACCCTGGGAACTATCGCCCCCATTAGCCTGATGAGTCTGATATGCAAAGCTATGGAACGCATCATCATGGACCTAATAACCAGGGATATATGGAATCTCCAAACTCTGGATCCCACACAGTTTGGTTTTTGTGAAGGGTAGATCATGCCTGCTCAACTTGGTCAACTTCTTTGAGTCAGTCACCAGAGCTGTGGATGAAGGCAATGTGGTTCATACAGCCTACCTAAATCTGGCCAAAGCCTTTGATACCATTCCCCACTCAGGAATCATAGAAAAACTCACTTAGCTAGGAATCAACCCCTATATCACTAGGTGGATTGCAAACTGTCTCACAGATAGAACCCACAGTGTGAAAGTAGCTGACTCCAAGCCAGACTGCTGACCAGTTATGAATAGAGTCCCACAGGGTTTGGTCCTGGGTCCTCTCCTGTTGGTATCTACTTCTTTGAAGACCAGGCCAACATGAAGGGGCACTGGCTGACAAAGTTCACAGATGATTGCAAATTGGGAGCTATTATTAACTCCTCAAATGATGTTGACATCCTACAGAAAGGCTTCACTGAGACCAATGACTGGTGTCAGAACCATGGCCTTAAGCTCAATGCCAAAAAATATGTTGTCATCCTCTTTGGGAAAAACCTGGTTCCCATGAATTATCACATTGATGGTAGTCCACTGAACACAGAAGGCATTATAAGAGATCTGGGAACTCAGATTGACAACAGCTTCTCTTTTGACCACCACATTGCCATGGTGGTCAGAAAGTCTTTCTATGTGGCACATCATATTACTAAGGGTTATGAAAGAGGTCATTGTCTCCCTCTACTCTTCCTTCATTAGGCCAATCATCAAGTACAATGCCCCATTGGCATGTACCTCACTAGACACCTGCAACAACTGGAGAGGCCACAAAAGTACCTCATAAAGAGGATCCTAGGCCTTAAATACTTGTCCTATATGGACAGACTCAAAAAACTCCAATTATTCTCTGTCTCACATCACCTACTTAGAGGTGATCTCTGCTTGACTTACAAAGCCATATCTGACCCAGCTCTATTAGAAATGCTATATCTAAAGAAATCCCAATCCCTGCACACCACACACTCCAGAGACCTCAACCTCATTACCACAATCAGCAGAATGTACTGGAGGGACAGGTTCATAACCCAGAGACTGCCCATGTTATGGAATAGACTTCCCATACATGTCAAACAGAGCACATCACTGGCCCTCTTCAAGAGAAATCTTGATGAGTGGATGGGAAATCGAAAATTCACCCCGGGGATCACTCCAGTGGCTCTGCTTGACAGAGGCACTGGGAACTAAGGTCGGGTGGCACAATGCCAAGGTAATCCTATGGGCTAGGCTTGTAAAGGCTCCAGGGCTATTAGCCTAGTACACTCCTATGAACCTATGAACCTATAAGTCTGTACACAGTAAAAAAAAAAAAAAAAACTTCTTCAGTGGCTAATAGCTGTTGTGCACTTCAGACTGCCTCCAATATAATTGTTAAGTTCATTTTCCTATCTAGACCTATGAAGTTTCAATCTCATATAGTTTGAAAAGTGAAATTAATGGCTAATGTAAACAAAGGCTTTTAAGACTACTTTCCTCCCCAGTTCAATGGCACATCCTGCTTCTGATTGTTTACTTCCCTTCTCTATCATCCAAGGTGAACACAGCCAGTCAGCAATATATTCTCAAGTCTCAATCAGTCCTCCTTTGAATCCCTGCAGTGCAGAATGCACCAGCCCCATTCTGGTTCCCAGACTCTGGAGTGGTGACCACTCTGCCAGAAAGGTCATCATGCTTGGTAGCATGGATGCACCTCCAGGAAGCAGCACATTGTGCAGTATAAAAGCCTCTGGGGAAGTGTTAGGACAGCCCAAACTGGTCAGTTTCTTGGCACCCAACTCACACCTCTGTGGTGAAATGAATGGGGTGATATGCCGTCTCAGTCAGAAAGCAAATGGATCAGAGTGTTCTTAGCTGAACTAATAAAGCCTTTCTCTCACCTCACTGGAGGAATAAATAGACCACATAGATGTAGGAAGTGGGAACAATTGAGCTAATCTTGTGGACAAAACAGAAAAAGGTTATTAAAAAAAGAAAATACAAACCAGCTAAATTCCTTACAAACAAGCACTATTCCAGTGCAGATAGCACCTCAAAAATAAGTGATGCTTTGTAAAGCTACTGTTGTGCATCATGTCATACATGTGTAATAGACTGCTAATTCAGAGAGGGAGATCAGTGTGGCAATCTGGTATTCTGCAAGGGGAACATTATATGGAAAAATAATTATTTGTCGACAGAGAACATTTTAATCCATTTTGTTTCATTTTTTTTATTAAGAAACCACTTACAATAACAACATTTTTTAAACTCCTTTCATAATCTTTGAGCAAAAGTTCTTATTTAAGAGCATGCCATTTTATAAGGTCAGACAGCAAATAGATAACTGATAAAATTAATTTAGTTTCCTGAGTTCCCTTAATCTTAGTATTGGAATAATGGAACATTTCAAATTCAGGCCATGACCTGTGTCACATTGCAGCTAGCATCACTAATTGAAGTCAGCCTTATGCAATCTGTTACTATAATTACAACCCAAAAGTTCTTTATATGCAACTTTTATGGCTTAAAATTATTTAGACCTGGAAACGTGGACAGCCTCTTTACTGTGATTAAATAATGCACTGTGATCATTACAACTGTGAATGTCGCCATAATTCCCTAATTCTAGATGACAGATCAGTACCGTTTTTAAACAGACTTATTAAAGTTATCTTTCTTCCTGATACTGTAAAGAAATTTAATGCTAATGAAATTTTCATCTGCAATACAGCAGGAATTCTATGCATAGCTAGATGTATCTGTTTAACACTTTATCCTGGCAAATAAAAAAGAAAATTTCACACTAGCTTGCAGTTCAAGTGGTTTCTTAATAAAAGGAATTTTGATGAAGCCATTTTTTAGTTTTCTTGCAGTGTTTAGTATTTCCTTATGGCTCTTGGTGAGGTACAAAACAATGTTTTACATTGACAGAGAATCCTGATACACCAAACTTTCCTGCCTTAAACAACAAATATAATAATTTTACAGAATCCATTACTACATTCTTACATTACTAAGTCTTCTTTGCAACTTTTTACATACCATCTTGTACATTCTTTCTTATTTCATATCTATTTCATTATCTAACAACAACCGTTGTATCAACCTCCACAGGAAGGCAGATATGAGGTAGACATGCAGTGGTATAATGCGGTTCTGATGCTAGGAAAGGCATTTCCCTCTTGGAACAATTTTTTTTTTTAAATCCTGTTTTCCCGTCGTACAGCCAGTACACTGATGCCACTGTGGTACATAAAACCAAGTGGCTATGCAATCACTGATCATCATTTATGTTTCAAGTTCAGTGGCTTACTGTTCTTCTGCATTTTATCTAAAATTTCTCCATCCATTCAGTGACTATTAATGTATTCTTTAGTGTTACTTCAATTCTGAATTATTTTATAGTAATATTCTTACTGGACTTTCTGCTGTAACATTACCTTCTTTACACTCCAGAGTATTGGATATCATTTTTGTACCTCTCAGTCATGCAAAGGATTATGGTCTCATTTTTATTTTCTGTTCTCTTGTCTTCTCCACCCAGTTGCTTTCTTATCACATGAGCCTTTTCCACTCATCCTTGAGACCTCAGATGCCCCCTAAGATTAATTTCAGAGATATACTTTCATTGGCAGATGTTTCTCATCCACAGACGGCACAGCCCAATGGTTACTCTAATGAAGGTGAGAAAACAGTATCTCAATTAAGTATAGATGAGTAGGGGCCAGCAGCCCTAAAGTTATGGCAGCCTAGGCCAGCTCCATGGCAAACATGGATGGAAACCCTGACACGAGCTGCCAGTGTTCACCTAGCAGTAGTTTGCATACTCCCAAATATGTCTTATGAGAACTACCTGAATACCTGTTTGGTTGGCTGCATCCACACCCCTCCCACACTTGTGGTCAAGCCATTAGAACTAGTCTCCTCCTACCCTTGGAGTAATAGAGATCAATGGTTGGGAGCCACCAAATTCCTCCCACTGGGCCATAGGGCATGCAATAGCAAAAAAATGCACCTTTCTGCCACCCCAATCCAGTTCTTCTATCACCTGAGTCACTAATAAAATTCAGGTCAGATGGTTCATACTCAGACTTCTATACCTCTGCTTTGCAGAGCAGGGTATGACTGTAATCTTTAATTTTGTGGAAGACAAAGTGGTATTTGGACTTTAAACCAGGATTCTATTATACCACATGTGAGTAGTTTCACGGTGTCAAGCAATGCCAGAAAATATAACCATTTACTCGCTATACTCCATCTAACATGGAGAGTAGGGTAAGTTCTATGATACTTTGGTATGGTGTGATAAAAACTGGCTTGTGAAGTAGAGTTTCCTGGTTTACTCTAAAAATTATTTGAATGAAACAAGCAGAAATTATACAAAAATTATTAAGCTACTGTTGTTGTTGTTACTAGTTAAAGGATGTCTTTCATAAAGGCCAATATTGTTTTTTAAAGTTAGAAGTTGCTATAATAACAGGAGCTGTATTTGCATGGCGTTTCTGAAGGATATGAAGTTTGAAACTCAAATATCTGTCATTATTTAATGACTTCTATCCTCAACAATTTGCCAAAAAACACAAATTTTATGAGAAACAGTCTAAAAAGTAAGAGACAAAACTCTGTACATACCACAAAAATTTGGAAATTTGAGATATATTATATAGTAAACTCATAGACAAACATAAAAAAGTTGAGTGGAGATCCAAGTGCCCAAAAAGACCAGCGAGGCCAGTACCAACAGCCAAGAAATATCATCAAATGATTTATTAAAATCAACCAGCAGCAAAAATAGCAAGTGATAGCAGTTTAGCGCTTTCGTCTAGGTAAAGACTTCTTCAGAACTGCTAGTACATCCACTATTTCACTTAAATACTAACAAAATCAACATGTGATCAAACCGACCAATGGAACACCAGTGTCGTCTTTCAAAAAATTGTGTGAGAAGCTATGTTAAAATCCAAGATACAAGCATGATAATACATGCATACACTACTGATAGAATTCACTAATGAATAACAGCATTAAATATAAATACATGTTAAACTCAGGAATGTAAATTAAAACAAATCATATGTAAACTCCAGAACATTTAAACCACATTGTATCTGTAATAATCACCCCTCAAGACTGTTTAACTTGAGAATGGGGGTGAATCACCTCTCAAGACTCTTTAACTTGAGAATGATGGTGATGGAACTACTTTCATTAAGGCCTGGGGAGATAAAGCATCACATGTAATAATCCATTTCAGTTCCTTTTTATTTAAATGATCATCAGTGTAGAAATCCCTTGGATCACTGACCGTGTGGTCAGTTACCACAAACTTGAAAAAATGCCCCTCACAAAAAGAGATGTGTCTGTAAAGAGCATTAGTAGACCTTTCTCTCCTAATGTAATTTAAATGCTCATAAATTTTCTCCTTTAACATCAGACAGGTCTTCCCAATGTAAAAAGCCTTACATTTATGGCAAAGGGCCCCATATACAACTCGCCTAGATAGGCAATTGAAATGCCTTTTCACTTCTATTTTCTTATGCCTAATAAAGAATGAGTCACAGCACTGGATATGTTGGCAATAGTTGAAATGGTTGCACTTAAACACACCCTTTGGTCTGTTTGAACCCATATTGTCCCTTTTCATCTCCAATAAGTTCTTGAAACACATACCTTTCCTAAAATAATTTTGGTTTCGTACCAAATAATTCAACATCTTCTTTAATAGAGGTGACAATTGGCCAGAATTTGTTAACCACTTCAACAATTTCCTGACTATTCACTGAAAAGGTAATGACCATAGAATGTTCGTAAGGCACCTCAGCTGTTTAAATACCATTGTTGTCATTTTAATCCATAACTGAGTCAACATGTGGGCCTTTTTGGAGAGGGAGTAAAAGTCGGTAAAAACCTTTGTTCCTTTTACCAAGGACTTCATCCTTGACAGACACCAGTAGTTCCAAAGGGTAACCCTTTTGTTGAGCATGTCAAGAAGCCTGTCTATCTCCTGCCCACATGTGGTGTCATCTGACACCATACGAGCCAGTCGTACAAACTGCCCTTTCACTACTGCTCTTTTTTGAAAAGGAGGGTGCCAACTGTCATAGTGGAGATAGGAATTTGAAAAGGTCTTTTTATGATAGATGTTATAACAAAAACACTCCCTGCCATAATCCTTCCTAACCATAACTTCTAAGTAGGCTATTTGGTCATGGTCAAAGGTATGAGTGAATTTCAAAAATGGGGTAATGTTATTGATGTATTCCAAGAACTCATTCAACTTCCTGACTGAGTCATTCCATATTAAAAAATATCATCCAAAAAATGGATGTAGCGTGACCAGTTGCTTGCAAATGAACTATTGAGAATAAAATGCCTCTCCCAATATGTCATAAAGAGATTGGCAAAGCTAGGAGCACAAGAAGCTCCCATTGGTACCCCACTTGCTTGCCTGAACAAATGTCCTTCAAAGTATAGGTAGTTGTTACTCAGGACAAGGTCCATCAGTGTAATAGCAGTATTTGTGCTATTTTGATCCAAAATACCAATGTCAAAGAGTGTGCTTTTGTCCCAGTCCAATCCTTCTCTATGGGGGATAACCGAATATAAGTCTTGGACATCAATCGTTACAAAAACACAATCTTCCAAGGATTCACAAGTAGTTCCATCACCCCCATTCTCAAGTTAAAGGGTCTTGAGGGGTGATTATTACAGATACAATGTGGTTTAAATATTCTGGAGTTTACACATGATTTGTTTTAATTTACATTCCTGAATTTAACATATATTTGTATTTGTATAATGCTGTTATTCATTAGTGAATTCTATTGGTATTGTATACATGGATTATCATGCTTGGATCTTGGATTTTAACGTAGTATCTCACACAATTTTTTGAAAGTCGACACTGGTGTTCTATTGGTCAGTTTGATCACGTGTTGATTTTGTGAGTATTTAACTGAAATAGTGGATGTACTAGCCGTTCTGAAGAAGTCTTTACCTAGATGAAAGCGCTAAACTGCTATCACTTGCTATCTTTTGCTGCTTGTTGATTTTAATAAATCATTTCATGATATTTCTTGGCTGTTGGTACTGGTCTCACTGTTTTTTTTTTTTGGGCACCTGGAACTCCACTCAAGTTTTACATAGACACACCTAGACATACACACTCACAGACACCCACAATCACAAACATACACATACATATACACACACACACACACACACACACACACACACACACACACACACACACACACACACACACACACACACACACACACACACACACACACACACACACACACACACACACACACACATACACACATTAAATAACATAGTAAATAAATAAATAAAAGATTTGTGGTTGATTGGCCCAGCCAACACTATGCAAAAAAGGGTATTAGAAAGTGTCTCGGTCATGTCTGATGCAAAACATATGTTAATTTTGGCTATTAAAGTCTTTATAATATCCAATAAACTTCCAAGATTTTTGGCTTATTTAGATTATCGTTTCATCACACTTTCCATGTGCCCAAAATTAATTATCTTACTATTATGAGGGCATACTATAAAAGTCAATAAGAATTTCCCACTGTTTAACAACAAGAAAATAATTGTGACTGATTTGAAAATTAAAAACTTTTTTGGACCTGGCTAAACTTGCCCAGAAAAGCAAATACAACCTTGGGTCTTCCTTGAAAAGAGAAAACCTAGCAGGGCTATCCCTGTAAACAAAGGATAAATTAATAAATAAGCAAATGAATAAAAATATATAATTAAAAATCCAGCCCTTCATTTTGTAGCCTTTGAACTATTTAGTGGAAACAACTCGAAAAGATACAAAGACTAGAAAACATGAACTATTCAAAAATACTTTGGAACTGTAATTATACTATCTCTCTCTCTCTCTCCCTCCCTCTGTCTGTTTCTCTTACAGGTTACCTATGTGGCGCTCCTCCTGGTCCATAATGCAATACCTGATGCAAGCTTATTAGAAAGTTGACACCTGGAAGATTACACTATGCAAGGTTTAACATCAGATCATGTAACCTTTTATCTAATGATCCATTTTCTTATAATCCACTTTACCATTTTACAGGGCCTTGAGAAAATTGGAGCCTATCCTTGTGACCAATGAGTGCAAGGCATTGAAACCCTGCCTGAAAAGATTGCCATTTTATGGCAGAATGCACACACACACACACACACACACACACACACACACACACACACACACACGCACACACGCACACACGCACACACATGCACACACACACACACACACACACACACACACACACACACACACACACACACACACACACACTCATGCATTGCACGCATGACTACTAGTAATATGGAGAATGCCACTTTACTGAATACTAAAAATAAATATTTGTAATAAAAGAAGGTATGAGAGATACGATGTACATCACCTTCTAGATAATCAAAAATATTTATAGCTAGCTATTGAGATTGATAGGTAAGTAGATAGATTGAAATAGATAGCTATTTAGATAGCAAGCTGAACTGAACCTACACTTCTTGAAGTGAGTACATAATAAGACTGAAAATCAAATCTATAAACTCATTAAAATATTCTCTTCGCTGCTGCATTCAGGGAAGCCTTGGATAGCTCTTCCCCCAGTGATGTGGTAATTTCTGCTTATTTGATTGAAGTCAAGTTTTAGAAATAGGCATATTCAATACATTCCATCAGTTAGCAGGATCTAGTTCCATCTATGTCAGTATGACCTGTTTGTATATAATTATATCATGCCTTTCCTACTTAACAACAACAGAGTTATATCTCCTCTTTGTTTTAAACCTAGATATGGTAGTATATTGTATTAATGTCTTGTTAGTCCAGTTTCAGCTTGCCAGACATTTTTATCCACTTTACAAAAGAATCTAAGGAACCTATCCTACCAATCTTTCATATTTGGAGCCAAAATACTTGTTTTTATAAGTTATATCTCTGCCCCTAATGGTGACTCTGTAGCACAGCTTCATGCAGCCATTTACACCTTATTGAAGTTAAAAAATCCTCTTCCCCATTTATATGACTACTTAAGCTTTAAAAAAAATCAGAATACAGAGTGTTACTGATACTAAACATATTTTATTTATGGTGTGTATGATTAGAATCATATATACCTATATATATGAGTCATATATGGTGCACTTATATTGACTGCAGAGATTTCCTCCTTTTAAGCATATCAAACACATATTGAGAATGTAAGTGGTGGGTAGCCGCGGTGGTGCAGTTGTAGCATTGTCGCCTCACAGCAAGAGGTTCTCCCGTTTGATTCTCGGCTGGAGCGCCTTCTGTGTGGAGTCTGCATGTCCTCCCTGCGGTCGAGTGGCATTCAAAAGATGTGTGAATGGGTGTGCCTTCATTGAAGGATGGGTGTCGAGCTGGCACCTTGGCACCATGAAAATCTACTGCCAGTAATTAGTGGACTGGAGTTCCGCTGTGGCGACCCCTAACCAGGAAAAGCTGAAGAAACAACAACTATGTAGAAGTGGTATTCCATGCACATATCAGATATCAGAGATTACATTAATGCTACAATTATAAGATAACAGTCAGTTGAATTACTATCAGTAACTACACAAGTAAGAGGATAGAGGTAACTGCTTCTACACTATTGCAATTTGTCCCTTCATATAATGCCTTTTGGAAAGTGTACACAAACTTCTTTGAATGCTTTGTGCTGAGGGATTTCCTTTGTTCTCTGCTTTAACCACACTTAGTGTGAGAGCCCCTAGTTCCCCCTCTTCTTACCAGAAGTACAAGATTTTCAGGAAGGGAATTATATGGAAGTCCTTCCACTCTCCTACTCCAAGTAAGCAATTCAGTTAATGCATCCTGTAAATAACATTGAAAATTAACTTTGTTTCTTTAGGAATTAAACAGATGTGGTTATTAATCACCATCAATCAACAGAAAATTGCTTAGGCAGCATTTACTTCTCTTTGTCTACTAAACAATTTCCTAACTTCCATCAATAAGGCTGAAAGGTCGACATATGTAGTAGCTTCTAGTTACTTAATTCTGGTAAGCTTGCCCAGTATATTTTATAACATATATCATGTTGCTATATTTTTTTTATTACATGTGACTCCAAGCTTCTTCTGAACTATGGCTGCTATCACTGCCATCACAATACAACCCCTTGGTATCTGTCCCTTTGGTCTTGTTCAGTGTTCATGGCTTTGTTTTTCTACTCTTATGCTTCATTATCCATCAGATAAATAATAACATTCTAATAATAATAATAATACAGACAGACACTGTAGAATCTTTAATAGAACAGACTGTATAACAAAGTAGGGAAAATTAAATATAAAAGTATAAACATGGTTAGAGGCAATCAAATAAACAAAATGTAAGATGTTAAAAATAAGACTATATCAATACTGCAAGACAAGTATTCTAGACAATTTAGTGCTGTTTCATGGACATCTCAGGGCAGAATCAAACCCATTCCTATCGACCATTATCTAGATCTGATGGACCTTATCTGTTACCCAAGAACTGCACTGTCTACTATAACCATCTCAGAAGCAAGTTATAGACGGCATTCTAATTATAGTAGTTTTGTAAGGTGAAAGGAGACAAACAGCTGAATTTCCCCAGTGATACCTATCCACAAGGTATATACTACATTGTTACATTCAGGAAAAGTTTACATGGTCCCAGCAGCAGATTCTCAGACTGTTATTAGAACTATCATAGCAAAATGTTGTATGAATGTACTATGATACTGCACACAAAAAAATAAACAACTCTGAGTGCAAACTGGGCAGGATGCTAAGGTGCATGTCTGGGACCATAGCTTAGAGGCAGATTTCATGAACCCTATGGAGCGCAGAACTTGAAAGCCAGATCATTGCCTGTAATCTAACAAATGATGAAATTCAAAGGGCATTACACTATAAGAAGAAATTTGTGAAGACATTTAGAAAGATAGTCAGGCAAGTAGTTTCATTGTTACATTCTCCTAGATGCCATCTTCCTATGGTAAGAATGAGGTTAGGATAGTCTAATTATACAACGATCCGCCATTAATATTCCAAAACGTGCACACTGTTTGGTCAGCATGCACGTTGTAAATCAGACTTATACTAATGGAAAAAAGTTCCGGCCGCCCGGACTTTTTCCATTAGTATAATTCTTTTTTTTTTTCTTTTTTTTTTTTTACAGCAACTGAGAGCGCAAGATCTCCATTGCTTTTTAGAAACTGCCTCGCTATGTTAAAGGAGTTTAACATAGTGAGACAGCTTTAAAAAAAGTAATGGAGATCTTCCTTTCTCTGTTGCTTTTTTTAAAGTTATCTCGGTATGTTAAATGGGTTTAACATAACGAGACAGCTTTAAAAAAAGCAACGGAAATACTCTGTTTTTCTAAAGCTGTCTCACTATGTTAAACTCATTTAACATAGCGAGACACTTTGTAAAAAGCAACAGAGATCTTGCTTTATCCGTTGCTTCCACTCACAGCTCTGATGTACTGTGTAAGCATACGCATGTGCAGTACATCACAACTGCCGCAGAATACCAGACGGTTGCGGAAGGGCAGCACGGAAGCATTATACAATGTCATTATTTAAGAAAAGTAAGTATTTTTTTTCTTAAATAATGTCATTGTATAATAGCAATAACCCACTTCTGGGTGTGGGTAATGCTGGATTTACCCACGGTTGTCTTTGTTTGGCCACTTGGGCTTCGCCCTCATGACCAAACCACACCAACCACGGGTAAATCCAGCATTACCCACACCCTGGCGTGGGTTATTGCTTAAATAATGTATGTCTGCAAACACCAATCCTAGATGAAAAGTTTAAACTCAGGTTTAACAAGTACCTAACCAACCTGGTAAGGGGGAGGAATGGAAAAAATGACTGAAAATATGGCTTGTCCCTGAAACAAAATAAAAATATTCCTTGAAGTAAACTCTAGCAGGCATATCTAATAAATGGAAAGGCAATAGTAAAATAAAAAAGTCAGAGCCACTATGTAAATGGATGGCACAAAAAAGTGATAAGACCATAAAATTAGAAGGTAAAAGTTACAATGTCTTCATACAAGGCACAGCATAGCCATTTTCATAGCATGGCAATCAGTGAAGCATGACACAGAGAAAACTAGGAATGATCTGCAATCACACACAGGTATACAGTTTACAGGCATGCCATGGGAACACATTAAGATGAAATGTTAACCTCTATAAAGGAAGTAATCAGAGTAACAGAACACAGAAGGAGAGAGAGAAAACTTTCAAATCACATTAAAGACAAAAAGGGGCTAAACATAGATTCCATTTGTAAGTGAGAGAAGTGTATGTAAGTGCAAAAGGCTTCTAATAATAGCAGAAAGGTGAACTATTGTTACCAGATGTTAGGTGGAATACTTTCACTGCAGCTATATTTAAGAGCTTGATCCTTCTTAATGTCATATTAGGGTCATGTTTTAAATAGCTAATCTTCTCATGACAGGTCAATCTAGACATGATTTTCTCAAATGTAAATGGAGATCCCATCACAGATCTGGAAGTAGGTATCCAATGTTTCATAAATAATCAGACCAACTGTGGTGGTGGTGCTGCGGTAGCATTGTCACCTCACAGTAAGACGTTGTCCTGTTCGATTCTCAGCTAGAGCATCTTCTGTGTAGAGACATGTGTGAATGGGCGTACCTTCATTGAAGGTTGCGCTTCAGGGCCGGCAACTCAGCACGTAAAAATCTACTGCCAATCATTAGCGGACCAGAGTTCCACTGTGGCGACCCCTAACCGGGAAAAGACGAAAGACTCAATAAATAATCAGACCATGAATCACAATCAACTACTGTATCTGACAAAAAGTACAAATGTATTTGGTTTTCACAAGAGCAGACACTAATAAAACATCTTTCACCGTGACTCGTTGAGTTACAACTTGGCAAAGGACCAACATGGCAGCCCAAACTGGTTGGAAATCCAAGCTGATGTAAAAAATTAAATATAAGTAGATTTTGCAGGAAGATAAGCCCCTATAACCTCTGAACTTATACCTAAAGCCATATCTATACAGGTGAGTTCAGATCAGTGGTTTAAACTTGTCCAGGTGAAAACAGCCAGTTTGTACTAAAACTGTATAGGGGCATAGATAAAATGTGACAATGCAGTGTAATTTATATTTAAAGCTGAACATTAGCTAGATAAACTGAGGTGTAGACAGAAAGCTATAGTGTTTGAGAATATTTCCAGCCTTCCAAGGGTATCAATGTGCACGTGTGTGAATATATGAGTTTTTTCCTAGTACAGTTACTGTTGGTAAATGAATGCTGGAAGGCACTAAATTCAGACAGAAAATGGTGAGAAAATGCTCTGGGGAGTCAGGCCAAAGATGCTGCTTTCATTGTGAAACCTATTGCTGGGTGTAGCTCATACCCAGGGCAACAGTGCATATTTTCTGCATGCTCTTGAAGCCAAGCAACACTTACTGAACTGTTTAGTGATTTATATTTTGTGCTTTTTTATACTTTAAGCTCTTTAGTATCACTGTTGAGATTCAATAGACCATGTCGCTCTTGGAGATCAGATGCTGGGTTTAGATTTAAACTATGTATTTGTTGGACAATGGCATAGATCTAAGGATTGTAGGCCTTGCCCATCATACACCATAGTGTATGTGTGCATTTGTTTGTCTGTGTAAGTGTCTGTCTACCATTTGTGTGTGTCTGCCTGTGTGTGTCTGCGTGTGTGTGTGTGTGTGTGTGTGTGTGTGTGTGTGTGTGTGTGTGTGTGTGTGTGTGTGTGTGTGTGCGTGTGTGTGTGTGTGTTCCTAAAGTCATTCTTTTTTCTTTTGTGATGAGTTTGGTCAGGCATATAAAACATAAAACCACTATACTCAGCATATAAAAAAATAAAGCATCTATGATCAGATGAAATACAGGATTATAATCAGGTCTCCAGTCATAGTCAAATTGTTATGTGATCAAGAAATGAATGTCAGGAAATTCTCCTCCTGAGGAGAATAAAGCAGAATTTGAGAGGTGAATAATAGCATCCCTTCTGAGAACAAATATATTGGTTATGACTTGAAAAACAAACTCATGGTTGCTTGTAGTACATGAAACTTTATCTGCTCTGCTGTGCTCCCAGTTACAGACAAAAAGAAAAAAGAAAAGAAAAAAGTGCAGGAGTATATGTTTTACAGCTTTGAAAGCCATGAAATGTTTTGCACTGCCACAACTGGCAGCTAGAAATGAAATGAACATCTATTCATACAGCAACTTTAAAAGCTATTCAGAGACTTCATTGTGCCCCATTTTTGCCCCCCCCCCCCCGGGGAACACAAATTATGTTACAGCTTTCACAGCTGTCAGACTCTTACATTGCTGTTCCGTGTGGCAGTTGTGTGAGATGCAACATAAGACTAGATTAGAACTATCCTAAAATGTGCATAAAAATTGCTAACCAGTTTTCAGAAACATGCATAACAACCTTATCTTCTCTGCCACTTTCCAAGTATTATCACCATGTTCCACAGACAATAAAAAGGTTTTGCTCTGCACAATAGTTGGACTAGTCCAAAACTTCATATATTGCAATTCATAACTACTCTGCAAATGTATCTGTTTTCAGTAAAGTCATTGTCATTATCAGAATTACTGATGACAATATAGTCATTTCAGTAAAACCACAGTGAAAAGATAATATGCCTACTTAACTGGGTCTGCATTTTAAATGTCTGACATTCTTATCCCATTGTTTACCATGTACCAGTTTATATTAGTTGCAAGAAACAGTATGCATGCTGGCCTATACCTCTACAAGTCAAGGGCACACCTCTCCAAATGCTGTCCCTATATATATATCTATAAGAAATGCACACATTTTTCAAATGCTACTAACTTCATGTCTGATCGGGTCTGTTGCCATAAAATATGAACATTTTTTTAGATTAGCTATACTATACCTAAGTAGATTGCTTACTAAACTACTGTTAAAAGTTAATCTTTAATCAGCTATAGACATAGGTCTGCCTTCTAAAAGCCTTAAGGTTAGGGGAAAATCTTTCAAAAAAATAATTCATTCAGCTGTGTATGCCTAGCTATTTCCCTGCTGTTGTGACCTCCAGAAGCTGGATAAATAATGCCCTGACCCTTGTGCCTGCAAATAAGTTTAGTGCGTGGAACATTAACTAATCATGCCCCCCACTAACCAGCAAGCCATTACTTAAACATTCATTCATTTTCCATCAACCATCAAGGATAATGAAATACATATGGGCTAGTTGTGAAATCTTAACAAGCACTATTGTCAAGTTAGTCTTAACAGACTGCTAGTAAGTGCTGTTAAAAATAAATAGAGCCTACATATTTTGTTTTATCAATACTCAAGCATACTAGAAAGCATACATATTATGCAATGTACTTACATATATATTTATCATACACATTTTTATAAATACACAACAATAATGAAATATATACATTTTAATTATGGAATCTGAACCTACAAGATAGTTCAGTCATGCTTAGATCAGTAGGTACTCCTGTGCAGCCAGTAAGTATATTTTATGTGTATATGTATATATATATATATATATATATATATATATATATATATATATATATATATATACATACATGTACAGAGAGAGAGAGAGATTATTTACTAATTGGGGTAATTACCTGTCATTTACACCTTCGGCCTGGGCACAATGATTAAGTCTGGTTTAGACTGAGATATCACACAACGGGTATGGTTACATCAGACTAGAATGAAATGCCACATAGCACTTTTCAGTAGCATTAAAAATGCAGAATGTTTTTATCAACATTTACATGGAATTCATATGTTAACAACAGAGAGTTCTATCTATAATAATAAGCCTTGTGATACTTATAAACGCTTGTTATTTTTTTCGTATTTTTAGTGTAATAATAGCATGGGGGTGATAATGCAATGTCACCTATGCTAAAGGCAATGGTGTGAGCAAAGTGATTTTCCATTTCAAATTGAAAAATTCATAATTTAAAAGCATGAAGAAGAGTTAGAATCATAGATAGTTATGCAGGAGGTAGCTTATTAATCAGAAGAATAATATTCCGTTTACCAAAAAGAATTATTTACAAAGAGAGGTCACTGTTTGCATTAGATCCTAACAAGGATCAATGAAAACAAAACTCATGTTGAAGGAGTATGTTCATATGCAACATATACAGTCAGGATTTATTCCAATAACATTAGTGAATATGCATTTATGCTAGTACAGATTAAAACCACAGGGGCTAGTCATAATATGTGAAGTAAAGTCAAAGGTAAGTAGCTTTTACATTTATTTAAAGCACTTTCTAAAATGGGGTGAATATTGTCAATTTACAGATGTCTATGAAGCTGTGATTCCAGTTTGGTGAAGCTAACTTTAAAAAAAAAGTTTTTCTCCATGCAGTTGCTTGTTATTGCTCATAGATTTCTAGGGTAGGATTTTAGTTTTAGTTTACTTTTAAGTATGAGGCAATAATTATTGTTTGAGTACTTGCAGATTAGAGTTGATAGAGGCAAACATGTATAGAAGGAAGAGATAACCAGTTTGCTTTTTATAGGTTCATAGGTTCATAGGTAGGTACTAGGCTATCTGCCCAAAGGCATTTATAAGCCTAGCCGGAATGTGTTGGCTTTCGCTGCCCCCTTAGATTAGTTCTCTGTGCCTCTGTCCAGCAGAGCCATTGAAGTGATCCCCGGGGTAAACCTCCTGTTTCTCATCCACTCGTCAAGGTTTCTCTTGAAGAGTGTTACTGAGGAGCTCTGCCTAATGTAGATTTTAATCTTGTTCCAGAGCATGGGAAGTCTCTGGGACAGGAATCTATCCCTCCAGTACGTCCTATTTATTGCTGTGGTGAGGTTTAGATCCCTAGAGCATGTGGCTCGAGGGGATGTGGTTTATTTAGATGGGGCATGTCCATCAATTCTGGGTTGGACATGGCCTTGTATGTCAGGCAGAGATCACCTCTGAGTGGGCGGTATGCAACCAAGTACAGCTGGAGTTTCTTCAGTCGATCTGCATAGGGCATCTGTTTGAGGCCAGTGATCTTCTTGGTGAGGTACTTCTGTGGATTTTTCCAGCTGTTGCAGGTGTCTTGTAAGATATATCCCAAATGCGGCATTGTACTCTATGATGGATCTGATGAGTGATGTGTAGAGGGGCACAATTACCTCTTTTGATCTGGATGCAAACCCTTTTTTGATTAGGTGGACCACATAGAAGGATTTTCTAACCACTTTGGCAATGTGATTATCAAAGGAGAGATTACTATCTACCTGGGTCCCCATATCCCTTATTTCATCTTCCATATTTAGGGGGCTACCACCTATGTGGTAATTTGTGGGTACTTTGTTTTTTCCAAAGGGGATGACTATACACTTTTTGGTATTTAGCTTGAGGCCATGGTTTTGACACCAGGTATCTGTCTCAGTGACAGCCTTTTGGAGGATGTTTGTGTCAGCCGGAGAGTAAATTATAGCCCCTAGTTTACAGTCGTCTGCGAACTTGGTCAGCCATAGTCCTCCTGTGCTTGCCTGTACCTCTGAGAAGTATATGCCTAACAGGAGGGGTCCTAGGACTGAGCCCTGGGGAACACCACTTCTAACCGGTTTAGAGTAAGACCTAGCTCCCGCAACTCTTACTATGTGGGTTCTGGCCATGAGCCAGTTGGCAACCCATCTCATGACGTAGGGGTTTATGTTCAGGCTGGTGAGCTTGTCTATAATACCAGAATGGGGAATGGGGTCGAAGGCCTTTGCGAGGTCTAGGTAGGCTGTGTGTATCACCTTTCCCTCGTCTATAGCCTTGGTAACTGTCTCAAAGAAGTCCACCAGGTTTAGGAGGCATGATCTGCTATTAACAAAGCTGAACTGGGTAGAGTCCAGTGTTTGGAGGTTCCCAATGTCTCTGTTAATGAGATCCATGATGATGTGCTCCATAGCCTTGCAGACCAAGCTAGTCAGGCTTATAGGGCGATAGTTCCCGGGGTCTGTTGTGGCTCCACCTTTGTGGAGCAGAATTACTGTTGCTGTGCACAACTCTATGGGCATGTAGCCTGTGGAGAGGCTGAGTTTGAACAGTGTGTTTAGGTGAGGGGTTAGTTCATCTTAGGACGCAGCCTGGGACACCGTCCGTTCCCACTGTTGCTGTGTTTTTGGCTTTGGAGAGGGCTGTTTTAACCTGAGTGCCTGTGATTTCAGGGACACTACTTCTTCTGGTATGGTTATTGGCCCTTTTAGGGGTGAGAGTGGGGTGAAGTTTGCACTGAATCTGTCTGCCAGGATGTTGGCAATATCGGTCAGTTCAGTGTATTTTGTGCCATTTTGCACTAACTCCGAGCAGATCTGGGAATTGCCACTTAGATTCTTGACATAGCTAAAGAATGCCTTGTGGTTATCTTTGGAGTACTTGGCAATTTTTCTTTCGAAGCTAGCCTTGGATGATTTTATGAGAGATCGTAGTTTCTTGCTGATACTTATCAGGGATGTCTTCCCCTCTTGAGATTTTACTCTTTTCTGTACTAGTTTCCTCCTTCTATTGTATAGCTTGTTTATGGTAGGGGTCCACCAGACTGATTTCCTTTTCTTGGAGGAGTGAGTCTTGGTTTTGCTTGGGATAGCACGATCCATGCATTCTTGTAGGTGCCCGTAGAGTGCGTTAGTAAAGGATTTTGCAGCTTGGGCAACATTATCCTTTACCATGGGAGATGTGAAACTTTCCACCTTGGTCTTAAATAACATGAAGTTTGCTTTTGAAAAGTTTTTCACGGTGGTTTCTTTGACCGGGGGTGGAGGTGGAATGTGGATATCCAGAGCAATTAGTTTATGGTCAGATATAACCAGTGATGGGTTGACCTCCTGTGTGGAACACCAGTCGCCCATGTTGGTGATGATCAGGTACAATATGTTGTCACCTCTGGTGGGGGTGTTGACCAGTTGATCCAGGGCATTTGAGTTTATAAATTCTAGGAAATGTTGGGCAAGGGAGTTAGTACTTGAGTAGTTCTCCCAGTTAATGTTTGGGTAATTGAAATCACCCAATATCAGGGTGGTTGATACGACCTTTATGTCTCCCAATGTTTCCAGAAATGCGGAATGGGGGTCCTGGGACATGGTGGGTGATCTGTAGCAAGCTACAATTTTAATTGCAGTTCTGCCCATTTTTAGTTGCACGTGGATGGTCTCTGCAGCATCGTGCTGTGCCACTAACCTGGATGTGTGGGTATCCTTGATGAATATGGATACCCCCCCCCGACTTTTGTATTTCAGTCTGTGTTTTGTGGCCAAAATGTATGGTATGAGCTATAACCTGGTAGTGCTGGGGTGCTCTCTGGAGCTTTAAACCAGGTTTCTGTTACTGCACATATATCGATTTTCTCCATACTGAGGAGTGCCTTGAGTGCATGTATTTTGAGGTTTAGACTTCTGGCATTGAGTAGCATTACACTCAGTTTTTTGTTACTTGTGCTATTTACAGCAGTGGGTTTGTCTTTTGAGCCTTGCCTAAAAAAGGCACTATGGAGGTGGCAAGAGCCTTGGCCAGTATTCGTAAGCCTAAGGGTGAAAGGGGCAAGCCATCTCTAGCAAAGCAGCGTGGCTTGTTGAGCATGCCATCCCAGGCTGACAGACACTGGATCCCCTTTGAATGACACCAGAAGCTTAGCCAATTGTTGAAATTGATATTTTTTTCTTTATACTGTGGTATCATTCTTGGTGAGGACAGGATACTACTCAGGGTCAGGGTCATACCGGCCTGGGCTACGTGATCAGAGAGCTCTTCTATGTCTCTTTTCATGTAGTCCAGGGAGGTACAGCTCAGGTCATTCACACCAACATGGACAATGACAGAGTCGTATTTGTACTTGTTCTGGAGTGACCTGAGTGCTTGTGTTATGTGGTGGATCCTGGCACCCAACAGGCAGCTAACAGTAAGCTTTTAGAGTATTTTATACTGGTGATGGTAGCAGCATTCAATCTACAAATTTTGTTGAATGCTCTTTGAATGGCATTACTGGCTGGACTCAAGTTAAATGCAGTAATTGGGAGGGCACAGAAGGAGAACATTAATTGCTAGGGCTCTTTGTGAATAAAGAGATAGGTGATTAGTAACTAAATAGCAAGCTATGAGTTGTTTTCCTATCTTAGCTATAATTTGGAGTTAAAAATTTACATGCAAACCAATGAGGAATAAAAGTTAACTGTACCGGCATATCTGGTTTACTTTATTATTCTTTAATGGAATGATACAGATTGTAAGGCATTCATTTACATCTTGAGGAGTTTCAAAGAGTACTGAAGCTATTTTAGCAATGCTCAGCTATAATCTATGAGCTGACATGTATGAAAAGAGACAGCTGAAGTAAATTTGTGGATTATCCTGAATAATTTGGTTGAGTGAATCTGAATAATGTAATACTATATGAACTATATGATGTTTGTAGTATTTGGGGTATGGCTTTAGTTATGCCAGTATTAATTATCCTGAAGTGAGAACCCTGTACTGATCTTTGACATATTCCTAAGGTAAATTCCAGAATGCCTCATATATAAATACACCACATACACACACACACACACACACACACACACACACACACACACACACACACACACACACACACACACACACACATTAGATATAGATCCCAGTATGTTTCATATATGTGTGTGTGTGTGTGTGTCTGCGTGTGTGTATATGTGTGTATATATATATATATATATATATATATATATATATATATATATATATATAAAAAACAATAGATATAGATATTTATATATATATATATATATATATATATATATATATATATATATATATGGGTCTACTTCTTTTGACCTAACTTTCATTTGCCTGACACTCATCTGACTGACCCCATTTGACTGAAATTTCATTTGCTTGACACTTCATTTGCCTGACACTTCATTTGACTGACAAGTATTATTAGCAAGAAAATGGAATATGCCCCCTTCCCCACTGCAGTGCGACCCTGGAGTTAGAATATATAGTTAGGGGGGTGTGGGGGGTGAAACCCCCCACTTCATTTCATATGATATTGTTAACTTTTGATGTAATATTACTTAGTAACAGAGAAGTAAGTGGGGGGCTTCGCCCCCCACACCCCCTAACTATATATTCTAACTCCAGGGTCGCACTGCAGTGGGGAAGGGGGCATATTCCATTTTCTTGCTAATAATACTTGTCAGGCAAATGAAGTGTCAGGCAAATAAAGTGTCAGGCAAATGAAATTTCATTCATTTGGTCTCAGGCAAATGAGTGTCAGGCAAATGAAAGTTAGGTCAAAAGAAGTAGACCCATATATATATATATATATAGATATATATATATATATATATATATATATATATATATATATATATATATATATATATATATATTAGATATAGATATATCTAATCTATAAAGATTACATATATCTATATCTAACATATATATATATATATATATATATATATATATATATATATATATATATTTTTTTTTTTTTTTTAATATATTTATTTATATAGACACTTAGACACACACACACACACACACACACACACACACACACACACACACACACATTAGATATAGATCCCGATATGTTTCATATATCTGTGTGTGTGTGTGTGTGTGTGTGTGTGTGTGTGTGTGTGTGTGTGTGTGTGTGTGTGTGTGTATATATATATATATATATATATATATATATATATATATATATATATTTATATATTTATTTATATAGACACTTAGGCACACACACACACAGATATATGTATATAACATCAGCAACCCATTTTGCCCATTTTCTACATGAGGTGAGGGTGTCATGTTAACTCTCACTATATTGCTTGATTCAGTGTCACTCTCCTACCTTCTTCAACAGTCATACCTGACTGCCACAGGTCTTCTCTCACACAAACCATCAACCTATTTGCTAGATGCCTCATTTCTTCTTGTTTTCTTCTAGTCTGTCCAAAATCTTCTCCACAAGCTTGTCTTTAGCTTTTTTTGTACATGTGCCCAAACCACTGTAATCTGTTCTCTTTCACCTTGTCTCTGCAATCAGAGCATCTTTGGCTTCTGCTCTAATGTGCATTTTAACACCCATCTAAGGCATTTCATCTTTATTACCTCTAGCTTCGTCAACTGCTCTACCTTTACTGCCCATCACTTCTGCATGCAGGGTGTGGGGCATGCCTCCCCAGTCTTTGCTGATTATAGAAGGTTCTCTGTACATTCCTTTTGGTAAGAAGATGACTGATTTTGGAATAAGTACATAAAGTATTGAGTGAATTCTGAAAGTAGAAGTGAGAGCATTGGTTCCTTCTAGAAAGTAAGAGAATGAGTGCATTCCTCTACCTTTGCAACCTTAGTTAAATTATTAGAGCTCGAATTTTGTAACTGTCAATGGGCTGGTAAAATCTCAGTCATGCTAGTTAGGAGTCAAACTTGGCAGGGTTAAGTCCTGTTAGAGACCAATATTGTGTATCATTAGCAAATGAAAATGTCACCCCAATAAAGCTGAAATTGCTTTCTGAATTACATTAAATAAAGGATATTATCTTTGGAAATATTTAACAGGTAAACATGTTTAAGAGTCAAAGATATTCCTCTGCTCAAATGAGCTGAATAAAGAGATGGTGTTATGTAATGTTATTTTAGAACCTGCATACTAGTATAGTTATAATTAGACTAACTATCCGGTCAACTGCAACATTATGTGACTTTGTGTTACTGAAGGTAGAGGTTAGGATACATCTGGATGTCAGTATTCAAATGTTTTTTTTTTTATTTACCACTTTTTGTAGGCAAAAATGAAATAAAGAGGAGTATTAATAAAATAATAAATATTGTAGAAGAGAGTCCACCGTTTTTGTGCTGCTTGTTTTATACTTGTTTTAATGAAAACTATTAGAAATAGCATTGACTGAACTGACTTTAGTGGGAGGGTGTAACTCAGCTGTACAAATTCCATTTTTGAATGAATGGTAGAAACATCTACCCACTGAATATAACATTAGCCTTTCCAGTGAAGCACAGGCTCAGTGCAGTTTCCAAGCTTTACAAGTTAGCAATGACCAAATCTGAATTTCATAATCTGTACTTCACAGAGTTGGCAGTAACAATTTATCTTCCCAGTTTGCCAGCCAGTGAACTATAAAACAAAGCATATGATGCTTTTTTATGGAAAGTGACAGAAACTAAATTAAGCTGTATTTAGTGAAACCATTTTATAGTGTATTTGTTTATATTTTTATATTTTTTTGTGTAATTAAATTAAAAACAAATTATAAACAATATGAGACAGTGTCATCTACAAGCCTATTGGACAATTCTTATGGCCATCAGTAGTCAGAAGCTGATAATGCTGCTTTTTGTTTATTGCTGGTTTTGTTATTTGGGGGGGGGGCTAGTAGCCCCAAACCATACATACCATCTACCTCAACCTGATCAAGACTTTTGACATAATTCCCCCACTCAGACAAAGTAGAAAGGCTTAATAAATTTAGACAAAACTCCTTCGTCACTTGCTGTATTATCAAATGGATCACAGATAGAATGCATGAGATCAAAATAGGAGTAGCTACTGCCACAAAAAGATCAGTCAGCAGTGGAGTCCCCTAGGATTTGGTCCTGGGACTTCTTCTGTTTGGCATCTCTTTTTCAGAAGTAAAACTCAATGCCAAAGTGCTATGGTTAACAAGTTTGCAGATGACTGCAAGCTAGGAGCAGCAATTGAGTCCCCAGAAGAATAAGCCATGCTACAAGAAGGTTTGCTCCAATCAAATAACTGGTGCCAGACTCATGAACTAAAGTTAAATGCCAAAAAAATGTATTATCATGTCCTTTGGAAAGTCATCTCCCATGGGGAACTACCTCAGTGCAACTCACCTACTAGGAGCTGACCCAGTAGTTCAGGATTTCAGATCTTATGTGGACAGTGTCCTTACCTTTGACCAGTATGTGTCCACTATGGTAAGGAAGCCCTTTTATATTGTGTAGCTCATAAACAAGAAGGTTGCTTCTAGAACAAGAGATGTCATTGTCCCCCTTTACTCAGATCTCATTAGGCCAATCATTGAGTATAACGTCTCTTTTTGCATGGATCTGTCCAGGTACATACAACAATTGGAACACCTGCAGAAATACTTTACAAAAAGGATAAAAGGACCAAATAAGATATCTTATATAGATTGCCTCAAAGCCCTATTACTATATTTGTGCTAAGGGTTTAACTGTGTCTAGCATGCAAGGTATCCTCCAACCCATTACTGATGGACTTACTTCATGTCTGCAAGTCAAATGGTATCAGAAATACTTGATCCAGGGACATAAACCTCTTCTGTAACATAAGCAGAATGGTTTGGAGTAACAAGTGTATCTCGCAGAGGTACCACTGCTCTGAAACAGACTACCCTGAGGAAGGAAAAATAAATCTCATACCTGACCACATTCAAGAGTAACTTGGGTCAATGGATGGGAAATAGGAAATTTAACCCATGTCTCCTCCCTGTACTACTAATAGACAGAGACAGCTCCAAAATGCTTTATCTCAATGAATGGGTCCCCCTCTAGCATGCAGACAGAGATCTTGAAAAGGCTTGGGTAAATCTAAATTCTGGCCACAAAGGTTAATTTTAAGCACCAAATGTGATAATTGGATAGGCTTAAATGGCCTGCAAGAACATTAGGCTAAGCACTAACCTATGAACCTATTATGCAAATCAACCCTAGTGAACCATTGCCTGCTACAAGTAAGTATCATCCTAGAACCTGCAACGGACCAGAATAAAACTTCTGATTCAGGAGAGAAATTCAAGCAACAAAGACTGAAAATGATCATGTTAGAATCAACCCTGAAATATCTTTTATTTCTGTAACCAGTAAAACTATATGTAATAAATAAATAACAGCTACAATAATACAAGAAATCTGTAATATGATATATTAAAATTTAAATCAAAACACAAATTGGCATTTTTAATATAGCTGTATTTTATCAAGTTATATTACATTTTTTTGCCATTTGTTACAATGTCTGGATTCTATTTTTTTTTCAATTAAAAAAAAACACATGAACTCTCTGGGGCAGAGGGTACTATTGTACTAGAGGGGTGGGAGTCAACTTTCTGAAAGTTGGCATATAGTCCCAAAAAATCATGTTCATACCTTCGATTCCTACTGTTCATTTATGCACAAAGCAGAAGCATTTCTGCAGTAACAGTTGTTTCTAAGCTGTAGTGTGTAGAACACTGAAGTATTTTTCACTAATAAAAGTAATCCAACCTTTTGTTTAAGAGTTCCATCAAAACGTTAAGCATGTATTAATAGGTTTACAAGAGGATAGTTAAAAATGTTTCTTTCATATGCTGAGGTATTTTAATTGTTTTGGTCATGTGATCAAAAAGAAACATTGCAGCTCTATGTTTGGTGTTAATTCTGCTTGCCTCCATGTTCCTGAATTCTATTCCTTTGAATTGATTCGTCCCACAAAAGCTATGCACATACACTGAAAGCAATGCTACATTTGTACCATAGCCATAGGTAGCTTTACTTTCACGACTGTGTTTAGAGAATAAATGTAAAGAGCAATTGTCTCAAAGTGCAGATGTACACATGAGCAGGAGAAGGAACTGTAGGCAAAGAAGATGGTGCCTCACCATGTCTTTCATTCACTGCTGATCTGGAAAATGCCAAACCACAGTAGTAAAACTGTCACTGTTTAATTACATGATCCATCACACATCTGTTGCTGTTATTCAGCCAACATTCTCAGATCTGTGTCTGTGGTCAGCAGGAATTGGCAAACAATTTTATAGAAAAACAAGTGTATATAAAGTGAGAAATATTTGCATTGGCAGTACATTTTCTATTAATTATCTACTTTAACAACATTCAACAACAAATATGTCCCTTCTTCCTTCACTTTTTGCCTGTGGAATTTGTCTCACTTGCCCTCCATTGTCTCTTTGTATCAGAAAAACAGAACACCAGCAAAAGTGCAATAGAATAAATCATGGATATTTCTGATTCTGGTAGAAGTAGAAATAATGTCTTGTCTTTCTATGATGTGAAAAATAATAGTAGAATAACATTGAAGTTTCATACTAGTATAGTATAATTCTAGCTAGAATGCTAAAATTATTCACTTGCATACCACAATATTTCATTTTCCCTTTGCTGAAAACTGCGTACATTAGTCTCATATTGCTATATAAATAACTGAACAGACTTCCAGCCTACTAGGTTGCATGTTATATGGTCACAGTTTCCTTCAGGGACTACTATATTTGTTTAAGAAGACATTTTATCATTACAATTAAGATGCTAGCTATTTATGTATGCGGCTGGTCTAAATTAATTATTTTAATCTCTAGTGTTCATATCCATCTCAGATAATCATTGCAAAATAATTGGCCGACACAAACTCTGCTCAGTACAGCCAACAGCAATTGCAATTCAATGAGTATATGCTAAGTTTCTGGACAAAAAAAAGTAAATCTTACACATTAAATTAATGCTGTACTGATAACTTACTCCTAAAACTGACTGCACAGCACATACATGCTCTGATATTCTTTTTCTTGTCTCTCATTACAAGTTAGTATAATAGTATTACTATTGCATGGAACTGGTACAGACTGCTACCTTGTCACTGCTTAAAGTTACATATTTCAGCATGTAGACTTTATTTATTTTGGCATTTTAATTGCTAAAATGTGAGCTTTTTGAAAGATAATGTCCAGAATGCAGGACAACTTTTCTTTCCTTCTATTAACTGATACCCTTGCAGTGGACAGTTTCTTCCCCTATGCCTCCTATGTGGGTTATACATAGAGAGAAACTATCCCTTACTGAAAAATAGTTCACAGTAAGTGTGTGAATCAGAAGGTAGACTTATGTTATGAATTTCACTGAAAAAGGGCAAGGAGTTGATACACATATTATTAAATTTCAGTATATTTGACTTTTTGCTCTTGAATGATACATTGTACTAACATCAGAAGCTAGCCACTACATTAACAGAAAATGACTAATTCTTGTTTGCCTTAGTGGTTCTTGCTCTAGCAACCCACATTGCTAAAAACCCTGCTGGTCTGAAGTAACTCCTGAAAAGTGAGTTTGTTTTTGCTTTCCTTTATTTAGTAATCTCATCTTATACCTCTTCTTGCATGCTCATCCTTACTGGTATTGGAGTATAATAAAACTGTGATGACCATGCCCTGGCCCAGCAATCAAGGACATCAATCCTCACTACTAACACCAGGGAGGATATCTCATATAAGAGGAAAGGATAACAAATGCACACAGTAAAGTACAATTTCCCTTAAGTGCACACAGAGATCACAGTCAGTCTGGGGCTGGTTGCTCCATTGCTCTCCAGGTCCCCAAATAAGACTCCCCACTGGCACAGCTATAGGGTCCAGATCCCAGCCTAGCTGGCAAGCTAACCTCCAGTACCTTCTCTGTCCACCAGTGCTTCATGTCCCTGCCCAAGTAGCTGACACACCACACACACTTTGAGATAAGTATTTATGCAACTTCACAGTCACTCCTGGGAAAGGCTGGCACAGATTCTCCAGCTGTGCTCCTTTACCCAGACTATATGGTAGTAATTTCTGCCACCACCAGCTAATACTTATCAGCTACCAAAAGGCCCTTAAAAGGGTGTCCATTTATTACTGTGCAATATTATTATCCAATTGGTAATGTGACCATTCAGTCTAAGGCTTATTAGAGAGGCTTATTACAATAAACTCTATAAATATGCAATGTACTCTAGAGCTTACTTATCTCTACACAAACCAGCCACAGGTAAAGGTTTTTAAAAATATTTAATAATAAATAATTAAAAACACAAGACAATACTACTACACCACAGTGATATCTAAGAGTTCAGAGATCACACAAAAACTTAAAACAATACAGTAGGAAAGTTCTGATATAACAGAAAAACACTTGTCTAACTTTCTTCTAAGTTCCCAGCTATTTCTACAAGAAAACATGTTTCTAAGACACTACTTACTTAAGACAACAGGCAGAGTGCTGATAAGTGGGATATCAAGATCAAAATGCTCACAGTCTCTCACTGAACAATAGTTTTTAAACTCACTACCAAACATCTTTGCTAGGCCCTCCCAGATTACAACATTTTGACACCTAGGTTTTCCCAGTATTCACATTACATTTTTTGACACTTAGTCTGGAGTTCCCAGGCAAACAAACTGCATTATTTAGCAATCTAACACCTGCTCAGGAAACTACAATAATGAAAGACATTTCACATGTACACTCTAGCAATTATTCCTTAAGTTAAGACAATAGAAAGAATGTGTTCAGCCAGCCGCTTTGGCACCAATGTTTAGATAATTTTACTTCAAAGAACATTTGAAATGCTTGGCTTAGTTTTCCTTACAGCAGATGGCAATGTTGCTACAATCTTGAAGTTCACATTTTACAGTGTTTTCTTTCATTTAAGAGCACAAGCCTGTATTTTTACATTTATATTTACAAATGATAGAACTATGTATCAGATTCTATTTGACTAGGCTGGCAGCCTTCGCCCATCTTCCCCCAATCTTCACATCTTTTCCCCCCTGGAGAACTCAAGCTAGTTTTTCAAGTGACCCTTGAGAAATGCCACTTAAGAGGGTTAGGTCTATCTGAGGGTACCTCAGCCCATTCCCTGTCTTGAGAGCCCATCTGCATTGGCATTGTTACTCCCACTGTGGTGCTACACTGACATATCATATGCTTGCAACCCCATGCTCCATCTTAGCAACTTGGCATTTTGCTGACTGCCTCTGTTTAACCATGTTAGAGGGTTGTGATCTGTCATAACAGTAAATTTCCTTCCATACAGATAAGGTTGAAGTTTTTGCAGTGCCCACACTATGGTTAGACATTTCTTTTCTACCGCTGCATATCATTCCTCCCTGGGTTGTAGCCTACGACTGAGATAAACCACTGGGCACTCTTCCCCCTCTGAAGAAATTTGGCTAAGTACAGCCCCCACCCCATGGTTTGAAGCATCCACTTGCACAACAAATTCTTTGCTGTAATCTGGACTGGCTAACACAGGGGGTCCTCCCAAAGCTTCTTTAAGCTTCTGAAATGCTTATTCACATGCTGGGGTTCACAATACCTTATCTGGCCTGTTCCTCTTGTCAGGTCTATGAGGGAAGCAGCTATGGTACTATAACAAGGGACAAACTTTCTGTAGTACCCTGCTGTCCCTAAGAATGCCCTCACCTGCTTTTTGGTAACAGGTGCAGGCCATGCCTGAATAGCTTCCACTTTGGCAGGTTCTGGCTTTATCTTACCACTCCCCACTCTATGTCCTAGGTAGGAGACCTCTGCCATACCCACCTGACATTTGCTCAGCTTAATGGTCAACCCTGCCCTCTGTAGTCTGCCCAACACCTCCCTGACATGCTGAAGGTGCTCTGGCCAGGAATGGCTGTAGATGGCAATATCATCTAGATAAGCAAGGGCAAACTCTCCTATTCCTGCTAGGATATTATCCACCAACCTCTGGAAAGTCGCTGGGGCATTCTTCATCCCAAAGGGCATCTTTGTGAACTCATACAAGCCAAAAGGAGTCACAAAGTATGACTTCTCTCTAGCACTTGGAGTCAAGGGCACCTACCAGTAACCCTTGGTAAGATCAATGTTTGTAAGATACTTAGCCCCACACACTGCTCTAGGGCCTCATCTGTCCTAGGCATGGGGTAAGCATCTGACTCTGTGTGACTATTTACTTTCCTGTAATCCACACAGAACCTGGTGCTGCCATCCTTCTTTGGCACCAACACCACTGGCAAGGCCCAGGGACTGTTGGACTCTTGAATCACCCCTAGTTCCAACATCTCATGTACATCCTCCCTCAGAGTCTGTCTGACTCTCTCAGGCACCCTATAAGAAGCCTGCCTAATAGGCCTTTGGGGTCCTGTATCAACCAGGTGCTGCATCAGGTGGGTGCACCTTGGTTTCCCAGTGCACATGTCCCCATATTCCTGCAACACTGCTCAGATTTCTCGAACCTAGGTAGGAGATAGCTGCTGGGACATTGCTACCCTTCCACCGAGGTGTCAGCCCAAGCCTCACTGAGAAGATCAGTCCCCAGATCTCCCTCAGACTCCTACTGCAATCCACTGCAAATGCTCCCTATCATAGTAAGGTTTCATCATGTTAACATGGTACAATTTGTGCCCCTGCTGTCTGCCTAGCAGTTCCACCATGTAGTTAACATCACTTACCTTTCTTGCCACCTTGTAGGTTCCTCCCAAGCTGCTTGCAGTTTGTTGTGTCTGACAGGAATGAGAACTATTACCTGCTGCCCCACAGCATATTATCTAGTTCGAGCATTCCTGTCATACCACACCTTTTTCTGTTGTTGGGCTTCTGCCAGGTTCCCCTGGGCCAAGCCCATGAGTTCCCTGAGCCTTGTCCTGAGGTTTAGGACGTATGCCACAACAGACTCCTTGTGAGACTCACACTCACCTTCCTACTCCTCTCAAATTAAATCTAAAGGTCCCCTCACACTATGCCCATACAGCAACTTAAAGGGTGAAAAACCTGTAGATTCCTGGGGAACCTCTCTATAAGCAAACAACAGATGGGGCAAATATTTGTCCCACTCCCTCTTAAACTAATCTGCAAATGCCTGTAGCATGGACTTGATTGTAGAGGTTAACCTCTCAACAAGACCATTAGTCTGGGGATGGCAGGGGGTGGTCTTCATGTGCTTCACCCCACAGGATTTCCACAGAGAAGCCAGCAGGTCCGACATGAAATTGGCACCTCGGTCAGTCAGTATTTCTTTTGGGAAACGTACCCTGCTGAAAATCTCTAACAAAGCATTTGCCACCCACTCTGCCTTAATAGAGGACAAAGCCACTGCCTCAGGGTATCGTGTAGCATAATCCACTGCCACTAGGATATACTTTTTCCCTGTGGAACTTGGGGTACTCAGAGGACCCACAATATCCATATCTACTCTCTGAAATGGCTCCTCAATCACAGGCAAAGGCATCAAAGGAGCTCTCACCTTGTCTCCTGCCTTGCCTACCTTTTGGCACTGCTCACAGGTCCTGCAGTACCCTGTTACATCTCTGGAAATTCCAGATCAATAGAAGTTTTGCATAATACGCCTCTTTGTATGTTTTATGCCCAGATGACCTGCAAAGGGAATATCATGGGCTATGGCTAGAAGCGCCAGATGGTAGGCTCTAGGCACTACCAACTGCTGTACTCTCTCACCTTCTAGCCCTCCCTCAGGGGTCCACTCTCTGTATAGTAACCCTTTGTCCCAGTATACAGATTCCCCCCTTCCCTTGAGAATCAGGTGCCTCCCTAGCTTTGTGCCTCAGGCCTTGCAACATAGGGTCTGAGAGCTGATCCTGTCTCAGCTCTCTCCTTGTAACCCTTCCCAGCTCACCTTCCACTGGAAGTCTGTTATCATTTGACAGTGGTGCCTCACTGTCAGCCTCGGTACTACTACTCACCTCTACCTTTGCAGTTACCCTGTCCAAGGGACCATCGGTATCCCCAAGCAGCTGTGGCTCACCTTCAGTCTCAGTGCTACAGTGTAGCTCACTCCCTGAAGTAACCACCTCACCAGTCCTGGCTGCAAGTATACAGTCTGTCTGGGTCTCCCCAAGGCTACCAGAACCACATGCTTGTCTCCTAGCCTCACTGCGTATAACTGCATAAGTACATGATACTGCCTCATCCAAATCCTTCCCTCTCAGGACATCTGCAGGATGGTAGTTCCATACCCTGTTGTCTCAAGACAACCTACTATTGGCATTTTGTCTTTCCCACTTACTGGCTCCCTCACCTTTGGTTCCCCACCTTGCCTCCATTGATACCTGTATGCCACGACACCTGTATGCCACATGACCCCATTGGTTGCATTCAAAACATTTACCCCTAGCTCCTGGATGTGTACCTGGACTAGTGGCTTCCCCTGCTACTGGCAGATTCTGTTTGGGCAGTCTGTGCTGTCCACCATGGGTTCCTTTAGACCCATGAGCAGTACTGGGGGTCCAATTCCTGTGCAGGTCTGCCCTGTTGGCCAGGTATAAGTGTCCCTTCTTTCCCGACTCATCTGAAGTAGCACATTGTCTATCAGCTAACCAGATCCTCATGTCCTCCGGCAAAGTGCTAAGGACTTGTTCCCTCACCAAAAGGTCTGCCAGCCCTTCAAAAGTGGTGATCTGACATCCACTCACCCATCTATGAAAATAAGTGCTCAGTTCAGCAACATATTCACATACATTTTCATCTGCCTTGCGTCTATGCTCACAAAACTTTTTCCTATACATTTCAAGTGTTAGCTTAAAACATTCTAACAGACATTATTTTATAGCAGTATAATCAATATAGACAGAGTCTGGCATTTGTGATATACAACTTGCAGCTTTCCCATGGAGTAAGGGGGTCAGGAACTGTACCCATAGCTTTTGGTCAACACTATACTTTTTGCATACCTTTTCAAACATGAATACAACTACCAAAATTATCCCCCTTTTTAAATTGTGGAAGAAAAGTACTGACCTGTTGTGCTTCTGGGGTCCAGTTACTTCCTTCCCCATTACCTCCATGACTCTGGCGAAGAGTCAGCATTTCCCTCTCATGCTTCCTCTGATGCTTCTTTTCTTCGACTTCTATCTCCAAACGCCTGGCCTCCAATTCAAGTCTCTTAAGCTCCAGCTGGATTTTTAAGTACACTGCAGAAAGGTTGAGTTGTCCATTCTCCGAGGATATTGTATCTCCACTGCCAGTATGATTGTCCTCCTGGATGGTGTTTTCTGATGCAGCTGTAACCAAGGTTGCAATCAGGTCTGCCTCAGTCAGGTTTCCATGCACCAGTCCCCTAGCCTGGCACATCTCCACCAGCTGGCTCCTTGTCAGCTTTCCATACTCCTGTGCTGACATGCTGCCTGCTCACCCTGACTAACTAAGCTAACAAAAGAAATACAACAGTTGTGATCTGAACTCTGAGTATACACTACATGGCTGATTTAGAGTATACAACACCTTCAGAGATCACTGTACATAAGCTACAAGATTCACTCCACCCACACCACAAGTGAGGCTATCTTATCCCAACCACTGCCACCAGAAATCTGAAGACCGTGCCCTGGCCCAGCAATCAAGGAGCCTCAATCCTCACCACTAACACCAGGGAGGGTGTTTCATATAAGAGGACAGGATAACAAATACACATAGTAAAGTACAATTTCCTTTAAGTGCACACAGAGATCACAGTCAGTCTGGGGCTGGTTACTCCCTTGCTCTCCAGGTCCCCAATAAGACTCCTCACTGGCACAGCTATAGGGTCCAGATCTCAGCCTAGCTGGCAAGCTAACATCCAGTACCCTCTTTGTCCCACCAGTGCTTTGTGTCCCTGCCCAGGTAGCTGACACACCGCACAAACTTTGAGATAAGTATTTATACAACTGCACAGTCACTCCTGGGAAAGGCTGACACAGATTTTCCAGCTGTGCCCCTTTACCCAGACTATATGGTAGTAATCACTGCCACCACCAGCTAATACATATCAGCTACCCAAAGACCCTTTAAAGGGTGTCCAATTATTACTGTGCAATATTATTCTCCAATTGGTAATGTGACTATTCAGTCTAAGGCTTATTAGAGTGGCTTATTACAATAAACTCTATAAATATGCAATGTACTCTAGAGCTTACTTATCTCTACACAAACCAGCCACAGGTAAAGGTTTTTAAAAATATTTAATAATAAATAATTAAAAACACAAGACAATACTACTACACCACAGTGATATCTAAGAGTTCAGAGATCACACAGAAACTTAAAACAATACAGTAGAAAATTCTGATATAACAGAAAAGCACTTGTCTAACTTTCGTCTAAGTTCTTAGCTATTACTGCAAGAGAACATACTTCTAAGACACTACTTACATAAGACAACAGGCAGAGTGCTGATAAGTGGGATATCAAGATCAAAATGCTCACAGACTCTCACTGAACAATAGTTTTTAAACTCACTACCAAACATCTTTGCTAGGCCCTCCCAGATTACAACATTTTGACACTTAGGTTTTCCCAGTATTCACATTACATCATTTTGACACTTAGTCTAGAGTTCCCAGGCAAACAAACTGCATTATTCAGCAATCTAACACCTGCTCAGGAAACTACAACAATAAAAGACATTTCACATGTACACTCTAGCAATTATTCCTTAAGTTAAGACAATAGAAAGAATGTGTTCAGCCAGTCGCTTTGGCACCACTATTTAGATAATTTTACTTCAAAGAACATTTAAAATGCTTGGCTTAGTTTTTCTTACAGCAGATGGCAATGTTGCTACAATCTTGAAGTTCACATTTGACAGTGTTTTCTTTCATTTAAGAACACAAGCCTGTATTTTACATTTATATTTACAAATTATAGAATTTTGTATCAAATTTTATTTGACTAGGCTGGCAGCCTTCGCCCATCTTCCCCCAGTCTTCACAAGAACTATAACTTCCTCACCATTACCCTCATAGTTCTGCTCCTACACCTTTATTATCTCCCTGCAATTTCTTAAATCCACCAATGCCTGAAATCTTGCATTCTTTTGTCGTGTGTGTGTGTGTGTGTGTGTGTGTGTGTGTGTGTGTGTGTGTGTGTGTGTGTGTGTGTGTGTGTGTGTGTGTGTGTGTGTGTGTGTGTGTGTATGTAAATATATATATATATATATATATATATTACATATGGATATAGATATAGATATATGTTTTTCTGCCAGGCTTAGCTCAGTCTGCTGAGTTACCTGCAGCAGTTATGATTTTCTTAACAGCTCCTGTTCCACTTCTCTTTATTTTATTTAGCCCATGGATAATACTGTCTATGGTTCTTCACTTTCTTTTTTCATTTCCTTTTCCATCAGCTCTAAACAGCTTTTTTACTCCAGTTCATTGTGGTAACACACTGACTCTTTTCTATTTGCTCTTACTTTATCTTGACTGTGGTTAATATTTTCTAACTAAGGCTTGCCTTTGCAATGGTGCTCCTGGTCTCTCCAAGCTAAAGCTCACTTTTGTTAACTTGTTGCTACCTTTAAAAAAAAGTCAGTTAGGAAAATTCCATGATCAGTTACAGAGAGTTGAGCTAGAGTGACAACTGAGAGTATAGCTCCAGGAGCTGAACTGCCGTGCTACAAGTCTGTATTATATTACTGTCCAGACCCAAAATAAGTGACAACTCCATTACCCATGATGCTTACCCTTTCATTTGACTTTAACATACATTTAAGTATCTGTCGAAATATGTCCACTCCTTAGAAAAGCTTAGTTAGGTGCTCACATAAAATAATGCTTAGCCATTACCTTTCCAAGAATTCTCCATCTGCCTTATTGCAATAGCAATTTACATCCCATTTGTTGCTGCTATTGAATTAAATCATTTGTCTGTAGCTCTATTACATATAGAAGAAATCCTGCCTAGCATTTTCAGCCCCATGTAATTACCATATTATCCATTGAGTTGTCAACAACATGTTTGAGATATTAGAGACATGGATCAACCAGTGCCATTCTGGTGTCTTAGTGGTATTTGTAAACTGGATTAAAAACACACCATTCATTCATTGACTTACATTCAATTTCCACTGTTTCTCAAGATAGGTCACATGACCATAATAAGGGTTTATGGTTCTCGTCCTTATTAAACACAGCAGTCAGTCTAAAGAGGCAAACAAGAGTTAGATGACTAGAAAATAAATTGCAGTGAGTGAAGCATAGGATGTTGGAAAATGATGATGATGATGATGACAAAGAGAGGCAACAAAGGCTACCGGTATAGATAAATATCCAGATGGTGATTTGATTGGAGGTGCAGAACATATGTTGGAAGAAATTTTGTCAAATGTAAGATGAAGTGATAGGAAGGCAGTTTACTGAGTGAGCTCAAAAGGACAGAAGACTAAGGAATGGAGTTAAATAAATCAAGACAAAAGAGGGAACAGAACTAAAAAATATAAGCAAATCAGACAGACATTTAGGGATTTTATGGGCAGTTTTGTAGTAGGAAAGAGTAGATAGATGTTGGGGAATGGAACTGAGAATTACTAAAAACAACCAAAACTGAAATAATATAATAAAACAGCTAAATGGCCTACAAGCAGAAAAGAACCCCACTCATGGTACCTTGGCATATGTCTTTTATGGAGTATAAAATCATAAGAGAAATTCAAGGTGTATGAAAATTAACAATTAAAACAATCAAAGACAACTAAATGAGAAAAGTGCACATGTAAACTTTTGCAATTACATTCTAGATTAAAAATGGTAAATGGTTACAAAATGGTAAATTGCTAGCAATGAACCAGCATGTGTCTGAAGAAACTGACTTACAATAGGGCTTTCAAGATGTCACTTCTTAATACCACTTACTGAAGTGCTCCTACAGCCTCATTTGAAATTTTAGTTTCATTTCTACAATGTCTGAGAAGAACATGAGTAATGCATGGCTTTGTTACCAATAATCTCACTGATCTTTGTGGAATGTATGCAGAATAAACTGATTAACGTTGCAAACACCACAACTGAAAGTAGCCCTTTTTATTTATTTTATTTATTTATTTGCAGTTGGTTTACCAGGATAGTCCATTGGGCCAAATAACCTGTTTTCAATGGAGTCCTGGGGAGAAAAGCTCCAGAACTAAGTATGTTACAAAAAGTGATTCATACTAGTTATACAAAACTATAACAAATTACAAATTATATAATAATCCAAAGTATTTTGACACCAGAAAACAATTTCAAGTAAACACAGAAGAAATAACTATGAAAGAACATTAGATAAAATTAATAGATTATAGATAGTAAAGAATAATGCATGAAAAATTTTGAGTTTGTATCATATTCAAAATACTGAATCAAGTTTCTGAGAAATAACAGAAATTTATGAAGGAAGCACTTAGGAGGTGAGGCCTAGTGCAGTTTTCCCTATAAAATGAAATGATAATGTATATTAGTTATTAGTAAATAATCAGGAAGAATGCAAGAGGAATCAAGGCAAAGAAGGAAGATGGCAATTGCAAGTAAATTAGCTATGTGGGGTGGGAGCAAGAGCATTCCCACTTGGATACTAGGTGGGAATGAAGAGATCTTTTAAAAATAAAGTGGTTGGGGGTGGTGCGGATGGATGATGGTAGAGAGTTCCAAAGGCGGGCAAGGACAAAAGATAGAAGATTTTTCCCTGGGAGACGAGTGGGTTTATAGATTTCTAATAGATTTTGATTGTTGGACCTCAATATTCTATCAGGAAGGTGCATTTTAAAAGCTGATGAAAGGGAGGGACAGAGAGAGGAGTTGAAAATGAGTTTGTGAGCAAGAGTTAGTTGAGTGTATGTGAGATAGTTAGGAAGCTCTAGCCATTTTAGTATATGGAGAGAGGAACAGTGGTGTGAGGAGGACTTGTGGTTGGTAGCAAACTTGGCGATTTTGTTATAGCAAGAGGAAAGTTGGGTTTTAGGAGGACTGTAGATTAGTTAGGAGTGGGGCTCCATAGAGAAGGGAGGGGATAAGAAATGAAGTAGAGAGAGTGATTTTGGCAGCAAGTGTGAGGTATTTATTTTGCCGGTACAGCATACCAAGTTTTTGGTGGGTTTTTTTGATATTTAGCTGTAGGTGAGAGTTAAATTTGAGTTGGTTATCAATTTGGACCCCAAGTAGCTTGGTCTCTGACACTAGTTCTAGAGGTGAATTATTTTGACTAGTGATAGAGAATGTGTTTGTGTTGAAGGAGACAGCTTTAGAGGGGGAGAATAGCATTAATTTGGTTTTGGAGGCATTGAGAGCAAGGTGATTTCTTTTCATCCACTGCTCAGTGGTTGTGAAAGCTTCTTGGGTCAATTTTAGGAGTGAGGGGATAGAAGAGGCAGAGCATATAATAGTGGAATCATCTGCATATTGGATGATGTCTGAGAAAGGAATAGAGTTGTGGAAATCATTTATAAATATATTAAAGAGAATGGGACCCAGTATGGACCCTTGGGGTACCCCAGTAGGGGTATTTAGAAATGAGGAAGTGGCCTTTTTCCATATTACTGCTTGATATCTGTTAGATAAGTAGTTGGAGAACCAGTTCAATGAGGAGGGAGATAGGTTACGTCTTGAGAGTTTGGTTAGTAGCAGGTTATGAGAGATAGTGTCAAAGGCCTTAGAGAGGTCAAGTAGTAGGGTAGAACCAATTTGGCCAGAGTCACGTGCTTTGTTAACAGTTTGAAGGAAGGAGAGGAGGGCAGTCATAGTGCTGTGATTAGGTCTGAATCCATGTTGTGTGGGAGTTAGTAGGTGATTTTCTAAAAGGTAAGGAAGGAGTTGAAGATGAATACTTTTTTCTAAGATTTTAGAGATGGGAGACAGGATAGCAATGGGGCAGAAATTAGTAACATTGTTATTGTTGCCCCCTTTGTGCAAAGGGATGATGTAGGCCTTTTTCCAGATTTGGGGTACTGTACTTTCTAGGATAGAGCGGTTGATTAAAATGCTAATAGGGTAGGCAATTGCATCAGCAGCTATGCTAAGAAAGTAAGAAGGGATGTTATCAGGAGCATTAGTACATGGCTTTAGTTTCAGAAGGAGTTTCTTTATAGTGGAAGTGGGTATAGGTTTGAATGAGAAAGAGGGAGAGTGTGCGGGGGGGGGGGTTAGGGGCAGATGAAGATAATGAAGTAGTTAGAGTAGGAGAAAATGTGGAGGGAGAAGAGTTGGTAAATGGAGATGTAGGAGTAGTGGCGGTGCCGGGTGGAGTGCTGGGGAGAGAGGGTGGGGGAGTATTTGAGAGTGTAGTGGTGTTAGAGAAGGATGATGTTAATTTGGAATTGGATTCAATGAAAAAGGAATTAAATTGTGTAGCCAGATCTAGGTCAGGAGCGTTTGGGTCTGGGGTAGGGGTATTTTGTTTACTAGGGTTGAGGAGAGTAGAGATACCTTTCCAGAATATCTGGGGGTTTGATTTATTGCTATTTTGGAGTGTGGAGAAGTAATTTTGTCGATCGGAAATTATGAGTTTTTTTACCCTGTTTCGGAGAATTTTATATTCATTTTGGACTAGGGGGGATCTGTTTTTCTGGTAATGTGCCCAGACTTTATCTCTGTGTCACATGGATGCTAGTGTATTTTTGGACAGCCAGGGGGCTGTTTTAGTTTTAATTCTCTTAGTCCTTAAGGGTGCATGAGAGTCAAGTATTTGTAGGAAAATTGAGTTGAAGTGGGCAACTGCGTTATCTAGAGATAATGTTTTTAGGCAGTTCCAATTTATGGATTTTAGAGACTTTGAGAAGCTTGTAGGATCAAAGTTTTTTTAGTTACGGATAGTAATAAAATTATGGGTACGGTGTAGGAGTAATGGGAGTCGATGTGTGAAGATGGGTATGTGGTCATCAAGGGGATCAGGTAGAGTACCACTGTCAGAGAAATAGTGGGGTTGAGAGACTAGAATCCAGTCTAGAATACTGCCATTAGAGGGGTTTTTAGAGGGGTATGTTGTGGAGTTGATAAGTTGTGAAAAGTTGTAAAGGTTGATATTAAGAGGGTTTTTAGGGGACTGAATGGAGGCCCAGTTAATATTCATATCACCAAGGATTATTGTTTCATTGCTAATGTTGTTAGAGAGCCAGGAGAGGATATCTTCAAGTGTAGAAATATTCTCTCCTGGGGGGATATAGAGTGAGGCTATACAAATGTGTTTATGTGAGTTAATTTGGAGAGATGTGAGGAGTAGTTCAGCATTTTTGAAGTGAGGAATGAGTTTGTTATAGGGGGTAACTGACAATGAGGATGAATATAGGAGAGCTACTCCACCTCCTTTTCTATGGGGCCTGTCTTTTCTAATGATTGAATAGTTTGGCGGAATTATTTCAGAGTCTTTTATATGAGGTTTTAACCAAGTTTCTGAGATTGTTAGGATATCCGGTTTATTGTGAATGAGCCAGGCATGAAGGTTTGGAACTTTGTTTACTATACTTTGGGAGTTAAAGGAAGTAAATAAAATGGACTTGTCTGTAGAGGAAACTGTGGAGGGGCCAGGGTTGGGATGGATATCACCGGATAGTAGAGTGGAAATTAGATATAAGAGTGGCTTAGAGAGGTAGATGGACAGTTTGTTAGGTAGATTGGATTATATTGTGGATTTAAGGAATCTGCTAGTAACAATGGGGGAAAAATGTTTTTGAAGGGTAATGTATTTGTATGGGAAAAGTAGGAGGTTATTTATAGGATATAGATGTGGAGAAATAGGAGTGTGTGAGTATGGTAGAGTAGAGTCAAGGTGGTTGGTGATGTGGAGAGATCGTGCATGGTGAAGGTTAAAGGGTTGGGTGAGGTAGTAAAGATAGGATAAATTCAGGAGAAGTAGAAATAATAAGGAAATGAATGAGAATTTTGTAGGCATGATGGAATGTGGAATATGTAGGGTTGATATGCTGTTGATAAAATATTTATGAATATAAGACAGTTATGTTTGTATAGGAGCAGGTAAGTTTAGGAGTATAAGAGTAGAAGTGGGAAATAGAGTTGAGATTGGAGTGGGTGTGGTTTGGGAGTGGGGTGGAGTGTAGTGCAAGTAGAGAGGAATTCTACTGGTTAGGTGGGATAGCTGTGGTGGGTAAGTAAAGATTTTATGGGCAGAAAGAGGGAGGGGTAGATGTAGGGATTATGTGGTTGGTTGGATAAGAATTTCTGTGGGTGTGCCTATGGGGGAAATAAAGGTAGATGCACTGGGGGTGGGTGAGATTTGGGGGTAGGGTAGGGGAGCGGAGTGAGCCCGCAGGGCGAATGGAGCGGGAAGAACCAAAGAGGTCTTGGAGAGGTTCGAGAGTCTATCAGTAAAGTGTTGTTTGCAGAGGGGTAAGTTAGAATGGAAGAAAGACCTGGGTGTGTTGGGTGAGAGTGAACTATGAGAAACTAGAGAGAGTGAGTAGGAAAAGAGATGTTACAGCTAGAGTGAACTAAAAGAGTTTAGGAGATACAGTGAGAAGGAGGAAGGTTAGAGCTTTGAGAGAATACCTGAAGTACATGCAGTGAAGTCTATTTGGGGGAGGGTGTCACCGAGTGGATAGGTACAAAAATACGCCTTACTCCACTAGGATATCCTCGGGGCCAAGTAGAACTAAAGAAGAGGGTGGCTAGTGTAGGTCGGGGGGGGGGAGAACATAGAAACTAGAATAAGGGGTATTTAAGGCTGCTGGCTATCCTGGCAGAGGAGTGTACTAAAAAACAGCTATCAAGGCTGAAACAGTAAGGTAGTAGTAAGGGTTCAGCAGCAGTTACACATACTTCCTTAGCTTCTTCTTGGTTCAAAGTCCAGAAAAAAAGGGGATGAGGCAGCAGAGTAGGTTGCTTTTGCTTGAGCAATTAAGATAGCTGTATTATTAAGGTAGGTTTGAGGTGTCCTCACGGGCTTAAGTCACAGGGGTAACTCAGGGCAGAAAGCTATAAAACAGGAGAGAGAGTTAAGAGAAAAATAGCATTTAGTACTATTTAAACACACCTTGTTTCTTAATAGCAGGAAAAGACAGTTAATAAGTCTATATTAAAAAAGAGACATCACACATTATGTAGCAGTTAGAAGCACTTCCAAAAATAGACAGGGCAAAATGGAATCTATATAATAAGCACGTGAAAGTTGGCGTTTCTATAGCAAATAATTTAGCCAGCAAACTTCAATGGCGTTGTATGTTACATTAGCCAGATACACTTCATCAAAAATGCAGCTAATAGCCTTTGATAACGTCGGTTTGAAGTTTATAACAGAATTAAATCATCTAACACATGGCGTTTGCTGAGCATTTAAATCGCAAACTTCACTTCGTTTATGTAGTACATTAGCACTTCCCTCCACAAATAAATGTCACTACACACATAAAAAACGCCAGTTTGGAAATGTTTTAGCAGGGCTCAAACACCAAGCACATTGCATATGCAGAAAATTAAATCCAAAACTCAATTAGGTAAAGTATATACAGAATAGTAAGTGTTAGCGTCTCTATGTCCAGCACACATCTACTGTAAATAGCCCTGAAGCAAGAAATTTAAGTAAACAAAGAGAAAGTATGACGAACCATTCAACTACACGTTATAATGTCTGCTAAATATCTGCCTCTGTAATAAGCCACTAAAACAAGTTTACTAGTTTATTATAAAAAGAACATCATAGTATAAAGGATTCCAACATTCCTAAACAACTAGAAGTAAGCAAATAGTAGTAGATAATGGCTTGGGAGTAATAATATACAATCCCAAAGCCTACTGCTGCTAATTGGTCTTTATAATACTATATTTAGAGTAGCTACTTTCTCCATAAAATAATGAGCTTTTATTAGCTTCCTCTTAAAAGTCATATCTATTGCTACAAATTCTGTTAGCTATCAAAAAATACTCTGCATGGGAGGGAAATCAGTAAATGATCAAGATGGTGGGTATCTCTAAATAACTAGTCAAGAGCAGCAGCAGGTTTCTGTCATAACGAACTGCTAGTAGTACAATTAAATGTAGATTTATAAGTAACATCAAGATAATCATCTGCTAATACTACAACAAATTGTAGATTTATAAGTAACATCAAGATAACTAACTGTAGAGTCTTTTAATGGCTGCAATATAAATTTATAGGAGGCAGTTGGTTAATAGGTGGCCGCAGTGGTGCAGTGGATAACATTGCTGCCTCACAGCAAGAGGTTCTCTGGTTTGATTCTCATCAGGTGTGCCTTTTGTGTGGAGTCTGCATGTCCTCCCTGTGGTCACATGGGTTTCCTCCGGGTGCTTTGGTTCCCTTACACATCCCAAAGACATGCTGAAGTTAGATTGGACACTCTAAATTGGCCCTAGGTGTGTGTGTGTGTGTGTGTGTGTGTGTGTGTGTGTGTGTGTGTGTGTGTGTGTGTGTGTGTGTGTGTGTGTGCACATGTGTGTGCCTTCTGTGGAAGGTTGGGCACTGGGCTGGCAACTTGACACCATAAAACTCCACTGCCAATCATTCTGTGAACCGTTGTTCCACTGTGGAGACCCCCTGACTGGGAAAAGCCAGAAGAAGACAAAGAAGGAGGTAGTCGGTTAATGAATTCAATAACCCGAGGTGAAGGAAGGAAGATAAAACAATAAGAAAAAGGTAAGGGGAGACCTCATAAAGATGAGGAAGTCAGACAACAAGTTATGAATTTAATTGGCAACTTGGTAGTAGGGAAGAAGGAACTGATTGAGGGGGGTGATCCAAGGAGTGCCTGAAGGAAAGGAATTTGGAAGATAAAGAAAACTAAGAGAAACCTCATGGCTGGATAGGAGAAGAGCAGGTAAGGAGAATAAATAGAGATTTAAAAGAGTATGGCATTAGGATCTGATGGCTATACTTTAGGGTGTTATAACATGTTACTAATGATAAAAAAGCAAATAATGAAGGTAATGATAATGTATAATAAAATACAGGTCGGAAGGGAGACATTTCACAACAATTCAGCAGTCTAGGTCACAATACACTCAAAATTCTGAGAAAATTGTATAAAACCTTAGACTTATCATGTATTCACTGATAAAAGTAGATAACATATTAGCTAAAGTCTTAACATATTTGGATATAGACCCACATGAATTAGAGAAACAGAGCAAGTTTGGATTTGTAGTGGTAGGAAGACAGATGGCAAGGTAGACAACTGTGTTCAGTTTCATGAGGAGTTTGAAAAGAAAAAGGCACAGGGTAGCAGTAATAGTTCCATTTGATTTGGGGAATGATTTTAACTCTCTGGGGCAGTTATTTTATTTATTTATTTATTTATTTATTTATTTATTTGGGGAAGAGATCAATTATATAGGAAATTCAGGAATCAGTTTCAAGGATGGGTACAAATATCCACAAGTAAAAATAATGTAAAATGGTGATGCATCTAGAGAGGTTGAAGAGAAAAGTCAGACATGAGTGATGTCCATGTTTTTACAGCCTATTTAGTATTGTAACTGAGTGCAAGCATGATGGGATTGGAGCAACAGGGCACCAGAGAAACATGGTTCTACATTTATATGAGGGATTGTATGTTAATGACTAAAAGCTGGGTGAGGCCCTGTAGGTGACAGTGCTGATGTTTGACCAACCAGGGCTAAAAATTAAAGGAAATTAAATTCTCAAACAGTCTAGGAAAGAAGAGGAGATTGGGAGGATGAAAAGAAATCAAAGAGGGGACTATATCAAGTCTATCTTGGTCTGGAAATGGACATATCAGTGGAGGACACAGTAACTAGAAATACATGTAAATATGAGGATAAGGATTACAGAACTGCTGAGGAATGGTGAAGGAAAGTGGGATGCTGTTAGGCAGGAAGTACATAGTTAAGCTCATGATAACTCCAATTAAAATGCATATAGTAAGGAATATCCCAATTTCTCCAGAGGATATAAGGTTTGGAAGGGTGCAAAAAAGGCAGACAGATGGGTAGCAGACACTGGGAGTCAGAATGGCAAAAGAAAGGCAGAGAGCATTGAGGGACTGGAGAGATCAGGTCTATATCACTATCCTAGTTATAATCTAGATTTTAATAATACTCAATGGATATGAGAAGTAATATCAGGGAAAGGTGTCCACAGGTCAGGAAGATGGGGGGCAGATGTCAGGGAGAATAGTACGTGGGAAGAAAAAGCAAAGGGCAGGAAATGATTTGCCAAGTTTACTAAAATCAGAAGATATAACTGTGGTGGTGGTGCTGCGGTAGCGTTGTCGCCTCACAGTAAAACATTGTCCTGTTCAATTCTCAGCTAAAGCATCTTCTGTGTGGCGACATCTGTGAAAGGGCGTACCTTTGTTGAAGGTTGTGCATCAGGGCTGGCAACTCAGCACATAAAAAAAATCTACTGCCAATCATTAGCGGACCGGAGTTCCGCTGTGGCGAATCCTAGCTGGGAAAAGCCGAAAGACACAACAGCAACAACTAAAATCAGAAGATATAAAATGAGAATTGATAAAAGCTGATGACTTAAGGGGAGTCAAAATATGGGAGTCATATAGTGGCTGACCATAAGTCTATAGGGACAAAGTCTGTAGAGAAAAGGGGGCAAAAGAGGGTGAACCATCTGGAAGAAACTATATACAACAGGTCCAAGTTAAGGACCTTTAGTTTTCTGGTGGAAAATGAAAGAGTACCAATAAAATTAGTTGCAGTTACCTACAACTCAGAGACAGATTGATAAAGAAGATTAAGCTGGGTAAAAAGTAAAGAAAATGAGGGACAAACATAGTTAAGTGGGATAAGTGATGCCATGTCTGCAAAATAAGAAAGTAATGATATACACAGGCATAGTAAATGAGAGAAATAAGGTGGCAATCTGAGCATTGAAGAGAAGAAGGAAAAGAGGATAACTATGGAGGTAGATTGTGGGAAGAATGAGAAAGTAGTGGATGTGAAAAAGGTAGAAGAGTGTCTGGTATCAACAGCTGTCTAGACTGCATAGATAATCTTTACATCCAAAAAAGTTAAAAGAATGAAGAAAGCAAGAACCAAAAGCTGCACTCTCTGGAAGCATTCCTTTCCTTGGATGATGTAAACATTTGTGCAGTCACAAAAGCCTGGTTCAAGGCCACAGACAGTACCCCAGCCTTGCAAGGTTGCAATGCCTTTCACACCTTCAGACCCCAAAATAAATGTGTGAGAACCAAAGATGTTGGAGTATCTATCTACATTAAAGATAAATACTCCTCCCGACTGGTTAGACAAGATAACTCTATGGAGCTAATCCAAATTCAGATTACCATGGGTAAGATCCCCCTTCATGTCATTGCTAGTTACAGGTCCCCCTCCATGAATCAAGATGATCATGCAGCTTATTTGGCTTTACTTGAGTCAATCAAAATACAACCTAACACTCTTGTCATGGGAGATTTTACTATCATACCATCAACTGGGAAAACTATATGAGCCCCAACTTACTTGCACAAAAGTTCCTTGACTTTGTTAACTCAAATGCCCTGGAACAAATTGTACAAAATCCTACAAGGGGCTCAAATATACTTGACCTTGTTCTCACCAACATGAGAGACTATGAGTGTAGGACCCTCATTAGTAAAATCTAATCATAAGTCAGTCACTTTTGAAATAACAATGATAACTCCAGAACCCATCAGAGGTGAAGTCAGATTAAAAAATTTCACCAAAGCCAACTATACCCTCCTAGGGGTTGGCATAAATGATTTCCAAGCCTCATTCTCCACAGATGGTCTTGACAACTATACTAAAGTATACTCTGAAGCCCTGTGCAAGTATACTCTTATACTCTGTACCAACATTTATACAAATGTATAGACTCGGCTATGTTGGCTAGGACTAAAGTAAGAGTCTCAAGAAAAAGCAAGCCATTCTGGTGGACATCTCACATAAATAAACTATACAACAAGCGTAAGAAGCTGTTGTCTAAGAACACTAAAGGGCAGTCCCAGCACTGGAAAAGTACCCTCCTAAACCTAAATAAACAAATAAGACAACTAATAAAATCCTCTAAAGGCAACTTTGAGAAAAATTTAGCAAACACAGCTAAGGATGACCATAAGGCTTTATTCAGCTACATCCATTGCCTACGAGTAGTACCCAGACATGTGCTGAACTAATGACAAATTATATCACACACACTGATCCTGCAGAAATTGCTAACCTACTAGCGGACAGGTTTCATGACAATTTCTTCCTTTTATCCCCTCCAGACATATCGCAAACCACTCCTTCAACAGCTCCCCCACCCTATACATCTAAAGAAAAGGTCATCAAAGCTCTGTCTAGGGCAAAAATCACAGCCTCTATGGGTCCTGATGGCATCTCAGGCTGCATTCTAAACAAACTAAAACAGGAATTAGCAACCCCCTTAGACACCCTGTTTAACCACAGCCTGAATATAGGATTTGTCCAAGCTGAATGGAAAACCATGACTGTTATTCCCCTCCACAAGGGTGACTTAGCAACAGATCCAGGGAATTATAGACCCATAAGCCTGACTAGCCTTATCTACAAGGCATGGAATGTACCATAGGTTCATAGGTTGGTACTGGGCTATCTGCCCGAAGGCATATATTAGCCCAGCCACATTGTGTGGTATTCACCGCCCCTTTAGTAGTTCCCTAGACCCTTGTACTAGCAGCTAGTACCCTTGGCCCCTATCTAGTAGTGCTGTTGGTGTGATCCCCGGTGTGAACTTTCTGTTACCCATCCACTCATCAAGGTTCCTCTTGAAGAGTGATAGTGAGGGGCTCTGTCTTATGTGGATCGGGACCCTGTTCCATAGTAAGAGAAGTCTCTGCAAAGGGAATCTATCCCCATCATTGTGGACCTCATAAACAAAGATATAGGTGACTTTCAAACCCTTGATCCAACCCAGTTCAGCTTTGTAAAGGGTCGGTTATGCCTGTTAAACCTAGTAGACTTCTTCAAAGATGTCACCAGGACCATAGATGAGGACAAATCTGTGCACACAGCATATCTGGACTTGGTGAAGGCCTCTGACACAATCCCCCATTTAAGCATTATTGACAAACTCACCCACCTAAATGTCAACTCCTTTGTTGTTAGGTGGGTTGCAAAGTGGCTCACTAACCATACACATACTATTAAAGTGGGTGACTCCACCTCAACCAGCAGAACTGTCACCACTGGGGGTTCCACAAGGGTCAGTATTGGGCCCCCTTTTGTTTGGTGTTTACTTCTTGAA
>NC_056732.1:99386136-99401136 GCF_019279795.1 Protopterus annectens
CATACCTGGAGAGTAATAAGTAGAGTAATGATCAGTACAGTTTGAACAATTGAAGCCTATACAGTTCTTAACTGACACCTCTCTCTCTCCCCCACCCTATCTGCACCAGTAAGTCATACATGTAATCAATGGGTATGCTTTTCTCCACAACTACTGTTGGGACATGTGTCCTATTGTTCGACAAACATTGAATCGTTTGATTATTAAGTTTCCCCATTCAAATACCATCATTGGTGGCCTGTTGCTATCAATGTAACTTGCATGCCATTATGATGCCTGCCTACTATTGTTCCATTTATGCATGTGTTCTGTTTACTATGCAACTGTTTCAAATCTGTTGTTTTGGGTTAATTGGAACACCCATGCATGCTGTTAAAACTAATTTTGAAATGTTTTGTTCATGGCTCACCAACATATTTTGTTAAAACTCAACACCATAGCACATCTGGGAAGGCAGATCCCGGCAGATCCACCTGTCCCACCTCATCTGGCCATAGCACTGGGCCCTACCACATTTGGGAACCAACCCGGGACCTCCTCATCTGCTGGTCCTGCACCACCTTCGGGTGGAACCATCTCAGGGGAACAGGCCCGTCCCCTCCCTGGGAGTGGGTATGGAAAGGAAACCATCACTTGTAGCCAGGTCCGGGGTTTGGTGCACAGCACCATCCAAAAGGAGTTTGGTGAACAGCTGCACCAGATTGAGGGCTACCTGGTGCATCTTGAGGGTCAGCCTGCCCCTCTTGTCCAGCCCTCAGCACAGCCACCCTTGGGGCCATGAAGGTGCAGTGGTGACTGCCCATGGGTGTGGACCTCAGTCCCACTGTATTCATTTTGGGGTTCATGGGCATCTGATTCCCAACCACCCTCCCAGTTCAAGGTGTTTACCCCCCACATGTGTCATATACTACCCCTGTCTGCTGTCTTGTCTGTTTTGTCTGTCTTCCTACCCAACTTACCTCCCCAAATATACCTGCTATCCTTCCCTAACATCCCACTCTCACCTTAAAAAAATAAAAGGCATCTGTTCCCAAAACAAAATGACACCCCATACATAGCTACTCATTTTGCACATGTCCACTGGACACATGTAATCTGGTTCAATTGGCTTGACAACATATTGCTGTTGTCCTAACCCCTCTCTCAGGGGTTTGAGTGTCCAAATTCACCTCCAAATTCTGTAGAAATTCACAGCTGTTGCTGTAGAAGAAATGGACAGCTATGGACCTTTCCTTCATCAGTCCTGCACATCCCTAGCTACCTTTCATACTGTACTTCCCTCTGCGTGCCTCTTTTTCACCACTTTCCTATCACCCTGTTTTCTTTTCTTTTAAAGAAATTAGTGCTGGGGTAAGCAAGAATAAGCAGCGTTAAGTGAAGCTAAAATCAGATTAACCATAGTTCGTCATCGCTTAGCTTCACGCAAACCAACTTACAACAGATTTAATCACTCTGTTTCTATCAGCCACTATTCTGCCTACCAATGAAATAATCAGCACTGCCAAGTCTTGAACCAATGGCCCTGTACACCACATTCCGAGCATTGTACCACTACACCATTTGAGCTGTAAGGACTGGTGATGATTTTTCAAACATATGCAGTAGAGTCATTCAACAGTAGGGAAAAGATTCCATAGAATCAGTCAGGTTTTGTATTTATACATATACACATGTATATAAGTATGTAGATGTATATATATATATATATATATATATATATATATATATATATATATATATGTATGGAAAAATATATACATAATATAAATAGAGATATACATATAAAATATATACACCCACACACACACACACACACACACACACACACACACACACACACACACACATATATATATATATATATATATATATATATATATATATATATATATATATATATATATACAAATTTTATATAAAAAGTAAATATATATATATATATATATATATATATATATATATATATATATATGTACATGGATTCCTATTACAAGGACGAAAGTTCACTACTTCGAACTTGTAATAGGAAGCTCACTCTCTTGAAAGTTCACTTTAACGAAAGTGAACTTTTGCATAAGTGCACTTCACCGAAAACATTGCAGCACAGTGGAGAACATAAAAAACAAGCTATGTTCTCCACTATGGTGCAGTAGTCACTGACTTTAGGGTTAGGGCACGGTTTAGGGTAAGGGGATAGTTAGTAAAGCTATCCCCTTACCCTAACCCATGCCCTAACCCTAAGGTTCATGACTATCGCACCATAGTGGAGGACATTGATATGTAGTTCACTGCGCTGCAGTCGTCACGGACCTTAGGGTTAGGGCATGGGTCATAGTAAGGGGATAGCCCTATGGGCTATCCCCTTACTATGACACGTGCCCTAACCCTAAGGTCTGTGAGTACTGCATGGAAGCTCAGTACAAGACCCGTTCGTTGTACTGAACTTCGGGTAAGTGCACTTTTGATTAAGTGCACTTTCGCTGCAGTGAGCATTCCATGCACTATTTCAGATTAGTAAAAATTCGATCTAGTGAAATCTGGCCAAAGGCTGTCCAAATGGGTGGATAATGGGCCCAAACTAGGGACATATTGTAAATATTGCTCTTACAAATGTAGAATGTTGCCAGAGTGACAGGGTTTGTTTCAGTATACATGTTCTGAAGGATGTGAGTTCTGAAACTGAAATATATATCATCATTTACTGTCAGAAATCCTCAGATCATCACAGTGATTTACCAGGGATATAAAAATAATAAATCTGTGGAACAGACCAGAAATATGAGCAATAAACCTGGACATACTGCAACAATTCGGACATTCGAGTGGTAGGGTCAGAACTTCTTAGTGCAACAAATCTGGACAAAACCTGACAAAGTGGGGGGAGAAAGCCATGAAAATAGATTCATATCTGAAATACTGGAGTAGATAAGCTGACACAATTTCTGTAGTAACTCCCTCATGTCTGTCCTAACATATATTGACTGAAATAGCACAAGTACAACACTCAATTTCTTTTCACTAGTTAGTAACTGAAATCCTCACATCATCCCACTGATGTGTCAGAAATACACAACACTTATGGGGGCCTGGCAAACGTGCATCCTACAAATATCTTGACATAGCATCACATTAGGGAAACTACACTCAGCTGCTAAGCATGTCACGAAGCACTGTCCAAACTACAGTCAGACTGACACAACACTAACCCAAATCCGCTACGGGGAATTACACATGTACTGGCAAATATATCAGGCACTACAGTGATGTAACAGAATTGAAAAACAGACACCAGTGTGAAAGGGCATTCCAACAACCAATTACAACACAGTCACAGTGACATACCAGTAAGCCAAAGGAACAGTGCAGTTTAAGGACTGTGTGAACAAAAACATCTCAACATGTTTGCCACTCACACACTACCACTACATATACTGGCCCAATTCACAGTGTAGTATCATGCCTGACCATGGTATGGGACATGTTTCAGTCTGCCCCTACAAACATATACAGCCGATAGACCACCAGAAGCAAGAGCAGCATGCACAGGCAGATAGAAAAGGAGCCATAACACATACATCCACCCCCCTACACAGGCCAAATAACATTGACACACTACACTTCTACACAATCCTGATAGTCTGTCAACAATTACCAGGAATACACAGACCTCTCAACTGTACAGAGTCCCACAGAATGTCCAGGCTTTCCCCTCATATATAAGGCCTCTTCCGCATAACATGTCTGGCAGTCTGATACATCACTGGGATGATATCAGGAATGTAGCCACTAAATAATCATATACCATATCTATCAACCTCTTACTGCATGACATCTAGACAAAGCCTGACATAATTGTGGTACAGAGGCCCAAAAACAGGGGCATATTTGAAATATTGCTGTTATAAACTGAGAAAGTTGCTGGTGTAACAGGGTTAGTTGTAACCTATCTTTTTCTGAGGGATATGAAGTCAGAAAGACAAATGGATGTTAACAGTTACTGACTGCAATCCCCAGAGTATGCTACTGATTTAACAAAGACAAAAAATGTCTGAGGAACACACCAAACATAGGAGAGGAGTCCAACATCTAGCCATTCTGTGGATAACCCTACAGTTTGAGAGTTATGTCAAACACATAACACTGTCAGAGTTAAAATCACGCAGAAACTCCATGTCCACACAAACCCTGTTAGACTACCAGTAATCCAAATGTATAACGGCAATACTTACATTCTGTCCCTATGTCTGGAACATTCTCTCCCATTTTCTTGGCCTGTCTCCACAGTTTTGGTTGTAAGAGGTATTTCCAAATACCCTCTGTGATGCCATTGCTCACACACCTCCATGAAATCCTCCTCACTGGGAAGGAAAAGGGTCAATGCCCACATGAAGTACTCAATTATAGGAGTGCATTGCCATGCCATTGGCTATATGAATAACAACACAGCTGTTCTGAATGCAATTAGCAAATGGGGGACACCAGTTGGTGCACAGCCTATCAGCTGCTCATGAGCATTACCTACAAAAGGCAAGCTGCTGCCTGTGCAAAACAGATGTACACCCTACATACTTGAGAGAGAGAGAGAAACAGTGAAAAGAATAAAAAAAACAAGTAGGATATAACCACCTACTCTTGAAAAAATGAAAACAGGTATGTCAAACAAGTGAGCATGTAAGACTGCAGTAAGGGGTATGTAAGAACGGGAAATAGGAAGTTTAACATATATGTCTCAACAAGACTTGCTGTACTAATATATTGCTGATCAGAACGTATAACCATAGTATCTGGGTCTGTCTGCAGTGACATAAATCATAGGTCAAATCTCTGAGTCACCCAAGGAAAGGATGTCTCACATATGACTACTACTGGAGTGTTTGTTGAACAATACTGACTGTAACAATGCTAGGCCACCTACTGGGATGTCATACATATCCATATTTTACTTGTGAATACGACCATGACATACTTGTTTGTCTCAGAAATGTGAGAGACCTATACATGGCATTTGTATAGTAAAGTACTGTTTCAGACATGTGTGTTGAACTGCATGTGATATACTGAGCTCCTACCATTAAACTGTCCAGTGCTATGCACAGTGACCATATGTGTGCCTCATATTTGTAGTCGTTTACTCATAGAGTTGTGTTATGTCGGGCAAATCATTGGCAAATCTGTGAAGGCTGACATAACAACATCTCCTTCTTTTTCTTCTGGCTGTTCTCATTAGGAGTTGTCGCAGTGGATCATCTGTTGTCATTTCTGCCTGTCCTCTGCATCTTGCTCTGTCACACCAACCACCTGCATGTCCTCCCTCACCACATCCAGAAACCTTATCTGAGGCCTTCCTCTTTTCCTCTTACCTGGCAGCTTGATCCTTACCATCCTTTTCCCAGTATACTCAGCATCCCTCCTCAGCACATGTTCAAACTGATGTAATCTTGCCTCTCTGGCTGTGTCTCAAAACCGTACAACATGGGCTGGACCTCTCATATACAGATTTATAATCCTGTCCACCCTCATCACACCCAGTGCAAATCCTAACATCTGTAACTCTGCCATGTCGAGCTCTGACTCCTGCCTTTTTGTCAGTGCCACTGTCTCCAACCCATATAACATAGCTGGTCTCACTACCCTCTTGTAGACCTTCCCTTTCACTTTTACTGGTACGTGTCTATCACAAATCACTCCTGACACTCTTCTCCACCCTCTCCATCCTGCCTGTACTCTCTTCTTCACCTGTCCTCCACAGTCGTCATTACTCTGAAATGCTGATCCCAATCATTTAAACTCATCCACCTTTGCCAACTCTACTCGCTGCATCCTCAACATTCCTCTATCCTCCCTCTCATTCACACACTGATATTCTGTCTTAGTCCTGTTGACCTTCATTTCTCTTCTCTCTAGAGCATATCTTCACCACTCCAGGGTCTCCTAAATCTGTTCCCTACTCTCAATACAGATTACAATGTCATCTGCAAACATCATAGTCAATGGGGACTCCTGTATGATCTTGTCTGTCAACCTGTCCATCACCATTGCAAATAAGAAAGGGCTAACAGCTGATCCCTGATGTCATCCCACCTCTACCTTAAATGCATCCATCACTCCCACCACAGACCTCAATGCTGTCACACTACCCTTGTGCATATTCTGTACCACTCTTACATATATCTCTGCCACTCATGACTTATTCATACAATACCACAACTCCTCTCTAGGCACCCTGCCATATGCTTTCTCTAAGTCCAGAAAGACACAAAGCAGCTCCTGACCTTCTCTGTACTTCTCCATCAACACTCTCAGAGCAAATATTGCATCTGTAGTGCTCTTTCAAGGCATGAAAACATACTGCTGACCACAAATCATCACCTCACTGCTTAACATAGCTTCCACTACTCTTTCCCATAACTTCATGCTGTAACTGATAAATGTATCCCTCTGAAGTTACTACAGTTCTGCACATCAACCTTATTGTTAAAATGGTACCCAAACATTTTCATTCCACTCCTCATGCAACCTCTCACTTTCCAAGATATCATTAAACAATCTAGTTAAAAACACCACTGCCATTTTCCCTAAACAACTCCATGCTTCCACAGGTATGTCATGTTCATAGGTTCATAGGTTCATACTAGGCTATCTGCCCTAGGGCATTTATAAGCCTAGCCAGAGTGTGTTTGGCTTTCGCCACCCATTTTAAATTAATTTTGCTATGCCCTTTTTCGAGGTTAGTATACTGTGCCTCTGTCTAACAGTGACACAGAAGTGATACCCAGGGTAAACCTATGATCCCCCATCCACTCATCAAGATTCCTCTTGAAGAGAGTCAGTGAGGGACTCTGCCTAACCTGGACTGGGATTTTATTCCAGAGTGAAGGGAGCCTCTGGGTTATGAATATGTCCCTCCAGCATGTCCTATTTATTTCAGTGCTGAGGTTCAAGTCTCTCGAGCATGTAGCTCGATGGGATTTGGATTTTCTGAGGTGCAGCATGTCCATTAATTCCGGGTTGGACATGGCTTTATACGTCAGGCACAGATCGCCTCTGAGCAGGTGGTATGCCACTGAGTAGAGCTGGAGTTTCTTTAACCGGGCAGCATATGGCATCTGTTTGAGCCCTATGATCCTCTTGGTGAGGTACTTTTGGGGTCTTTCCAGTTGCTGCAGGTGTCTGGTAAGGTACATCCCAAAAGGGGCATTGTACTCAATTATGGGCCTGATGAGGGATGAGTAAAGAGGCACGATGACCTCCCCTGATCTAGATGTGAATCCCTTCATGATTAGGTGGGCTATATAAAATGTTCTTCTAACCACTTTGGTCACGTGGTTGTCAAATGAGAGATTGCTATCAACTTGGGTCCCCAGGTCCCTAATTACTTCTTCCATACTTAATGGATTACCACCTATGTGGTAATTTGTGGGCACTTTGTTTTTTGCCAAAGGGGATGACTATGCACTTTTTGGCGTTTAGCTTGAGGCCATGGCTCTGGCACCAGTTGTCTGTTTCTATGAGGCCCTTTTGGAGGATGCTTGTGTCGGCTGGAGAGTCGATTATATCGCCCAGTTTGCAGTCATCTGCGAACTTGGTCAGCCAAAGTCCTTCCATGTTGGCCTGTACCTCCGAGAAATATATACCGAACAGGAGAGGTCCCAGGACTGAGCCTTGTGGGATGCCACTTGTAACTGGTTTGGAGTCTGACATGGCTCCAGCAATTCTAACCATGTGGGTTCTGTCCTTGAGCCAGTTTGCAATCCATCTAGTGACATAGGGGTTTACATTTAAGCTGGTGAGCTTATCTATAATGCCCGAGTGGGGTATTGTATCGAAGGCTTTTGCGAGGTCCAGGTAGGCTGTGTGGACCACCTTCCCCTCGTCAATGGCCTTGGTGACTGTTTCAAAGAAATCGACCAGGTTTAAGAGGCAGGATCTGCCCTTAACAAAGCTGAACTGGGTAGGATCCAGTGTCTGTAGGTCCCCAATATCTTTATTTATGAGGTCCATGATGATCCTTTCCATAGCTTTGCAGACCAAGCTAGTCAGGCTTATGGGGTGATGGTTTCCAGGATCCGTTGAGGCACCACCTTTGTGGAGAGGGACCACTGTTGCTGTACGCCACTCTTTCAGTACATATCCTGTGGTAAGGCTGAGATTGAACAGTAGTTTTATGTTTGGGTTTAGCTCTTCTTGGAGTTCATGTAGGGCAGCCGGGACACCATCTGGTCCCATTGATGCTGTGTTTTTTGCTTTGGAGAGGGCGGCTCTTACCTGAGCATCTGAGATGTCAGGGGGGCAGCACTCTGCTGGGATAGATATTTGCCCATTTGGTGGGGAGGGGGGGGGGAGTTTGCACTGAACCTGTCAGCTAGGATGTTGGCAATGTCTGTGGGATTGGTGTATTTTTTGTCATTTTGGACTAATTCTGAGCATATCTGGGAATTCCCATCCAGGTTCCTAACATAACTAAAGAAAGCCTTGTGATTATCCTTAGTGTCCTGTGCAATTTTTCTCTCGAAGCTGGCCTTAGACGATTTTATGAGTGCCCGTAGTTTTTTGCTAACACTGATCAGAGATGCCTTCCCTTTTTGAGATTTTGCTCTATCATATAGTAGCTTCCTCCTTCGATTGTATAGTTTGTTTATGGCTGGGGTCCACCAAACAGGACGTCTGCCTTTGGAGGATTGGGTCTTGGTTTTATTTGGGATTGCATGATCCATGCATTCCTGAAGGTGTTCATAGAATGCATTTATAAAGGATTCTGCGGTCTGGGCCGTATTTTCCACAGGCCCGGGGGCTTTGAACGATTCCACCTCGGTTTTGCGGAGTGTGAAATTTGCTTTAGAGAAGTTTTTCACTGTGGTTTTCTGGGCAAGGGGTGGGGTCGGGGTGTGAATATCCAGTGAGATTAGTTTATGGTCTGATCTTACCAGTGAGGGATACACTTCTGGTCTGGAGCATAGAGTCCCCATGTTGGTGATGATCAGGTCCAGTATGTTTTCCCCTCTTGTGGGAGTGGTAACAAGTTGTTCCATAGCATTTGAGTTTATAAATTCTAGGAACCTTTGAGCTAGGGTGTTGGAGCTAGAGTAATGCTCCCAGTCTATGTTTGGGTAGTTGAAGTCGCCCAATATAATGGTGTTTGGAGAGACCTTCATATTTTCCAGTGTTCTCAGGAAGGCCGAGCGGGGTTCCTGGGTTTGGGAGGGTGGTTTTTAGCAGGCTATAAACTGGAAGGCAGTTTTACCCAATGTGGACCAACAAGTTTTCCAGAATCCATCCTCTTCACCAGATGCATGTTTTGGGCTGTCATGGATGCACAGGCATGTAGAGAATGCAACACCAGACAAATACTCAGAGTGGTGGATGCAACTCTTCCTGATTTATGTGGGGACATACATGACCTTGTTGAGGCCACACGTCAAAATACTGAGGTCATGAGTAGACAGTGGGGTGAGACCTTGACAATCCTCGACTTTGGCATGTATGTGCTAGAGCGTGAGGTGGGAGATAGGGATTGGCCATGTGGATGTAGATCAGCACCAACAACAGCTGAGAGTCTACGGGGCCATGCACTTTCACACTCCTATAGAGGCAGTGACACCAGAACTACTGAAGGGGGGTTGCTGTCCACATCACACCAGAGCAGGCCATGTCCATGTGGCCCTGGCTGGTCCCATCAGGGACACAGATCCACCAGACAGCAGTCACCATCAGGAAGCAGTACTGCATCTGGCCTTGGGCCTGGTGGTGTCAGTGAGACCCCTGGCAGGACAAGTCCCCATGTACATGGCCAGAGATGATGAACTGGACACCCTGCCATGTACGGTCCACAGCTGTCCAACATACCCCTCTGTAGGGTAGCCACATGGCGTGACTGTGTGCATGCATGCACACAGACATCTGTATCTCAGGTAGGTCACCTCCAGACACACACAGCACCTCTGCACAGCCCATCTATTAGATAGCCCTCCAAACATACACACATGATGTCAACCATATGGCCAAGCCTAGGCTTCTGGCAAACCCAAACAAACACCACAGCCTGTGCATATGATGATACCTGTGCCACATCCCTGTCATCCATAAGATCGATGCAGGGACATGTTAATATGGGTCTTATGCACATGGTGAATATAGTACACTGTAGCTATGTAATACTGCCTAAGGTGTTGTCTGCTTGCATTTGTTATGGGTACACATACAGGTGTATGTACCTTATTAGCCAGGATGCATTATTGCTGTTAGTACCACTGACTGAATATAGTCTGACATGCTGTATTCTGTTTGGGTTCCAGGTGTCTGTGTGTCTGAAGTCTGTGGCCCTGCAGACATTACCAAGACAGAGTATGGCAAAGTGGGAATGCACCGACAGTGTCTTAGGCAAGGTACGGTTTTATATGTACATGTATCAGGTGTGTATGCATGCAACAGTGTGTGAGGGACACTGTTGTCAGACAGTGTGACCTTGCATACATACCTCTTGTCACAGACAAGTAGCCTTCATGCATGTCACCTCAGTGTTGTGTAGTATCACAGGCTCATACATACAGAACAGGTTACTGCAGTACTGCCAGCAGGTCCCTTACAAGCGTAGCCATTACATTAACTGCAACAGATTCACCTGTCAATACCTGTTGGCCCTGCCATTTATTTCCCATACACTCAACCCTGATGCAGTTGGTGAGGGCATGTTTGATACTGTGTATGACAGTTTTGAGATATGTATTCCTGAGTTTACAGGGTGGAACAAGGAGACAAAATGGTATGTCCTTTGCATACACACAGTAAGGACTGACACAAGAGATGTGCATAGAGTAACACAAACACAGTTTGCAATAAACAGATTAGTTAACCCACATATCCACTTTGATGTACTGTTAGTAATACATACACATGACATGCCCCACATAGATTATATCCATGGGACATAACCCACTACCTCTTACAACATGTATTGTTGTGAATGCCTTCATGGATGGTGAGATAACCCATCAGAAATAGTATCTGGAGTCATGTATTTCTCCTACAAGCCTGGACAAGTGATAGCGTAGCAGATGTATCAGCATGATGTTTCAGTCTGGTATGATACCTGATGCTGGCATGTGTGTCACTACACTCACTGTGGCCAATTTGGCAACAATATCACATACACAGGCATTGTTAAGAGGCATAGACCACATATAGGTTGCAAACATCTGAATATTCTATAGACATTTGTACAGAGGACTAGTATGGCTTGTACAATGATTTAACATGCTGCATGTGAGGCAGATGCCGTTACCATGCTATATAAAGTAATGCCATTTGGAGTTAGTAAACAGGCGTGGATGGTACACACATCAAAATGGTATAAACCTAACAGGATATGATCCTCACCTAAACACACACACACATACACACACACACACACACACACACACACACACACACACACACACACACACACACACACACACACACACACACACACACACCAGTATTGATATTAGAACCGCCTGCCTATCCAGTTATTTCTACTTTAGTGTTACACAGTTATCACATGCGCTACAGAGCTTATCGGGCTGATAACTGGCCAAAGGTGCTGATAACTACACAGCTGAGGTAAACTATTACAGGTGCCAGAAAATTTGGCTTCAGTTTTTCCCTTAGATCTTGCTAGTTCTTTCTCTCTTGTACTTCCAATAGCCTAATAGCTTTGCACTTCAACAGATTTTTGTATCATTATTCCAGCACACCTGAGAGCCATCAGCAGTAGTCATTCCTCACAGAATTAGCTCCAGTACTTAGTATTTATGACTACCCCACCTGGCATGATTAAAGTGCAGTTTTCTGTGCTTTCGCCCATTTACCTGGTGCACTTGGGCATTCTGAGGCACAGTTGCAACTGCCTCATGTACACAGACAACTCTCTCCTCTAAACTCCGAACACTCAGACTTGTGAGAGATACCCCTATATCACCAAATTGGAAGATATGCACTATCCAATGAAGACTGCTGGTCAAGAGGAGAAGGTCAACAATTGCACCACACCACATGTAACAGAAAGTCCTCCAGAACACCCACTATCACAGCTCTGACATACAAAGAAAAACAACACAACCACCTTCACAGAGGCACTCAATAGACATTTACCCAAACAGCAGAGACCACCAAGACAGACACCTACTCTCCCAACACAACACAGCACAAATCACAGGATACATATCTCACCTACACAGTGTGCCCCTCAGCTTAAGCCCCTAAGGCTAACCACCTTGCCCAATACAGTAATCACAGGTGACTCAATAGTAAGGCACAGAGATGTCTCACTCACTAGGTTAAATATGGAGAAGGTAATAGTCAGCTGTATATCAGGTGCCAGAATCCAACACATAACACACCCAGTTAGGTCACTCCACAACAACTACAAGTATCACTCTGTTATTGTCCATGTGGGTGTGAATGACCTGAGGTGCACCTCCCTGGACTACATAAAAATAGACATGGCTCTCAGATTTTGTGTGCCAGGCAGGTATGACAGTAGCCCTGAGCAGTATATTACTATCACCCAGAATGTTACAGCAGTACAAACAACAAATGCTTGACTTCAACAATTGGCTTAAGTGTCTGGTGTCATTCTCAGGGACTCAGTATCTGTCTGCTTGGGATGACATGACTGACAGCCCATGATGCCTTGCCAGAAATGGCCTGCATATGTCTCCCCTGGGTTTCTAGGTACTGGCTAAGTCTCTTGCCACCCCTATAGTGCTTTTTTTAGGTGGTGTTACAAATCAAATTGCCACTGTAACAGCTATAAATAAATGCAATCTGAGGGTCATGCTGCTCAGCACTAGACATCTAAATCTTAGGATGCAGTCACTCAAAGCACTTCTCAAAATGGAGAACATTGACATTTGTGCTGTAAGGAGACCTGGTTTACAGCAGCAGTCAGCACCCCTGCACTACCAGGCTATAACTCATTCCACACCTGTCAGCCCCAAAACATGGACTACAGCTCCAAAGGTGATGGCATCTCCATATTCATAAAGGATATGCACACCTATAGACTAGTATCCCAGCATAATGCATCTGAGATACTTCAGGTACAATTGACATTGGGTAATAGTGCAATCCAGGTCATAGCCTGCTATAGGTCTCCATCCATGTTACTAGACTCTCAATCCACATTCCTCAACACCCTGGAATCTATCAAGGTCCAACCCAACATTCTCATACTAGGAGACTTCAACTGCCCCTCCATCACCTGGGAAAAGTACTCAAGCACCAGTACACTGGCCCTTTGCTTCCTGGAATTCATCAGTTCCAATGCCCAGGACCAGCTCATTCTGACCCCAGTAGAGGAAGCAACATCCTTCACCTGTGTTGATTTCTAACATATGGGACCATTGCTCAACAACAGTAGTCAATCCCTACCTGGTCAGATCCAACCATAAAGTAATCACTATGGAAATTCACACCTCACTCCCACCCACCGCAAAGGTAACCACCTTGAAAAACTTCTCCAAAGCTGACTTTAGACTCCTAAAAACAGAGGTGGCTAACTTCACGGTACCCATGACAATGGAAAATGATTGCATGACTGCTGAATCATACACAAATGCATTGCACAAACATGTACATAAATGCATGGAACTAGCCATACCCAACAGAACTAAGATGCCCACCTCCAAACACTGGAGGACAATCTAGTGGTCCCCTGCCATTAATAAACTGTGCAGCAGAAGGAAGAAACTGTTGCAGAAAAAGATGGAGTCCCAAGACTGGAAAAACTCCCTTATTAGCCTCAACAGCAACTTGAGATCCCTCAGGAAATCATCTAAAGCCAGTTATGATGGCTGAATTGCAGCAGACACTGATAACAGTCACAAAGTTTTGATAGTTATATCAAGAACCTCCACTGCAATACCCAGAAGTGCTCTGAGTTACTGCACAATGCTACCTCCTATACTGAGCCAACAGATATTGCCAACATTCTTGCCAACACATTCAGTGCCAGCTTTACCCCTCTCTCTCCTCTAAGGAAACAATCACAATGCTAGAAGAATGATAGGCACCCAACATTACTGCAGCCCAGGTTAAACCTGCATTGTCCACGGGCAAGAATACAGCTTCCATGTGACCTAAAAATATCCCTGGCTATGTTCTACATGAGCTACAAAGAGACCTAGAACCACATGTGTGTGCCCTGTTAAGTCACATCCTCACATCAGGATTTGTCCCTCCCAAATGGTGCACTGCTACAGTCATCCCCCTCCATAAAGGGGTACCAAATACAGACCCTGGGAATTATCAGCCCATTAGCCTGACGAGTCTGATATGTACAGCTAAGGAGTGCTTCATCAGGGACCTGATTGACAAACATATAGGTAATCTCCTAACTCTAGACCCCACACAGTTTAGCTTTGTGAAAGGGAGATCATGCCTGCTCAACCTGGTTGACTTCTTTGAGTCAGTCACCAGGGCTGTGTATTATGGTAAGCAGTGCATACAGCCTACATCAATCTGACCAAGGCTTTTGATACAATTCCTCAGTCAGGAATTATTGATGAACCCACCAAACTAGCATCAACCCCTGTATCACTAGGTGGGTTACAAACTGGCTCACAGATAGAACACACAGTGTGAAAGTAGTGAACTCCAAGTCAGACTGCCAACCAGTCATGAGTAGAGTCCCACAGTGATCATTCTTGGGTACTCTCCTGTTCAGCATCTACTTCTCAGAAGTAGAGGTCAACACAAAGGAACTCTGGCTGACCAAGTTCACAGATGACTGCAATCTGGGAGCTATCATTAACTCCGCAAGTAATGCAGACATCCTACAGAAAGGCCTCACTGAAACCAATGACTGGTGTGGAAACCATGGCCTGAAGCTTAACACCACAAAATGCATCATCATCCCCTTTGGTAAAAACTCAGTTCCCACTAAGTACCACATCAATAGGAGCCCACTGAACACTAAACACTGTAGGCGTTATAAGAGATCTGGTGACACAGGTTTACAGC
>NC_056732.1:99406136-99693636 GCF_019279795.1 Protopterus annectens
TCTAACCTGAGATGTGATATCCTTGTGTGGTCATACCTCTCACCTGTACATTTTTTGACAGTTGTTTGGCTAGAGGTTTCATCCTTTCTACGTAAACTTGTGTTTTCATGGCAAGTTAGTTACATATAATTGAAGTGTGATGTTACAAAATAATGACAGACATTACTGTTTCAGACTACATAACCTTCAGACAATTCCCGCTACTGCAAACCCCTCACCCTACCACCTTTCTCAGTATGTAACGGCGATATTTGTAACACATGCCTATCGTTATGCCTTTGTTCCGCTTTTATTTCTGCCCTTGTCCAAACATCTTGCTGTCAGAGGTTGGGAGTTATGGATGTGGGTACAGAGTGCATTCTACTGTGCAGGCATGTCCATTATAATGTAAAAGGAAACATAAGACAAAAGGATTATTGAGAATAACCACTGGCAACAGTACCAGAAAGCACTTATATTCACAAAAGCCTTGGCACCTCAGCTACACATCTTTAAGATGTCACTTATATGTGTATTATATTCCACATAGCACTATGACTTCCAGGTATGTCAATGGCAGAGAAGTGGGTGTCACTGACATGCATAACAGTTGGCACTGCAGTTATCTGCACATGGCTCTGTCAAAGACAGCTCTGTCCCTATGGCACTACAAGACGACTGCCAGGAAAATGTGCTGGTCAGATTCTGACAGTATTAACCACGCATACACATAGCTCATTGAGTCTGCATGTCCTCCCCGCAGTTGGGTAGCGTTCGAAAGACATGCGTGCGTAAATGGGCATTCCTTCGTTGAAGGTTGGGCGTCGAACTGGCACCTCGGCATTTTGTAAAAATCTACTGCCAATCATTAGCGGACCGGAGTTCCACTGTGGCGACCCCTTACCGGGAAAAAGACAAAAGACAAACAACAACAACTACACATAGCTCATTGAACCCTGCATATTGTAGATGGGCAGCATGTTTTCATGTGTATTGGTACAGCCCTGCTAATGTGTGCTACACTGCTGTTTCCCTGTAAACATACATGTTACTGCATTTGTGTGGGTATATGGGGGGGCAAACGTGTCAACTGTAAACATTTGCACAGACTGTGCTGATATTTGCTTTGCATTTTGGTTCCATTTACCATACTATTGTGCTCTGTTTTGGGGACTAGAGGCATATCAGTAAAGAGCACAGGTCAGATTGTACTGGCATACATTTGATTTTCAGACTTCTTACCCTTCATAGCCTTACTGCAACTGTGGGTCCTGCTGTGCTATCACTGTGTGAGTCTGTAGGGGGTAGTTCAACATTGCCACCATTTGTGTGCCTTTAACAGACATTTCTCTGTGGTTTTCTACAGCTGACTTGCTGTGTGGGCATGAGGGGCAGGTATGGGACCCCCCCACACTGACATCCATGCCTGTGACTTATGACCCCCATTTAATTGTCCCCACGCATATACTGCAGTGGGATTTGCCACCTTGGGTACTACTGCATAGTGTGTGGGGCCAGTTTTGGCCAGACATTTCCTGGCATCTTACATAGCTGTCAGTTGTGTCCTGCTATCCCAGTAGGCCACCCCATTCCCTTGCATGCATGCAGCATTACCATAGATATGTTAGCAAAACATACTAATCCATTCATTTATTGTTAAGAATGACTTACCTTGTGCTTGTGACAGTTATGAGGATGGTGCTTGAGGGCTGCCTATGTTGGATGCACACAGTACACTGCCTGTACATGGTAAGTTACAGGTAAATGTGATATGTGTGTCATCCATTTTACTGTGTGTGCAAGTCAGAGAGGGGTATCAGTCCCTGGGGTCTCTACAGTGTCAGTGTGTGTGCTATGCGTTGCCTCTTTGCCAAGGCCTGAGCATACTGGGCATGCCTCCGTCTGCCTACAGGAGCAGGCTCAGGGGCCTCCTCCTCTGAATCCCTCTGTGCTTGTGGAGACCTTGGCAATGGTGGTGGGCTGTGTGGCCCTTCCCCGTGCTGTTCCTACTGCATGTCTTTCCGCAGGATCATATTGTGTAGCACGCCACATACTATGAACATGTGTGCACATGTGGCTGGAGAGTACTGCAAGGCTCCACCAGATATGTCAGGACAGTGGAACTGTGACTTCAGCATCCCAAACACATGCTCTATAATGATCCTGGTTTGTGTGTGTGCCTCATTATGGCATTCGTGTGTGTGTGTGTGTGTGTGTGTGTGTGTGTGTGTGTGTGTGTGTGTGTGTGTGTGTGTGTGTGTGTGTCTGTGTGTGTGCATTTCTGATGGATGTCATCATCCATGACTCCAGTGCATACCCAGCATCCCTCACCAGATGGCCATACGGGATACCCTCACTGGCAGATGCCTGGTACAGCTGTGACGAATGCCAGATGTGGGAGTTGTGATAGCTTCCAGGGCTGCCAGCACACACATTCATGATAATGCCCTGGCATTGCACATGACCTGGCAGTTGATGGAGGGGAATCCCTTGCGGTTTATGTAGACCCTACCCTGTTCACCAGATGGTGCTTTGATGTTTATGTGCATGCAGTCTATGGCACCTAGTACCTCTGGGTATTCTGCTCCATGGTGGAAGAGACGCATATTGCTGGCCCTCTCCTCACAGGTGTTGGGGAAGTAAATGTGTTCACTGGAATGTGGTAGCATGGCATCCAGGAACTGGTGAAGTACCCTGGATGCAGATGCCTGTAAGACCCCCATGATGTCCCCAGCAGGTCTTTGGAAAGTACCTGTAGCTAGAATTCTTAAGACTACACATACCTTGGTATCCACTGGGATGGTTTCCCCTTTGTTGGTTCTAGGTCTGAATTGAGGTTGGCACAACTCGGTGATTTGCTGAAGTATGTCTCTGTCAACCTTGTAGCACTCTACTATCTCCAGATCATGTAGCCCCTGATAAGTTACCCTGGGTCTGAACACTCTTCTCCTCCACCTCAGTCTGTGGCGGTTGTCAGCATTATCCTCCTCTCCACCCTCAGCCTGTAACACATACTGATGGATCAAAGCAATGGCAGCTCCTAACATTTTTCCAGTTAAAATTCTCCTGCATGTGTAAACCAACGGTGCAAAGTTTGTGGGAAAAAACAGATTGTAAGGTGTTTTCATAGCTTATACTGTTGTGCTGCAGATGCTGCCTGTATGATTGGCTAACTATGATGCATTCCACCTGCTGGCTATGTAATTTGTTCTTGATTGCTTTTATTCTGCTACTTTCCTTTTTTTCTTTTTTTCCCTTCCCATTTCCTCCTCTTTTAAACCCCAAGGCATACCACGCAAACCCGGTGCCCAAATATACAGTCCTGCTATTTCCGGGGGTTTTTTTGTTTGTTTTGTTTTGTTTTGTTTTAGACCCAGTGCATGCCTCGCAAACCCATTTAGCTAATGCAAACATGAAAAAATGACCCTCCCTGGATGTGAACACGCTCCTGATTTCATGGAATAAGTCAATACAGCCTCAGACACACACCCTTGCTTAGCTGTGTTTGCTAAGCTTATCTCTGCACCATAGGGCTCCAGTGTGCTTACAACACGATTGACACCCCCCCTTTTCATGTCTGTTGCTCCTTGTAGTTACATGATTGTGCTATAGCACTTACATGGTTATGTGCAGTTTGGCACTTAGAAGACTTTTGTGATTCAGTAAATTTCCCCTCATTTGCATACCCCACTGCCTTAGTCCATAGTTACTGCACTAACACAGACCCTTTCCCCTTGACAACCACTGTTCCCTAGTATTGTTTTGATTCTGCATGCCATAGATTATAATGGCAAAATGCAGATTTCCTTTAAAATTGAGTTTTCACATTTTTTTTTATTTTCGGCATGATCCCATTTGCGCGCCGCTGCCCTATGCTTAAACTGTCAAGATCGGCCAAAAAAAAAAATAACTTTGATTTTTATAAAAATGAAGTAATTTTCCATGCCAATGGCCATATATTTGGCCATTGGCATGCCTAAAGACTATAATACATGCTTTCTTGGGAGCTGTCATGCATCTGTTTTGTTATTTGCAGAAATGTATTCGGTTAGTAACCGAATATATTTCTGCAACTAACACTGTTCTTGTACGCATACCTACCCACTTGCTGAATCACTAATTCACCTCATTTGCATAGTTTTCACCAGCAAATGAGATAATTAGCATTATGCAGTCGTGTCCATGCAGGGACAGTAGAGGCATGCTCATGCACATCAGATCAGCTCTTTGCTGGATCGCTCTGTGGCTATATTCTGTGCAGGAATGGCTACACTGTTCCTGCATGGAATTTTAAGCTTCCTGAATCCCGGGGTGTATGTCAAAACTTGATGTAATTTTGTAGTCATAAAAGACACTGACAGCATGAAGCTGTCAGACAAAATGTTGCTGTATGTAGGTAAACTCTGAAACAGGTCTCTCTTTTTAACATTTTTGTTCAGCAATAACTTAACAATCTGTACTGTCTATTTAAAAATCAGTCAGTTTGTACTGCAGTCCATCATTTGTGTTTTTTTTTTTCTGGAATACCATGTCTGACAAGTATAGCTTTCATTTTTGAAATGATTACAGAAGAATTGGTACTCAGTTTTTAAGTGTAAACAATCTACTGTAGTAATCAGTCGCTATAATATTCCAAGCAAAAAAATTATTTTTTTTTCTGGAATACTATGCAAAATCTTAAGCTGCTTTGTATCATAGAATTGACTTTCTCCTTTCCATAGAAATGCAACTTCTGGTAAAATGCATTTGATATGCTTAGCCAATCCTGACTAGTAAAAAAAAAACATTTCTTATGTTTCTTTATATTTTTCAGTTCTTCAGTGTCCTGTATTGATACACCAAAACAGACCACTAGAAAATAGTATACAGAGGTAATTTTTTCCCCAAAGCAAAACTCTGTCCACTTGTGTGATGTAATTTATCTGACTGCACTTTTCTGCAATTAACTGTGGATATTTTTTATTTTTTGTGACTATTCAAATATGAGAAGCTGCAGTTTAATGTCTGATAGTCTTTAATCATTAAAAGGGATATTTTCATCACCATGTGGATATGTGCATCTATCTATCCTTTTACTCGTGGATTCATTTTGTTAGACAGTATATTTCATCAAAAGAGAGTCAGCTACAAGAATGTGTACTTGTGCAGTTCACAACCAGTAATAAACCTTTGCAGACATGGTAATGCTGTTGTTAATGACTTTTTCAAGATAGTTTTGAGTTGTTTCTAAACAGGTTCTGATGCAACTTCTTGCTATATAGATCTTGCTGAAAATATTTGTAAGAAAAAATAAATTGCAAATACCTTATGGTCTAAATGACCATATCTACTTCAAGGGTGTATTAAGAAGACTTGATTCTACTTCTCATTAGTTTTAGTGTTTTAATTGTGAGATTCTGGATAAGTCACATAGGATCATAGGTTCAGTGGTACTTACTAGGCTAGTGATCAATGAGGATCTTAAGATGCTTAGTCCTGCATTTCTTTGGTAATTACTAGCCTTTACATTTTGTGATATGAATCTCCAAAGATGAGCCATGCAAGTATATGTTGGATACTAACATGTTTCCCCCACCATGAGGGCCATTGGTACTAAACCAGGGGTGATTTGGTGTCTACCCATCTGTTTGCCCAAGTTACTCTTGAAAAGAGTAAGGGAGGTACTCTGCTTCACGTGGAGGGAAAGCCAATTCCATAAATGTGTTTTTCTCTGTGATGCATACTTATCCTGAATGTTTTTTTTTATCTTGCAATACAGATTAAGATCCTTGAAAGAGTGTTTCTCATATCATTGGACTTCTGAGTGTATGGTAGGTCTGACAGAACAGGGTATGTTAAGGCTCTATACATAAGAAGTCATTTCTTAGTAACCTATATGACAGTGAGAAGTGAGACAAGGCCTTGAGGTAGTCTGCATAGTTTTTATGATTTAGGTCCTTGATTTTTTTTTTTTTTTTTTTTTGAGGAAGCATTCCAGCGATGATAAGTGTTTGGAGAGGTAGATTCTGAAAGGATCATTATACTCAATGATCAATCTAATGATTGTTGAGTACAGGGGAACAATTATATCCCTGGATCTGGATGCCATATCCTTAGATATAAGCTGGGTGTTGAAAAAGAACTACCTTACAATTGTGGATAAGTGATGGTCAAAGGACAGTTCATTGTTGACATAAGTTCCCAGATCTCTAACTATGGGATCAGTTTTTAGGGGGTGTTGTCAATATGATAGTTATAAAAGAAGTCATGTTTTCCAAAGGATACAATTATACATTTCTTGGCATTAAGTTTCAGTCCATAGTTTTGGCACCAATTATTCGCTTAGGACCGACCCTCCTGAAGGATCATGGTGTGATTTGGGGAGTTTATCATGGCACCAAGTTTGCAGTTATCTGCAGACTTAGTCAGACAGAACCTCTTAACATTAGCTTTGACAGCTGAAATATAAATGACAAAGAAAAGTAACCCAATTACTGAGCCCTTTGGCATTGCACTAGTGAAAGGTCTTCTGGAGGAGGTGGAGCTACCCACCTGCACTTCCTGTTTTCTGTTTGTGAGCCATTTTGAAATCTATTAGGCTACACAGGGGCTAACATTTAGCTGGAGAGTTTATCTATGATGTCTGAGTGTGAGATGGTGTTGAATGCATTTGCAAGGTCCAGATAGGCAGTGTGCACCGGTTTGCCCTTGCTCTTGCCCATTGCCTCAATGATTTTTTCGAAAAAATTCAACCAGGCAAAGTAGGCAGGACCTGCCCCTGACAAATCCAAACTAGGTTAAGACGAGAATCTGTAAGTCTCCTATAGCTCTATTTATTAGTTCCATAGTGATCCTTTCCTTATGGATCTATAATTACCTGGGTCTGTTGTAGCCCCCACATTTTTGCAAGAGAATGAGTGCTGCTGCCCTCCATTCATCTGGCACAAAGCCTGTTTTGAGACTAATATTGAATACCTCTGAAGGGCGTCTGATAATTCATGTCTCAGACTAACAGGTAGGCAGCCTGGTATATTATCCAGCCACATAGACATAACCTTCTTGGGCTTAGTTAGTGATATGATCATATGACTTGATGTTATTTAAATGCTCATTTTACTCACACTAGTGAGATGAAGTCTGTTTAATGAGATGAAGGTGTTCTTGGCGTGACTTTCTTGGGATCTGCATCTCAAATACATGACATATTGTCTATGATTGTGGACTTGATCATGATTGTCTATATTTTAAAAGAGAAAAATTCTATACTTAAATATAACAAAGAATATATGTTTGTTCACTTAGTCAACAAGCAGAATAAAAACTGGTATGAAGAATCAAAGCAACAAGAAGTATAACAACCCAGGGGCATGATAATCAGAACTTTGTGGTTCACAGGGGGAGGAGGCATGATGAAAGTCATTACTTGCAAACATTTTTCAGTAGTTATGACAACACCTCTGACTGGAATTAAATAAATTCAATGTATAGAAAGGTCATTAAGGCGATCCATGGTTCCCATGGTACAAGCCTGAACACAATTCATTCGCACTTTAGAACAGAGACAAGGCAAGAGATAATCACAATTTATGCAAATGGCAGGACGATAAAGCTTAAGAGATATACACATCAATATTTAGTAAGATGAAACAGAAGTAGATGCCAACAAAGGACTGCTGGGGATGTGTGAAAGTTCAGTGTCCCATACATGTATTAGGAAAGGCAATGAAGTTTATTAAACTTATTAATAAAGAGGAAGAGTCACCTAGGGCTATCTGGGGGTCAGAGTGAGCTTGATTAAGCAAGGACCAACTGAGAAACAGAAAATGCCAGAGATGATGATGGTGATGATGATGATAATTATCATTGACTGAAAAAACTCAGTTTCTTCTCCAAAAGGCTTCTCAACTTTTCCATACGCATTGCTGTACTGCACAAAACCTTTCAGGGCTGTCACTTGCATTCCATTTATTATATTTGGGTGCACCTTCTTGATTGAGAGTCTATGAATTCCGGTTTCTGTAAACAGTGGTGAGAAGTAGATGTGGAGCTGTTTTGTGTGCTCTCCCTCCCTTGCTATTTAGAAGTTACTGTTTTCAGCAGCATGACATCATCCATCTTCATCCCTTGCTTCAGAAATAGAATTTACAGCACTGTACTCCCGGGATATGCTGCAATGATTCCTGATGATTGCAATACTGGAGGCATCTGTGCATCTGTGAAACCAACACTGTATACCACAGTACATGGCAAATCTGTTGACAAAGCTGCATTTTTACATTACCAGTTTTAATTCAGATAAGGGTAATATTTGTATGGCCTGAGACCGTGGGAGTCTAGGACAACTGTCCTTTATTTCAAATGGGCAAGTTATCACTAAAGATCTCTCAAGTGTCCTTTCTGGAACATTTCAGAGCACTAATTTTCTGTGTTATAGAGAGCATGTGCATTTGGAAAAATGCAGCAGACCTGCTTTTGGGTACAAGATGTAATTTTGTAATAAACTCTTCTACACTCTGTGCAATAAATGAAAATATATGTTTTTTTTTTATCTTTTAATCTCTTTTGAAGGCAACATGGGTCTCTCAGAATGTTTAATACTAATGGGTTTCACCTGCCCTTTTATATTTTCAGACAGAAAAAAATACTAGTCAGTGGAACTTCTATTCTGATAGAGAAAAATACATGAATTTATTTTGAAAATGAAAGATTTAATAACATGACCCATGCCATATTACTTTACTGTCTGAGAATACTGATGTATTAATTAATTGTCCTAGCTGTTGCAGGCAAGATTCCACATGAATCAGCAAATGCACACCCACTATTTAACTAATTCACATCTTCAGTCAGTTCAACAAATCAGTTCTTTTGGCCATTTCTTCTAGCAGGTCCTGACATTTCAAATGGTTACTGTTCTCTACACATTTTTACAACATTAATTTAGAAATACCAAAACAGATATGTGAGCATATAAAACATTGCCTCCTCCTGTTTGACTGTAACAGCTATCATAATACATTTTTTTTATTTTATATTTTTTTTGTTTCCTTATTTGTGTTTTTTAAATAAGTAACCTTCATTAGTCTGAAAGTTTCCACATAAAATATGTTTTTCAGATGTGAGAGGCACTTGTGAGATACAATTAATACAAAATCAGTGACTCCTACAGCATACAGTAGGTACATATAGAACAAGTAATAGGATTTAAATTGAAAAATCTGTCATGGTCAGGAAAGTGGTATAATTTATTTGCATGCTGTTTTTAGTTTGTCAGCACCACATGCCACCCTGGTCCATGGCTTTTGCCTAATATCAGCATTTTCTAAGCATTGGCAATGTGAGCCACTTGACAGCATTTCCAGCTATAACCCCTTGAAAGTAACATGATCCACATTATGGAGTCACTGGATTTTTATTTTTATTTTTATTTTTATTTTCTACTTTAACATCAGGTCACTTGACATCTGAAGAGCAATATATATATATATATATATATATATATATATATATATATATATATATATATATATGTGTGTGTGTGTGAATGTAAGGTAGCTGATAAAATGACCAGCTACATCAACAACTGGAATAGGCCCTCAGAATCCCTGCTAATTATATATACTAACTTCAAGACTGCATGTTCCCAGGGGAGAGGCTATATTCTCCTACCCAGGGACTGTCAGTCTTACACACCTGTTGACGTTCTGTGTCAGCTGACCAAATGATGTCAAATGTTGACACAGCTGGTCATATGACCACCTGCCCTAAACCCATATATATATATATATATATATATATATATATATATATATATATATATATATATATATATATATGGGTCTATTTCACTTCATCGAAAGCTCATTTCACTGAATCTCACTTCACTGGGTCCACTTCACTGAAAGATCACTTTACTGAAAGCTCACTTGACTGAATCTTATTTCAATGAAAGCTTACAAAGCTAAATTTCAATATACTGCAGTTTAAACCATTGACATGCACACTTACAACACCAATCACTAACTCTTGCCAGAACCTAAAAACTACTTATTCTCTTAACAGAAACCATACAATATAAAACCAAACTAGGTGGGGGGCTATCCAACCCACACCCCCCAATGTTGGTGGGTATGCCCACCACACCCCCCAACTATATATACTAGCTCCAGGATCTCACTACAGTGGGGAAAAGGGCATATACCTTTTACTTGTCCTACAGTACTCTACACACTGCCACTACTAACATTCGGTGAAATGAGATTCAAGTCAAGTGAGTTTTTAGTAAAGTGAGCTTTCAGCAAAGTGGACCCGGTGAAGTGAGATTCAGTGAAATGAGTTTTCAACGAAGTGAAGTAGACGCACACATATACAGTGGATATAAAAAGTTTACACACCCCTATTAAAATGCCAGGTTTTTGGGACATAAAAAAATGAGACCACAATAAATCATTTCAAAACTTTTCCCACCTTTAATGTGACCTGTAACCTGTACAATTCAATTGAAAAACAAACAAATCTGTTAGGGGAAAAAATACAAAAAATAAAAAATGTACAATACACTGGTTGCATAAGTATGCACACCCTTAAACTAATACTTTGTCATGTGTGCACACCCTTAAACTAATACTTTGTTGAAGCACCATTTGATTTATTTACAGCATTCAGTCTTCTTAGGTAGGAGTCTATCAGTATGGCACATCCTGACTTGGCAATATTTGCCCCCTCTTCCTTGCAAAAGTGCTCCGAATCTGTCAGATTGTGAGGGCACCTCTTGTGCACAGCCCTCTTCAGGTCACCCCACAGCTTTTGCATTGGATTTAGGTCTGAGCTGTGACTGGGCAATTCCAAAACTTAAATTTTCTTCTGGTGAAGCCGTTCTTTTGTTGATTTGGGTGTATGCTTGGGTCATTGCCATGTTGAAAGGTGAACTTTCTCTTCATCGTCAGCTTTCTAGCAGACGTCTGAAGGTTTTGGGCCAAAAGTGACTGGTATTTGGAACTGTTCATAATTCCCTTCACCTTGACTAAAGCCCTAGTTCCAGAAGAAGAAAAGCAACCCCAAAGCATGATGCTGCTATGACCATGCTTCACCGTGGGGATGGTGTTCTTTTGGTGATCCAAAGTGTTGCTTTTGCACCAAACGTACCTTTTGGAATTGTGGCCAAAAAGTTCAGCTTTGGTCTCATCAGACCATAACACATTTTCCCACATGCTTTTGGGAAATGTAATGTATTGTTTTGCAAATTTTAGCCATGCCTGGATGTTTTTCTGTTAAGAAAAGGCTTCTGTCTTTCAACCCTACCCCATAGTCCAGACATATGGAGAATACGGGAGATTGTTATCACATGTAGTACACAACAAGTACTTCACAGAAATTCCTGAAGCTCCTTCAGTGTTGCTGTAGGTCTCTTGGCAGCCTCCCTGACCAGTTTTCATCTTGTCTTTTTATCAATTTTGAAGGGACATCCAGTTCTTTGCAATGTCACTGTTGTCCCATATTTTCTCCACTTTTTCATGACTGTCCTCACTGTGTTCCATGGTATATCCAATGCTATGGAAATTTTTTTTGTACCCTTCTCTTGACTGATAACTTTCAACAATGAGATCCCTTTGACGCTTTGTAAGCTCTCTGCGAACCATGGCTTTTGCTGTAGCAGGCAACTGAGTAAATGTCAGGAAAATCCTACTAGGACAGCTGAACTTTACTTGGGGTTAATCAGAGTCTCTTTAATTGATAGCAGGTGTGTACAGGAAAATAATTTTCTTGGGTGGCAAAAGCCAGGGTATCATTTGGCTAGGCTTATATAGGCCCTAGGGCCAATAGCCTCGTACCTACCTATAAACCTATGAACCAAAGAAGACTGAATGCTGTAATTAAATCAAAAGGTGCTTCAAGTTTAAAGGTGTGCATACTTATGCAACCAGCATATTTTATGGTTTTTTTTTTATTTTTTATATTTTTCCCCTAACAGACTTGTTTGCTTTTCATTTGAATTGCACCGTTATAGGTCAAATTAAAGGTAGGAAAAGTTTTGAAATTATTTATTGTGGTCTCATTTTTTTATATCACAAAAACCTGGCATTTTAACAGGGGTGTGTAAACGTTTTATATCCACTGTGTGTGTGTGTGTGTGTGTGTGTGTGTGTGTGTGTGTGTGTGTGTGTGTGTGTGTGTGTGTGTGTGTGTATATATATATATATATATATATATATATATATATATATATATATATATATATATATATATGGGTCTCCTTCAGGCGATCGAACGTTTACAAGTTTCTAACCACATATGGCTGAGACCATATGTTCGAACTTGTAAAGGTTTGATCGGGCTGAATGAAGATCTCCGTACAGAGTGGAAAGGGAAGATTTCCCATTTCCGCAATGTAGTGCGATCTCGGAGTTGGTATATTCAAGTAAGGGGGGGTGAGGGGGATGCAGGGGGGCATAGCCCTCCTGCTATAGATGTTTAGTTTTGTGTTTTTTTGTTTTATGTGTGTTTATTTCAGTGTTCAAACTTTTACGAGTTTGAATATATATATATATATATATATATATATATATATATGGTTCTACCTGACTTCGTCGACAGCGAAGAGAAGACCTATCGAACTGGAGCTCCAGAAGATCGATCGAAAAGAAGAGAAGACCGACGCTGAGCGTGAGGTCTTGGTAGTGGACGTACGGTGGGCAGAGGGTGGTAGGACGGTGGCTTGTAAGGATTTTGGTGTGCTTGTGTTGTGTGTGTGGTTTGTGGAATGGGGATGTGTTTTGTTATGGACTGTCGAATATGTGGTGTCGGTGATGTGGTTGTCGGTGTTGTGTGGTTTCGACTATGTCAGGTAGAACCATATATATATATATATATATATACTTACATATGTATGCATGTATTACAAAGATAGAATCATAGATATATTCATGACAGAAATATAATTTCCATTCTGTTATTGCATATTCTGACAAGGAAAAGACAGAAGTTTCTAAAGTATGTTTTCTTATTTAAGTATGTGTTACGGTTATTTAGTAATGATGTTATTTTATGCACATGCATGTCAACAGTTCTATGCACTTTAATGGAAAACATCTAATTTGTAAAGAATGAACTTATAGCATGCCCTTTTTAGACGTCTCAGAAATCACACAGCTGTGGACCCACAAGTTGTACTACTGGAATGGAGAGTAGATGGGAATCGACAGTGGTATTCAGGAGAATATGACACAAGTGGAAAAGGGCTAAGGAGAAGTAAAACATTAAGCTTCTTAAAAAGACTGATAAGATAGGGCTACTGTCTCAATCTCCCATTAATCCAATGTCATGTAAAGCTCATGTGATGTGTGTTTTATTTATCATTTAGTAATTTCGTAAATTGGCTGGTGCATGGGTACTCTTCCATCATGATCCAAGCCACAAGGGAAAGGAAAAATAAAATACATGCAGATGTTTTAGTGTAGCTAATTAATAAAGATGGTTGCAGATATAACCCAAGCAGACAAAGGAACAACATGCAAACTCTGTGTAGACAGCGAGTGACCAGAGGACAAAATTAAACTCCAGACATGTTAGACAGAGAACCTACCACTGAATCACAGTAAAATCAAAACTCAATCTGCCTTCATTCTCTGGAATCTAGTGCTCAGCAGCAGAGAGAGATGCAGTTCCTGGGAGACATGATGCATTTCCTTACTTGAAAGTAACACTTTCCACTCTATGGAGTCTGCCAACAGTGAACTGTTTCTTGGACTATCCTCTGGTCATCTTTCTATGCACTTCTCTTCTGCTTTCCTGTTTTTTAATGGATAATATTAGTATGGTATCATATATCAGCTGTTACCAGTAACTACATGCAGCACCTCCTGCCTTCCCATCCATAATAAAGATATGTTATATAATGGTTAAGTGATCACAAATCTGACCCAGTACTGTTCACTATCACAGCACTGGTGACTATGTAACTGAAGAGTAGTTTGTTTAATTCCCACTGATTTAATGTGGCTTTCTTGTCATTTCCCTTCTCACTCATAATCCTTCCCAACCCCGAATCTCTTGCTGCACAACTTGACTGTTATAGTTCCAGCAAATTACTTCCCACATGTTGTATTTATCTATCAGAGAGACTGACATTTTATTAATCTGAATGACTCTTTATTATTACCTGCACTTTAATGCAAGTCCCTTTCTTGTAACAGAGGGTGCCCATAACTGGATCTTTGATCAATAAATTCAAGTTAAAAAGCTTTTAATTCATTTTTATATTGCATTTTCAGTTTTGGCAGCACCCTCAAAGTAGCATTCGGATAGCAACTATTTTTTCTACCCACGTTCACATTCTTTTCCTTTTTGGCTCACCCTCTGCATTACCTTCTAATGATCGTTCCTGACTACATTTTAGAAAATAAAATTACACATTTAAACAGCAGCATGGGCAATGTCATATTTTACACACACACACACAAACACACACACACACACACACACACACACACACACACACACGCACACACGCACACACACACACACACACACACACACACACACACACACACACACACACACACACACACACACACACTCATGCACATTTGCACACACACACACACACATGCACAAGCTTACTTCTATATAGTTTAGTATCATACATGACACACAGACACAGTACTGTGTGTGTGTGTGTGTGTGTGTGTGTGTGTGTGTGTGTGTGTGTATGTGTGTGTGTCTGTTCTGTTTACTTATTTACTTCTATAAAGCACATACTGCATACTGCTATAGGAATAAAATCAAATACCTTTTAGAGGGAAAGTGCAATACAGGTTCACATCAAAGTGAACTCATTAAGCAGGTACTATGTGTGTCATTAAGACAGCTAGAATTTTCATCAATAGCTGCAGATAAAAAGTGAGATCAAGGATGGTTTAATTATTTAGAACACCCTGAAGACTTAGTATCCATTCATTTAGAGTGTGAGGAATAAACATCCGAAATCCTTGCAAAGGCTATTTTTAGATATCCATCCAGCTATACAAAGAAATGAGTGATAATCAAAGCCCTCATAAGGCTGTAAATTTGGTGGTATTTTGCTAGTTAATCCAGAATAGAGGAGATGCATTTTAATTGGCTGCTTCATTTTTTTTTACTTCTACGTTTGCAGCAGCACAATACATGCTCTCCTTACCTTTTTACATTTTTCTTAGCCTCATAACTATTTTTTGTTTGCTTTTCTTTTAGTAAATAAAAGTAATGCTATGCTCTACTCATATTTTCCCTTGCACTTCACAAGTTAACAAATGCAAGCAGATTATGTCATAGCATAAAGTGTGTTGTAATATTAAAAGTCGCTTACTCTACCATCATGATCGTTATCTGCATATTTTCTGTAACCTATAAGAATCTACTGCTTTGAAATCAAATTTGAAATTCAGATTTGGAAATAAATACATCTAAAAGTCAATAGCATGCTTTCTAAACCTAATCTCCATGCTTTGCCAGATGAGGCCCAATGCCATCTGGCTAGTCAAACTTGTCCCTAGCTGTGTTCTGTCTCACACCAATGGCATAATGCAGGGGTTTAAAATGCCATTGAGAGAACAAGGATTGTACATCTTTCTGCTTGGCTTCAAAAATAACATTTAAATTTAAGCATCTGAACTGGCTGTTGAAAGCTGTTCTTGAATATGAAAGGCTCATTTTTATCTTGGCCTGTATTTCTAGTATGGGTAATCCTGTATGCCTGGAGGACTGGTTTATTTCAGACCTGCTGTGAGGTTGCTGATGCCAGATAATTAGTTAAGAATCTTTGGTTCTTGCCTTTTTTGAATCACAGCATGTAACACACACTCATGAACACCCGTGCGCGTGCACACACACACACACACACACACACACACACACACACACACACACACACACCACATATACAAAGAAACAGAAAAAGAAATGAGTTGGCATGTTCTTTAAAGATCCTTCAAACATAGGACCTACTAAAAATAAAAAAGAAAATATTTTGCAAAGGTACCCTTACTCAAAAATATATTATAAAATGTTTTTTTAAAAAATATTTTTGTTTATTTATTTATTTCTAATAGATTTGCAGAGAGCTTAATTATATTTACTTTGCAGATGCATCCTCTGGATTGCACTATAACTATATATCAAATGTTTAGAAGATAGGAATGTAGTAAATAGTCAAAGTAAGTAAACCTGTATTATTGCCATATAGATTATGTGTATTTTGACTGAATAAAAAGAACATACACGTAAAAATTATTATTAATGAATCTTTAGAAAACAGTTACAAGACAAATCTTTTACTTAGCAGATCCCAGTAATATAGGCATCCATTCAAATGATGGATTAATACTTAAATGTTAATAGAAATAAAAAAAAATCAACTCTATTGAATGTGCTGCATGGCATTTAGCCTTGATATAGCCTATTGAGAATACTTTCTGAGCAAATGTTTAAAATGAATTGTAGCACTTTGGGCTGAAGTGTTTAAACTTCAGAGAATGCAGTTCTAAAAATAATCTGCATCATTGTACAAAACAATTCTAGTTACTGGATGAGTCAAACAATGTACAGGTAATGGCTCGAGTATTTTGGTATTCTGCACCTGTAAATGAAATGGGCGTGACTGCAATCAGTGAATTGCAATGAAGAACACCTGAGTATTTACATACATTATATATAGTTCAAATCGATCCGGGATGGCTACAAAAAAAAGATACAATGCATTCACTACTACTGGACTTGATTCACTGAACCATAGTCTGTTAAAAGGGTATTTGGGTAAACACTTATATTTTAGGTAATAATTCCTCAGGCTTTAACATCTGCTTTTCTTAGCCTCGCAGTTCCAAAACTGTCCTTTTTCAATTTTTTTTTTTTTGATGGAGGATATGGATGTCTCTCATTTCCTCCCAACCCAACATCCACCAATGGGAAGAATAAACATTACAATTACAAATATATTTGTTAAAATTTATGTTGAAGAAATATTGCATGCAGTAAAGCAGTCTTCAATACATAACTTGCTGACTTGTGTTTAAAAGAAATGTCATGAATCCATTATGCTTTTAGTATAAATCTTCACTAGTACACAACCAGTAGATCTTTTAACTAACTGGTTTACTACTCACTCAGTTACACGTCCCAATGAACCAAAGAGTTAAACAGACCTCCATGAAGATTACTCCATTCTTTATATTTCTGTAACCATGGAGATGAAATGTATAAGTTTAGGAGCTATGGGGCGGGGGTAGTTTGACACACTGCATGGGAGATGCAGGGGGCTTTTCTACTGCAGGAAGCCAAAATGCTTTACTGGGGATGGTTTCTTAAACAGTTGTGCTTGGTAAGTTGGTTCCTTGGGGACTTGTAGCTCAGTACAATATGGTGGATGCTCTTTTATATTGACTGCACAAAAAAAGCACTCTAGTATTTCTCATAGCACTAAATAAATTCTATCTAAGTAAACAGAGATCCACTGATACCATTCGAATACTACGTATTTGTCTCCGTTATCCTTAAAAAATGATTTTAGTCAGAACATTTCAGCCTTATACAGTAACCTGCTCTGGTTATGCATAATTCTGCAAAGTAATTTTGCCATGCCTTCAGGAACCTCATCTTTTCTCCTGCTATACACCTCATGTTTTTTCTCCTGAGTGGGCAGAACAATGTTTTATTTAATAAGTTACTAGAAACTTCTTCTCAAGGCATTACCATCAGTTCTGGACTTTCCAAAATTCTGATACAAAACAACAGTATATCATATAATTGGATTATTTGTTTATAAAAACAGATGTGCCAGATCTAAAGATAACTATTTCCATGTGCAACATGGAAAAATACATTATACAACAGTAGTAAACAAAGACAATACACAATAATACAAACCGAAATGGAATACATGTTCAGAGGTACAAAATGGCTGCACGAGTAGAAACAGTAAGCAGTGGAGAGAAACAAAATACTATTATGCAAAACCTTTATAACACACAGTTCACCAGATCATGCATAATAATTAGTGCTAAGTGTAAAGTAAAACATGCTCTGTTGTCAATAATAGCAAAAAATAAACTAAAGAGTGACTAAACAGTGCATGGAGAAAGAGTAAATGAAAAGTGGAAACCTGCAGGTAAGATAAAATAGGAGTAAAATAGATTACATGGTGCCCTAAAATGCTGTTTCTCTGTACAACTATAAAATCATTAATAGAAGGTAAATTACATAATTGAAGCTAAACAGATAGTTAAGGAATTACATATATTTTATTTTTGAGTCCTTTACATTCCTGTTATATGGACTGATTTATATAAGGTCAGTATGAAACTTTGAAAACTAGGTGAAGAACTGTACAACATCATAATTGTTTTTTTAAATAAATATGAATAACTATGTGATTTTTTTTTCCTGCATGAAATGTAAAAACATGTAAAAAAGTTATGCAGGAATTGTAATTGCATCCACTGTGAAAATGTAACAGAACTTCTGAATGAAATTGTTTGCAGGATACATATACAAATACATGCATGTGTATACACACACACACACACACACACACACACACACACACACACACACACACACACACACACATGGTTCCACTATGAGTGGCCAAAAACAAAAGCATCGAGGAGCAGAATCCCTGAATTCCTTTCACTGAAAACATCTTGCCAAAAACACTTCTTTAAGTATTTTTGCATTTGGCAAGGCCCGCTACATCCTCCAGACAAAAATATATTAACTCCATGGTCTGACCAACTCAAAGAAGGGGAAATTCCCTTAAAAACGAAATCACTTCAAGCACAACTCTCCGGAACTCCTTTCATCAGCAAGTTGAACCTTGGACAATTGAAGCTTGAACGTTCAGTCTTCATCCAACAGTAGGATAACCCCCCCAAACACACACACACACACACACACACACACACACACACACACAAACATACATTAGCAGGACTAAGTTGGCTACTTACTTCCTGCTAATTAACGTATCATCTTTTTCTGCTTGGAACTTTCTAGAAACTAGGCAACTTTGCTTTTGAAAATGTTGTTTCGATTTGAATTTTGATCTTGCAAGCAGTAATTCAGGTATTTTTGAATTTATTTATTTATTTATTAACATTTGCTTACCAGGAAAGTCCAACTGGTTAGGGACCCATTTTCAGTGGACACTCAGGGAGAAAAGCTTCAAAGTGTAAAAATACTTTTAAAAATGATAATTTTACAATCTTCAAAAATAATGTAAAAACATTATACTAAATTAGACATAATGTGAAAACACAAGTTAAGGTTAAATACAACTTATTTGGCAATGACAATATTTAGAGAAGTTTTAGTCAGTTTATACAGACATTAAAGGTAAGTTGGTATAATACAGACATGAATTGTAAGTGAGAGGAAAAAAGCAGAGTTATGACATATTTAGAAAGAGTCAGATGAGAGAAACTAATTGAAGAAAAGAAGTAAGTGAATTAGGGAGAGTAAGTTGGTGTAATGTATTAATAGGTACTTGTTCATATTTAGGGATATAGCTTTTCCAGCGGTTGGGAAAAACAGAGCCACATTTTGATTAGGAAGTCTTTTGTAATGTTTTTAAAGAACAAAAGGGAGGGTATTGACATGATGGATACAGGTAAGGAGTTCCAAGCCATAAAAACATAGTACGAGTATAAATCATACCCAGCAGATTTGATAGGTTTGTGGACAGAAGGAGCTTTTTGTCATTGGATCATAAAGACTGATTTGGAACATAGTTATGTAGAATTCTATTTAGTGCTGGACAATCAGATGTATTCTGGATCATTTTAGGTGGTAGGAAGCTGTGTATATGTTACTTGATAGGGTAGTTCTAAACAATTTAGGCTTTTTAATGCTATATAATGGTGGGTTTTGAAAGGGGTATTTGCTGTAAATTTAGCCACTTTATTATAGCGTTGTTCAAGTTTTGATTTTTGTGATGCCAGGAGGTTAGTAAGGATGGGAGCACCATAAAGAAGTGTGGGAGGAGATAAGTAGTGTCAAGTGCACCTTTAGTTGTCTTAGTGAGAAAGTTTTTGGCTCTGTAAAGCGTCCCTAGGTTTGGTGATTTTTTTTAATGCAATTTTGTAAATGCAGGTCAAATTTAAGATTATTATCCACAATCATTCCTAACAATTTGCTATGAGAAGAGACTTCAATTGTTGTATTATTAACAGAGAGGATTTTAAATTTTGCTTTTTTCATCAGAGGGAGATTTGAATAAAAAAATATTCTGCTTTTTTTGGGGGGGAGGGTGAGCATGACATATGATTTACAAAGCGATGTTTCAGTGGCTGGACAGGCAGTTTTTGAACTGTAGAGGGGTGGGCTCAGATACACCTAAGTAAGGACATTTGAAGTAGAAGACTGCTATGGTAAACTGTATCAAAGGCTTTAGACAAGTCAAGAAATAAGGAGAAGACTAGTTTGCCATTATCTCTAACTTTATTGGCAGTATCTATAACAGCTAGAAGTGCAGTATTAGTACTATGAGAGAGACACAAGCTATGCTATGCATAACTCTTTAACTGTCCAGATTTTCACAGAATGTCCAGATTTTTTCCTCATAATTTTGGTCTGTTTGAATTAAAATCTGTGGTTTTCTGGTAAATCACTGGGATGATCTGAGGACTGAAGTTACTAAATAATGACATACAATTGAGTTTCAGACTTAATATCCTTCAGGAAATGCATGTTAACACAGATCTTGTTGTTCTAGCAACTTTCTAATTTTATAAGAGCAATATTTAAAATCTGTCCTTATTTTTGGATCTTTGCTCCCCCCCCCAAGTATGCCAGGTTTGCCCATATTTCTTGCACTAAGAGGTTGAGAGGTATGGTGTTGTGTGGATGATAGTTCTTCCTACAGGAAATAGTTTAGCAATTGTTTTTGAATAAAATTTTCAAGTATTTTGGAGAGTGGGGATAAGATTTCTATAGGTCTAAGCTTAGTAGTGTCTATTAAATTGGGCCTATGTTAGTTCATCAAAAGTTTACTTACCTCAAACATGTTCATCGAACCAACATCATCAAATGGCCATTCATTGAATGTTCAAATCAGTAAGCGTTTTTTCCAGGTAAGTAAACTAGTTGGCCAACATACAAAAATGTGTCCTTTTCCCCAGTGTAGTGCAATCTTGAAGTTTATATATATAAGTAGGGGGTGTGAGGGGTGTAGACCCCTTCTTGTTGGGTTTAATTTGTATTTGTGTTTCTTATGGTGTGCTGCCCAACTAGTTTACTTACCTGGGAAAAATGTTAACTGATATGAACGTTTGATAAATGCCGTTCGATGATGTCAGTTTGATGAACAGCCATTCGAGTTAAGTAAACTTTGATGAACTAATATATACCCTGTTAAATTTCCTCCTTTGTTTAGAGGGATAATGTGTGATTTGTTTCCAGAGAGAGGGGGACATGTGATTCCTAGATTGTCCTATTTATAAGGACTGAGATAGGAACTGCAATGATATTGCCTGCTATTTTAAGATGCTTGCTTAGAAGGCCATCAGCTGATGTAGAGCATGGTTTGAGTTTGTTTAAGAGTAGTTTTACGTAAGATGTGAGTACAAGTTTGAAGGTGAAGGTGGATGTGTTGATAAGTGGCTGTTGGGCAAGGCTGAGATTAGATGTTGTAGAATCCTTGGTTAAGGATGCTATTCTATCTATGAAATAAGAGTTGAAGTCTATAGTGGGAGATGGGTTAGGGATGAATTTTTGGCCACGATGCAAGATTACTTTAATGACTGACTAGAACTTTTTAGGATTGTATTTACGACTTTTCTTAATGTTATAATATACATATTTTTTGTCTTCGTTTATTTGCCTTTTCATACAGTTGTGGAGAGCTCTGACGTTTTCCTGATACTGTGGTGTTTTACATTTTTGCCATTCTTTCCACACTTTTCCCTGTCCTGTATTAACATTCTACTCTTTCTGGATAGCCAAATTGCATTATTTGTTTGTTAGTTTCTTCCTTCTAGGAGGTGCAAGGCTATTTAGGATCTTTAGGAAAGATGTACTGAATTAATTTACAGCATTATCTAAGGGGAAGATTTTAAGGATGTTCTAGTTAATAGATGATATGGTAGTAATGAATATAACTGGGTTAAACCTGGACTGGTTGCATGTAGTTTTATAAACATGAGGTTTAAATGCATCTGTGAGATGAGTGGTTGTACAAATTAGGAGATAGTCATTGAGATAGTCTGACATTGTATCTGTGGTGGTGAATTTGCTAGGATTGGATATGAGATCCAGTCTGATAATGAATTTCATGTCATGTTATAATCTGTGGGGCTATTAATTCATTTTGTAAAACTGTATAAGTTCATGCTAGATGTTGGGGAATTAGAGGTTATGTTTGACCATGTGATATTTGCATTACCTAATAATATTTTTTCTAGTGGAACTATTATGGATATTCAATGCAGGATATTTTCCAGAGTAGCTGTATTGTCACCATGTAGGACGTAAAGGACAGAAATACATACTTGTTTATATTTATGTTCAGGAAAGTAATAAAAAGCTCTGCTGAACTGAAGTTTGGTATTGGTTTGTTTTAGGAGGAAATGTGTTAGTTGTTGATAAATATTAATGCAATAGCACCACCTTTCCTCCTTATATGGACATTATGGATGATATCATAGCCGGGGGTGTAATTGCAGAGTTGTTTATGCTTGGTTAAAATGCATGAAGTGGCAGATGCAAAAATAACTGTATTCATGTCATTTTATTTAGAGGCGTCTTACCAAGACTAACTGGGGGTTCTTCAGGTAAAAAGGTTTGTGTTGTGAAACCTCAGCAGGAGTTATTCAGTTAATCAGTTAATCTGTGCCTTCTCTGGGCAGTCTACTACCCAGAGTCAGTGAGTTCATTTTCCGTTATTTTACCTGTTTGTATTCTGCATCTTCTAGATAGTAATTGGAAGATGTTTAGAAATCTTTTGAGTAGTGATAATGATAGAATTGTCTATTAGAGGTTTGTTTTTTTGTCTGATGCCAAATGTGTGTTTAAACTGTTTGTTTCATTTCCTGTAACAAGTGTATATTTATTTTTATATTTGATTTTTTGATTTTGAAATTATATCATGTAGTTTCTTTTTGTAAATGTTTTCATTTTTAAGTTTTGAAAAGTTATTAAAGTTCTTGGTGGCAGCTACACTACTTTAGTGAATTTTCACTGTTGCCATCTTCTTTTCAAAGACAGAAACTGCTTATTTTATGCCATTCTCCTGAATGCTTGAATCCAGTGTCAGCAATTAGGCACTGCCACTATTAATGACTGTACACTAAAACCTAGTTCTCGTAAGGGAGTGTAACAAATCATGGAGGAATAAGCAGAATACCTAAACTGTTCCAGCTAAATACATATATCTTGCTAAAAGTTCCAGTCTTGCTTACCCATACAATATATTTTTTAAGTTTGAGTTTAGTCAGTATCAGGAAACTTTTAAGCTTTAATATCATCATGCCTTTCATTTGGTAAATTTAATGTGAAGTATTACAATCAGATTGCAGTGAATGCTTGTGGAAAAATGTCTGAAAGGCTAAGCATGGGTGCTGAAACTGAACAATTTATGGTGGTGTCAAATAAGCTGAGGGACACTGACCAATTTGGTGGCTCAAATACTTGAACATATAGTAGCTATTAAAGATGAAATCAAGCTTCATGAACAGAAGTGCTTCTCACATACAGCATAAACATAATCTAAATTTAACAGGATTACCAGAGAAGGTGGGGAAAGTTAAATTACAGGAGCTTTCAGAGCAACACTTAGTTAAAGTTCTGTAGTTGGATCCTAAGGACTTACAGGATACCATGAGCCACAAGAACAAGTCATTGTTTAAATTGCTAAATTAGGTGGACTGAGAATGGCTTCTAAGAGTTGTGAAGGAAGATAGACATTTTTGTTGGCAAGGCATAAAGTCTACTTAATCCACAATACAGTGCTAGAAAGGGAACATTTGCATATGTCAGATCTTTCTGCCTCAGAATCTCAACTCCAACTTTCTTCAAAAAATCCATCTAAACTGGTCATGAGGTATCAGTGAAAACAGCTATCTGAACACAGTCAACCAAGGAGCAGATATTTCTGTTGCAGTAGCCATCTCAAAGCGAATAGAAAGGAAACCTCTGGGACAGTGTCAATAAATAAGCCTAAGAGGATCTCAGAACACAGTACATTTGCTGTGGTTCTGGTTAGAAAATTTAACCCGTATGTTGATAATCCTATGTCCATTGATTTCACAGCTAATAAGGACAGTGAAGGAGATGCGAACCGAAGAAAGTCAGTAAACAAGTAGCTTTTGTCCAGCTCAGAGGAACCAGTCATCCATGTCAGTAACAGGCTAGAGCCTCTGTGAAAGGAGGTGATTTGAATGGCATGAAGCTAGAGAAGGGATGGATTTTGATGTTGAACCTCAGGTGAATGACCTTAACAGTGTTAATATGTAACATAGCAAGGAAGGGAGAAGGAAATTAATTTGGCTCAGCTAAAAGTAAAGTGGGGAACAAACAAGTTAAATTTGAAGCAGTTGTTATTGATGTGGGCTGAAGTGGTTACTCTATGATTAGGTGGAACTTATTGATGTGTGAGAGAGATGAATGATACAAGAATCTGAGAATTCAGAATCTTCTCACTTTCAATAAGCAATCCACTCTTATAACATACAACTGCTCACATTATGTTCTGTTCTGAGGTGGAGGATGGGATTGTATACATGCTAGGTATGCTAACTAAGGTAGGAGAGGGTTTGACATAATGGTTAAGGTCTTCACCTCATAAACACAAGGAAGAAAGTTGGGTCTTGACTTCAGGCAATTGGCTAGACTTAAAATGGACCTTTAGACTAACTAGCCTAGTATTCACCTATAAACATTATGACGATGTGAGGTGTTACCATCTGTGCTAGGGAGAATAGGGGAGTGCATGTGTAACATATGGCAGCATAGTTAGCTAGAGTTTTGTAAAAATGTATGTGTCATTTCACTATCACACTGACTTATACAGGTGCTTGTGCTAAAAATGTATCAACAGTGTTGTTATACCTGATTAAATGTATATGTTTTAACAAAGAATTCTGGAAGGGAAGAGTAGAAGTTTTTGAAACTGATCTATAATTTTCAAATACTGCAAAAGATCTTAACAAAGCTCTGAATGTGTATTGTATGAGAGTCAGGTGATCAAATGTGATGTCATTCTATAACCAGAACTGAGAGGATGGAACTCTCACAGCAGCTTGTTTTGTTTTGTTTGGAACCTGATACAAAAATCTATGACAGTTATCACATTTCATTTAGTTCAATTCAGATTAGTTGGAAGCTCATCACCTTGCCTTGTGGAAGTAAGCATCTCAGCATCTAATCTTGCCTTGTTATATTAATTAAGTTAGCCAGGGAATAGTTATTCTTTAGACAGTCAGGAAATACAGTGAAATTAGTTAAATATTGTTTTTCAGCATTTGTTTGAATCTGTCCAACTGTGTTATTTTTATTTCTCTTGTGATTGAAACTCTAGTGTTTATTGTACTTAGATGTTTAGTATTCTCATGTTTACTATTTTATTATTTATTAATCTGCGGTGGTGCAGCAGTAGCGTTGTTGCCTCACAGCAAGAGGTTCTCCCATTTGATTCTCTGCTGGAGTGCGGGGAGTGCCTTCTGTGTGGAGTCTGCATGTCCTCCCCATGGTTGGGTGGCATTCGAAAGACATGCGTAAATGGGTGTGCCTTCATTGAAGGTTGAACATCAAGCTGGCACCTCGGCGTTTGTGAAAATTTACTGCCAATCATTAGCGGACCGAAGTGCTGCTGTGGTGACCCCTAACCGGGAAAAAGCCGAAAAGACAAACAACAACTATTTTATTATTTATTATTAAATATTTTTATACCTTTCATTGTGACTGGTCTTTTAGAGAATACTTTTAACATCTTGAGAGTACTTGTGCTTATTTTAGTGATGCTGTGGCCACTCCAAAAAGCCTTGCTGCTGTTGTTACACTCTACCATTTATATTAGTATTGATTTTACTCAGTATAATTGGATACCCTTGTAAGAGACTGAGAGTGGTTGACTGGTAACAGCACAGTTACCTTATAGTCTGGACAGAAGGGATACAGCTAGTAAATCTGTACCAGCCTTTCCCAGGAGTGTGTGTGTGTGTGTGTGTGTGTGTGTGTGTGTGTGTGTGTGTGTGTGTGTGTGTGTGTGTGTGTGTGTGTGTGTGTGTGGAGGCTTCCTGATTACTGGCCCAGGGTAGACAGGCCATCACAGTTTGGTGTCAGAGCAGTGAGCTATTAATTGAACTTCAGTAGCTTCTGGGAAGTTGTCACTAAAGGTGTGCACACTCTCAACAGCCACAAGGTAAACATTCAGAGTTTCATTTTCACAATAGTTGTATTTATTTTTGTTAGTTTAGTTTAGTCAGTGAAAGAAGGCAAAGATGTCAGCAGAGGATTATGGTAAGCTGACAAACAACCAGTTGGACAAGGTGTGTGAAGCAAAAGGACTGGTGTGTGCTAACCAAACTAAAGAGGAAATTATTTCAGCTTTAATTGCAGCTGAAGTATGGACCAGTAGCCATGAGGACAACCAGTCTGGTGATGGAGATGTGCAGCCTTCAGAAACAGGACAGTTTACCTTTTCCTCACAGGACTTAAAAATTCATCTAGAGTTAAAGAGACTTGAAATGGAGGCTGAAGAAAAGGATAAGCAGCATCAACATGAGAATGAAGAAAAGGAGAAGCAGCGTCAGCATGAGCTGCGATATTTGGAGACTGAAGAAAGACTGTGTCATTTGGAGACTGAAGAGAGAGACTGCAGTGTTTGGAGACAAAAGAGAGACTGCAGCATTTGGAGTCAGAAATAAAGGAGAATCAGAGTCAGCATGAGAGAGAAATGCTGACCCTTCATCAGGGTCATGGAGGTAATGGGGAAAGGAATAACTGGATCCCAGATGTGATAAAGGTCAGTAAATTTCTTCCATAATTTGCAGAGGGGGATGACTTTGATAATTTTATTTATATATTTAAAAGAGTATGTAAACAGTATAATGTTGACCAAGAGCTCTGGGTATGTAATAAGCTACCTTGTAACCACTGAAGGCGATATTAATGACAACAAACAACATAACGTAAAGGCGTCTAAATATCACTACCATGACATAAAATAAAACAAGTCTGTTTAATAAAATCCACAAATTCACACATGAACACAAAATATCCACTTGAAACTGAATTCTGGAAATCCCTTTGCATACGATGAGTGCTTTTGGCTTTGCCTTCTTCAGATCCTCATATAGATCATCTTTAACACTTTTAACTTTCCTCTCCATTTCTAATGAGCTTATTCTTTCATAGGTCTTGGTGTGTTCCAACATCTGATTCATTGCTTCTTGATACCATACAGAATTTAGTACCACTACAGCACCTCCTTTCTCAGCTGATCTAATCACCAGATCATCTCTTTTTTTGTAAATCAAATAAGACTTCTCTTTCTTTAACTGTGATGTTATGAAACTGCTTAACATGTCGATCCCCTTGCCTTATTTTCTCCACCTCATTTTCACTTAGTTTTATAAAGAGATCTACTGCCGGAGAATTAACAGGGACAGAGGTGTTTGACTTTCTATAAATGCTCTGTTGTCTATTTTTCTGTTTACCAAAACTGCTTTTCAAAGTAACATTCTGTCCAAAACATTTAGCTTCATTCACAAATTCACTTAAATTAGATGGTACAGAAGGAATAAATGTTAAACCTCTATTCGATAAGTTAGTTTGCTCTTCACTTAACTCAGTATCTGATAGCTTTACCACCAATGTCGAGTCATTTGTTATATAAACTTTTTCCTTTTTCTGTCTTGACTTGATGCCCTCGGATTGTGTCGCCAATTCTGCTTCAACAAAATCGGTAAATTGTGAGTTACTAGCATATGTACACCTCCTTGTTTCAGTTTAGTCCCTATGTTCACATTGCTCACTAGGTCTTTCTGATGTGACATATCAGATATATGAACAGTAGTGCTTTCAGTGGCTGTGGAAGTAGATGCTACTGCAGTTTCTTCCCTTACAGAGTTTCTCCCTATTTCTGATATAGATGATACGGGGCTGTGCGTTTGTTGTTAAGTTCCTCGTATCTGCCTTCTTATTATTCTTCTCTTGTTTGTTCTTTTTGGGCCATTCAAAAATATGGCCTAGTTTAAAATCTGAAACATCCCTACTTAATTTCTGTATCTTTTATTCCTTTAATTTAGCCTGATACATATTCAAGTTGAATTGCATGGTTTCAAGGCTGTTAATACAGGCTTCAGAAAGTTCCATTTGTTCTAGTTCGGCTTGCCTCAGTCTAATAGTTTTAGCAATATTCTCTTCCTCTGGTTTGAAGAATTCCATTAGCAAATGCATGTACCTAAAACTCGTTTCCAAATTTATTGCTTGCCACTTGGCAAGTAACTCTGGATAGTTGTTCCCATAACTAGGCATACGTTTTATTCTCTGTTGAAGAGAGGAGGGAATTTAGTAAGTAAGGAAGATATATTGGCAGAAACATTTGCTGTGTGGTGAGATGTGGCTGAAGATTTATGGAATAATTTGTTACTGCTAAATGATTTTATAGATTTCTACAATTGCTTTGGGGTATTAAGGTATAGGTTTCTGATATACTGTGCTTTTGATTCATTGTTTTTTATGCAAGTAATTTGCTTTAGTTCTTGAAATGCATTAAATTTAACATAGTTATTGGCATAATTTCCATTCTACCCAGATTCTGTTTCTTTCTTTGAGGAGTGTCCTTGATGAGGAAGAGAAATCCAAGGGGGAATGTTAAGGCTGCACTTAAATATACAATTAGCTTCTTCTGAATTAATGAAAGAATATTGTAAAACATATACTGCAGAGGTAGTGTATGAACTGTTATAATTCTGATTCCAGTCTATAAAGAGTTATTCATGTTCAAGTAAAATGTCAAAGTTATTCAAACAGCAGTATGAAATAATGTGTCTTAGAAAGGATTTGGGATTTTTGTGAGACCAGTGATTAAGAAATGCTGATGTCAATGCAATGATATAAACACACAAGTGGGGGTCCCTGTCATCAACCTGCAAGCTGTGGATAGCATGGCAAGGGAGAAACATGGAGTCAGTTATTGGTAAAGTCAAGGAGTGGTGTAGTAACTTGTATTGTACATAAGATGTGAATGTTTACAAGATATGTAAGACTTTTCTAATTACAAATGTTTCATCAGGGTCCTTTGCCTTATCTGTACCTCCTTTTGGTCAATTAGATTTTATATACTGGAAAGACACATTTAACAGCTTAGTGCACTTTACAGTGTCATGTCAAAAAGCAGATGATCTGTTTTAGATTCAACTTCATAATCCTTCAGAAAATGTTTCCCTTTATCAGTTAACACCCCAGGTTCTTCCCTCAGCACAAAACATGTTTAAGATATCACACTGCTCCCTGAGTTTACTAATCACTGACTCTATGTTCCTCATTCACCATGTCATCCATGGTTTGAAGGTTCATGAGTGGGTCCCTTAGCTTGTCCGTTAACATCCTTTCATTGGCAATTACAGATTGATGGCTCCTTCCGTGTTCTCCTGCAAAGCTAGGTCCTTTTCTTTCTCATAGGTTCATAGGTTCATACTAGGCTATCTGCCCTAGGGCATTTATAAGCCTAGCCAGAATGTGTTTGGCTTTCGCCACCCATTTTAAATTAATTTTGCTATGCCCTTTTTCGAGGTTAGTATACTGTGCCTCTGTCTAACAGTGACACAGAAGTGATACCCGGGTTAAACCTATGATCTCCCATCCACTCATCAAGATTCCTCTTGAAGAGAGTCAATGAGGGACTCTGCCTAACCAGGACTGGGATTTTATTCCAGAGTGAAGGGAGCCTCTGAGTTATGAATCTGTCCCTCCAGCATGTCCTATTTATTTCAGTGCTGAGGTTCAAGTATCTCGAGCGTGTAGCTTGATAGGATTTAGATTTTCTGAGGTGCAGCATGTCCATTCATTCCAGGTTGGACATGGCTTTATAAGTCAGGCACAGATCGCCCCTGAACAGGCGGTATGCCACTGAGTAGAGCTGGAGTTTCTTTAACCGGGCAGCATATGGCATCTGTTTGAGCCCTTTGATCCTCTTGGTGAGGTACTTTTGGGGTCTTTCCAGTTGCTGCAGGTGTCTGGTAAGGTACATCCCAAAAGGGGCATTGTACTCAATTATGGGCCTGATGAGGGATGAGTAAAGAGGCACAACGACCTCCCCTGATCTAGATGTGAATCCCTTCATGATTAGGTGGGCTATATAAAATGTTTTTCTAACCACTTTGGCCACGTGGTTGTCAAATGAGAGACTGCTATCAACTTGGGTCCCCAGGTCCCTAATTACTTCTTCTGTACTTAATGGATTACCACCTATGTGGTAATTTATGGGCACTTTGTTTTTGCCAAAGGGGATGACTATACACTTTTTGGCATTTAGCTTGAGGCCATGGCTCTGGCACCAGTTGTCTGTTTCTATGAGGCCCTTTTGGAGGATGCTTGTGTCGGCTGGAGAGTCGATTATGGCGCCCAGTTTGCAGTCATCTGTGAACTTGGTCAGCCACAGTCCTTCCGTGTTGGCCTGTACCTCTGAGAAATATATACCGAACAAGAGAGGTCCCAGGACTGAGCCTTGTGGGATGCCACTTGTAACTGGTTTGGAGTCTAACATGGCTCCAGCAATTCTAACCATGTGGGTTCTGTCCTTGAGCCAGTTTTCAACCCATCTAGTGACATAGGGGTTTATATTTAAGCTGGTGAGCTTATCTATAATGCCCGAGTGGGGTATTGTATCAAAGGCTTTTGCGAGGTCCAGGTAGGCTGTGTGGACCACCTTCCCCTCATCAATGGCCTTGGTGACTGTTTCAAAGAAATCAACCAGGTTTAAGAGGCAGGATCTGCCCTTAACAAAGCCGAACTGGGTAGGATCCAGTGTCTGTAGGTCCCCAATATTTTTATTTATGAGGTCCATGATGATCCTTTCCATAGCTTTGCAGACCAAGCTAGTCAGGCTTATGGGGCGATAGTTTCCAGGATCCGTTGAGGCACCACCTTTGTGGAGAGGGACCACTGTTACTGTACGCCACTCTTTGGGTACATATCCTGTAGTAAGGCTGAGATTGAACAGTAGTTTTATGTTTGGGTTTAGCTCTTCTTGGAGTTCATGTAGGACGCATCCCGGGACACCGTCTGTTCCCATTGATGCTGTGTTTTTTGCTTTGGAGAGGGCGGCTCTTACCTGAGCATCTGAGATGTCAGGGAGGCAGCAATCTGCTGGGATAGATATTTGCCCTTTTGGTGGGGGGGGGGAGTTTGCGCTGAACCTGTCAGCTAGGATGTTGGCAATGTCTGTGGGTTCGTGTATTTTTTGTCATTTTGGACTAATTCTGAGCATATCTGGGAATTCCCACCCAGGTTCCTAACATAACTAAAGAAAGCCTTGTGATTATCCTTAGTGTCCTGTGCAATTTTTCTCTCGAAGCTGGCCTTAGACGATTTTATGAGTGCCCGTAGTTTTTTGCTAATACTGATCAGAGATGCCTTCCCTTTTTGGGATTTTGCTCTATCATTTAGTAGCTTCCTCCTTCTATTGTATAGTTTGTTTATGGCTGGGGTCCACCAGACTGGATGTCTGCCTTTGGAGGATTGGGCCTTGATTTTATTTGGGATTGCATGATCCATGCATTCCTGAAGGTGTTCATAGAATGCATTTATAAAGGATTCTGTGGTCTGGGCCGTATTTTCCACAGGCCCGGGGGTTTTGAAGGATTCCACCTCAGTTTCCAGGAGTGTGAAATTTGCTTTAGAGAAGTTTTTCACTGTGGTTTTCTGGGTAGGAGGTGGGGTCAGGATGTGAATATCCAGTGAGATTAGTTTATGGTCTGATCTTACCGGTGAGGGATACACTTCTGGTCTGGAGCATAGAGTCCCCATGTTGGTGATGATCAGGTCCAGTATGTTTTCCCCTCTTGTAGGAGTGGTAACAAGTTGTTCCATAGCATTTGAGTTTATAAATTCTAGGAACCTTTGGGCTAGGGTGTTGGAGCTAAAGTAATGCTCCCAGTCTATGTTTGGGTAGTTGAAGTCACCCAATATAATGGTGTTTGGAGAGACCTTCATATTTTCCAGTGTTCTCAGGAAGGCCGAGTGGGGTTCCTGGGTTTGGGAGGATGGTCTGTAGCAGGCTATAAACTGGAAGGCAGTTTTACCCACTGTTAGTTGCACATGGATAGCTTCTGATGCTTCGTGCTGTGCCACCAACCTGGAGGTGTGGGTATCTTTGACGAATATTGATACTCCCCCTTCTTTTGTGGTTTGGCTCAAGTTTTGGGGCCAAAAAGCATGGGATGAGGTATAACCTGGTAGTGCTGGGGTGCTCTCGGGAGCCTTGAACCAGGTTTCTGTTACTGCACAGATATCGATGTTCTCCATGCTAAGGAGAGTTTCGAGTGCGTGTATCTTGAGGTTTAGACTTCTGGCATTGAGTAGCATTACTCTTAGTTTCTTATCCCTTGTGATACCTATGGAGGTGGGTTTGTCTTTTGAGCCTTGCCTAAAAAAGGCACTATGGGGTTAGCAAGAGCCTTTGCCAATATCCGAAAGCCCAGGGGTGACAGGTGCAAGCCGTCCCTAGTGAAGCATCGTGGCTTGTTGAGCATGTCATCCCAGGCTGACAGGCATTGGATCCCCTTTGAATGACACCAATACTTAAGCCAATTGTTGAAATTGATCATCTTGTCTTCATATTGTGGCATCATTCTTGGTGAGGGTAAGATGCTACTCAAGGTCAGGGTCATACCGGCCTGGGCCACATGCTCAGATAGCTCCTCTATGTCTCTTTTCATGTAGTCCAGGGAGGTACGTCTCAGGTCATTCACACCAGCATGGACAATGACTGAGTCATATTTGTACTTGCCTTGAAGTGACCTGAGTGCTTGTGTTATGTGGCGGATCCTAGCACCTGACAGGCAGCTCACTGTGACCTTCTCCTTGTTCAGCCTGGTGAGCGGGACGTCAGTGTGCCTGACGATAGAGTCACCTATTACAAGTGTATCAGGTGTGCTGTTTAGCCTTAAGGGCTGTGACTGTTTGGCACACTGGCTTTGTGAGCTATGTGTTGCATGTGTTTTGTTTTGGGGTAGCGGTTGCTTGGGTGTCTGCTTTGGAGGTCTCTGCTGCTTAGGCAGATTTTTATTTAGAGCCTCCGAATATGTTTTTGTGTGTTTATGTGTTTGGTTTGCTGTCGTGGTAGGTCTATGTGAGCCTGGAATTGTAGTGAGTGTGGTTTCCTTCTCCTCCTGACTGGTTACGCCAGTACTGAGTTGAGAGAGCTTAGCCTCCAGTTTGGCTATATGGATACATCTCTCACATGTGTTGGAATTTGTTGGGAGGAGGAGAGGGTTGTCTGTGTACATGAGGCAGTTGTAACATTGCCTCAAGATTCCCACATTCACCAGCTGGACCGGATAGGAGATTGACAACTGACCTTTGGACATGCTAGAATAGTATTGGGAATTCCTTTATAATTGAAAAAAAGGGCCAATGGGGAACAAGGTACTCAAGGGGAGTTTGTGAGGGTGTAGTGCTTTTAATTTTTTAGTGCTGACTTATATAATTGCTTTAGTGAGCAAGTGCCAGGTAACTTAAATGCAATGTGTTACAGGTAACTTAAATGCAAAAATGATAAACAGTAACTTTCTTTTAAGTGAAACAAGGAAATAAGTACAATAAGCAATGCAGATATCACTAGGGATCCACAGAAGTGCTGAAAAGCCGTGTTTTAGGTGGAATTAGCGTTTCAGGGAAATAACAAGCAAACAAGCATACAAACAAAGCTAGATTCAGCAGGCCTGGATCTAGTCTATGCTACAGCAAACAAGGTGTACCAATTTCAGTAAGAAACAGTTGAAATACGCAGGCACTATAAGCCTTGAACCAGAAATTCCCAGCTCAGAAGGGCAGAGTCCAGCCTCTCCTCCCACAAGAGTGCAGACCATGAACTTTCTTAATGTAAAATAACTGGCCTGAAGCCCAAGTGCTTAAACCAGAACTAATACACTTTTAGAATAACAGACACTGAGCCCTCAATCAGCAGTTCCCAACTTAGAAGGATGTAAGCTACCTGTCCTGCCACCATAGTGCAGGCCACAAACCTTCCTAATGTAAAACAACTGGTCTGAAGCCCAAGTGCTTAATCCAAAAGACTTAGAATGATAGTTACACTTTAATCAAGTTACTACCAAGCAGTAGTAAATACAATTGAATACTTTAAAGAATGACCCCTACTCAAGACACATAAAGGATAGCAGAATGTTTCTAATGTTCTTTTTGAATTGTCCATTGTGAATATAAATACCAAATTGGGTCTCCACTAGAAAGAGACAAAAGGCCTAAGAGGACTAATTAAATATTAAAAAAGCAGTGCGAATGTAAGGACAAAGTAGAAAGAAACTGTATTTATTCTGAAATTCAAGCATCTTAAAGCATTTCACATATTCAAAGATAAAGTGGTCTTGGAGCTAGAATATATAATAACTAGGGGTCTGGAAGCACAGCCCCCAGCATCAGTCAATATTCTTTAAGAGTGCAACAGCAAACTCCTCTGTTCACTATTTTTGTTGGGATCACACCTTAACTTTTCAAACATGGGGTCTTATAATGATCACCTCTCAATTCTAATGCAGAACCATAAGATATATATTTTATAGCTAATCATGCATGCATTTAGCCATTTCCAGACTTTGAAAGATGGGCCACTCCTCATTTAATTCTGTGTTTTCCCCAAGACAGCTTTAGACAGTGATTTTTCTAGTGCATGTCAGTGTATTATTTTGTTTTAGAATTATGATCCTGTCAATAATATCAGGCAAGGCTTACTCTCTTCCATTAATCTACTCTGCCACTTGTTTTGGCTTGCATTGTTCCTACCTTTCAAATTTACTTTCATCTAAAGTGATTGCAGTTATGATTAATACATTAAACGCTGCCCATTGTTAATATTTCCCAGACAGTTAAAAATAAAAGCATTCTATTTTTCATTGCATTTGGATGGCTCATCTGTTGTATATCTTCTACTCTACTCTTCTGAATCTTTGTATAACATTTGAAGAGTTGACATTTTTCAAATATATAACATTTATTTACTATTATTTATTTACGGTTTGCTTACCGGGAAAGTCCATTGGGCCGAAAATACCCCATTTTCAATGGAGGCCCGGGGAGAAAAGCTCCTCGTACAGATTACAATAAAAAACAACACTTTGAAAGTTTATAACATAGCTCAAAAATGAAAATCAACAGTTTGTAATTTATACATACCCCCGGATTCACAAAAGCTTGCATGGTATGCATGATTAGTGTAAGAGGTAATGTTGGCAATATGGCGGCCGAGCGATCCACGTACTTGCCCGTTTGATGTGCACGAGCGGTCTTGCACTAGTCTTGCATGTTCACAGCCCCCGTATGCAAATTACCCCATTTGCAGGTGAAAAACATGCAAATGAGGTAAGTCTGCTATCCAGGAAGCTGGAATCAGGCTGCACAGGACTAGCATAATTTGTAGAAATGTACTCGGTTAGTAACCGAGTACGGTTCTGCAAAATCCAAAACGGAGACATCACAGCACCAAATAAAGGCTGCATATCATTGAGGAAGCATGCCATCGACCAAGTATAAGGCCATTGGTATTGCAAACAATGCAAAATGTACAAAATACAACTTTCATATTACTTCCGCCGATCACGGCTGTTTAAACATAGGGCAGTGGAGCACAAATGGGATCGGTGGGAAAATAAGAAAATAAACCTAAAAAAAGCAGTCTAACTAAAATCAGTATTCTGCCATGCAAGTCAATGGCAGGCAAAAGACAACCTGGACAGTGAATAGTGGTTGCTAAGGGGGGAGGCACAGTATGGCGCATGTAACTATGCATTAGCAGGCAATCCTATGCAAATGAGGGGAAGGATAGTGAATCCTGGTTTTCCCCAGCATGTGAGGCAGGTCCCAACAGTGTAAGAGTATGAATAGCTGAGTGCAAGACTATTAGGTAGATGACATCATGGGTTGGTGTGTCAGGCATACTGTAAGCAGATTGGAGCCCTGTGGCTTGGGTATGCTCCTAACTTAGCACAGCTAAGCTAAGGGTTGTGTCTAAACCTGCCTAGCACTCTTTACAAAGTGTAAGCGGGTGTGCGCGCCGCACACTGGGTTTTACAGGAAGAAAAAAGAAGCAAAACCAGGAAACAGCAGCAGTGTGCACATCTGAGTACTCTGTCTGTGTGGTGCGGTCCCAGGCCCAAACAGAAGGGCAATGGGAAGGGAAAACAGCAGTAGGAAGGTAATCAAGGAGAACTAGCATATCTGGCAGGTGAAATGTATCAGAAGCAGCCAATTACACAGGCAGCAGCCCAGCCCACAACACTACTATAAACTAAGCAAACACCTTCCCCACTGTTTTTTCCCACACTCTACACCACCAGTGTATACAAGTGGGGAAATTTTAACAAACAAACCTACAAAATGAGAAGAGCTGCAGCTGGCAACATGAAACAACATGTGCAAGAGGCTGAGGGTGGTGAGGATGTGCATGCTGCCAAACAACCCACAGTGAGGAGATGGAGAAGAGTGTACAGACTCAGGGTAACCTACCAGCGGCTACATGAGCTAGAGATAGTGGAGCACTATAAGGTGGACAGAGACCTCCTACAGCAAGTAGTTGAGCTGTGCCGGCCACATCTGACACACCAAACTGACCGAGGGGAACCCATCCCAGTGGATACCAAGGTATGTGTAGGCCTAGGTATACTAGCCACAGGTACCTCCCAAAGCACAACTGGGGATATCATGGGGATCTCACAGGCATCAAAATCCAGAGTATTCCACCAGTTCCTGGATGCCATGTCAGCACATGCCAGTGAGCATGTATAGTTCCTCAACACCCGTCAGGTTTTGACCAGCAATATGCGCCTCTTCCACCAAATAGCAGAATACTCTGGGTAGTGGGTGCTATAGACTGCATGCCCATATGCATCAAAGCACCACCCGGTGAGCAGGGTAGGGCCTACATCAACCGCAGGGGCATCCCCTCCATCAACTGCCAGGTCATATGTGATGCCCAGGGCATTATAATGAATGTGTGTGCTGGCTGCCCTGGAAGCTATGATGATTACCACATATGGCATCTGATGCAGCTGTACCAGAGATTTGCCAATGGGGACATCTCCTACAGTCGCCTAGTGGGAGATGCTGGGTACACACTGGAGCCATGGCTGATGACACCCATCAGAAATGCACAAACACCTGAACAAGAACACCATAATGAGGCACACGCACAGGCCAGACATATAATAGAGCGTGTGTTTGGGATGCTCCGGTCACGGTTTCAGTGTCTGGACACATCCGGTGGAGCCTTGCAGTATTCACCAGCTACATGTACCCAAATTGTTATGGTATGTGCTATGCTACACAATATGATCCTGCGGAAACAGCTGCAGCAGGAACAGCATGAGGCAGGGCCACACAGCCCCCCACTAATGCCAAGGCCTTCACAGGCACAGAGTGACCTGGAGGAGGAAGAACCTGGGCCTGCCCCAGTAGGCAGAAGGAGGCGTGCCCAGTATGTCCTGGCCTTGGCAAAGAGGCAACCCATAGCACATGCACTGACACAGTAGGGTCACAGGGAATGATGCCTCTCTCCAACTCGCACATACAGTAAAAGGAATGCCAAAGATGACACCACCTGTGCTCAACCATGTATAGGGAGTGTACTATGTGCATCTGACATAGGCAGCCCTCCAGCACCATCTGCAAGTCTGGCACACCCACAAGGTAAGTCAATCAACCTACCAATTGTCAAATGGAGTAGAATGTGTTGTCACCTGTAGCTATGGTATGGATGTGAGCATGCAAGGGCAGTGGGTGACTGAATGTTATGGCAGCAGACAGTAGACACCCATAGTGGCACCCTGACATGTGTAACACATACTGGAGTCACCAAAGTAGCCAGTACTATACAGGGTGACAAAAACCACTGCAGGAAATGTGCTGAGCGAAATGTGTGTCCATATGACCCACACATGCCAGTCAGGATGGTTCACATACACAACAACAGTCACAGTCAGCAGGACAGGTGGACACAAACTCAAACAGGGCTTGTGTCATGGCCCAAGAATGATGGCTATGGTTAACCCCACCTCCAGGCCTACACAGACAGACCACAGCAGGGCAGACAGTGGGATGTTAGTTCTGAAGGGTAGGATGTCAGACAATAATATATAGGGCAACCAAAGCCATGATATGTAGTACACTGGTGTGCCTCTAGACAGCATAATAATTAGCAATACAGAATGAAATGGAGTACATGACATACCAGTACAGTCATAGCAAATGTGTACAAGTGTCATGTGTGCCCCCCCATCCTATATAGCAATGTAATAACAGTCAGGTGTGCCCCGCCCACTCCCATGTAGACATGTAGAAACAGTCAGGTGTGCCCCTACCCCCAATCCAGCACAGAAATGTAGTAACGGTCAGATGTGCCCCCCCCCCAATCCTGTGTAGGCATGTGGAAACAGTCAGGTATGTCCCCCCACAATCCTATGTAGAAATGTAGTAACAGTCAGGTGTGCCCCCCCCAATCGTATGCAGACATGTAGAAATAAACAGGTGTGCTCATTCCCGCAATCCTGTGTAGAAATGTAGTAACATGTATGAGTAGGTATAATATGAGTGGAGCACAGATGCCCAGAGGTGGCCAAGGTAGCAGGATAGGTTGTAGAATTTGCACAATATGCATGTCTGTGTGTGTTAGGATGGTGTGTGTTTCATAATGTGTGAGAGTGGTCAGTATGTATGCATGATGAGGTAAGACCTGGTGGCCATTGCCCACTAAGGCTGATGACAAGGACAAGCCCTCATGACTGCAGTGCCAAAGACAACCCCCACCAGTATAACACATGCTAGCAGTAAACCATTGTAAATGTATGGTGGTAATATGTGTCACCATCTGAAAGTCTGACGTGGCATGGCTGTTGGGCTAGATATACAAGCAGTACACAGGGAAATCACCCCAGACATACAGTATATATTGTATCACTGTGGAAGGGAGACACCCTTGGAATTGTACATACAGGTATGCATCACAGTAACTGGACCTATATTAGGGGATACTGGTGATGTCTGCCCAAACACCTGCAGATCACAAAGGAGGTAAGACTGATGTATTGGGAAACAGCTGATGTACCTGCACATGCCAGCATAACTGGAATTCCCCATGCATATCTGTGTGTCAGATGCAAGTAGTGTCCATAGCACACATGCACACAGCTCATGCAAACACCACCCACAGGTACCTCTCTGGTCATATCCCTGCTGTGGGGAATGGGTACAGTATGACCCCACCTGTATATGGGAATAGTGGAAGAATGCAGCATGCAGTGCAGGTGTCCCATGCAGGTATGTCCCTAGCTGTACATAGCACCCTGCCAGCATCCACACCACCTGATTAAGACTGATAGAAGGTATATGCATGAACACCTGTCACACCTACCCTGTCACCCAAGGAGAATATACTATATGGTAGTCTGAGACTGTAGGCCTGACAGAATGCAACAGCCTGCCCCGTGTGGCCTGCAGCAACATCTAATGCCCCAGAAGCCTCTGCCAAATGCCTGTGTCTCACACATACTGCCAATGCATGTTATGTCATGGACACCCAAATAACAACATAACACACTCCATATAAGCCATATGCAAGGCCATGTGAACAAACCACAGCAACATGTCCACCATGTCCCACTGCATGAACTGTGGACCAACACTAACACACACCTGTGATGGGGTGATACCCTTAGGGAAAGTATCAGAGAATGCATGCATAATGTATGGAAGAGGTTAAAATAATGGGGGGGAGCATGGGCAGCATGGAATGTGCAGGGTCTGACAACAAGCTGTGTGCCCACACTATCCCTGGCTGCAAACACATAAATGGATGGCTACACACCTGCCCAAACACCACAATAGGGTTAATGTCCTGACCCATGGCCCCTGCCTCTGGGTAACCTGTGTGAATCTGTACAGCTGTGAGGCATTGCCACAGCAAGTTAAGCCCATACTCTCATGTCAATTGGTGTACAAGTATGGGATCCTCTGCCAGCACTGTACCAAGGAGCTGAACCGGATACACAGACCCAGCAGCAAGTGTCTGCAGCTCACCCTCCAGAATGGCATAACTTACCATGGATACGTAGGTGTCTGTCCACAATACCGGACACAGCTGTAATCACCCTTGTCCCCCAGGACAGCACTGTGAACAAGAATGTCCACCTCACAGTACATGAAGACAGAAAACATCACTGTGTATAACAGTACACATGTCTGAATATCTCTGCTAACAGCAATACCATGCAGCTGAAGCAGCACAGACACAATCACCTACAGTACACACTATCCCCTGCACAGTTTGTCCCCATATTGCCAAATGATTGATGGATACCCTTTAGAAACACTTTGCTACCTGTAGGTGTACAACTCAAAGGTCTGCACTGGAGTACAAACTACCTGGAATTGATCCACACATTCTATACAGATGGGCATACTGGGCATGCTCACGCACTTAAACAAATGAAGCCCATGTCTGCAAACAACAGTGGACCAGACCCATCTTGCATTTGCAGATGTTAGTGCAGACTCTCCTCAGTATGCACCACTCATGCTTTGCACACACAGTGGATAGGAATACAGGCATATATCCAAGGACAATACACTATAATAAGCCAACGTACACATACATAGATGTGTGAAAGAGAGTGACTGTGACAAAGAGCAAACCATTATAAGGCTTGTCCCACCCAGCATACAGCCAAATGGCTACAACCATGTGATGCTCAGATGTCACTCACTGTAGACATTAGCCAACAGTATCTGTCAGTATTACGGACTATGTGGTGCAAGTGCTAGCTGTGCAACATGACTGTACAAGGAAGTAGTCATCTAGCAGCTGTATACACACACCGGTGGAATATAACCCTGTGTGTGCCTGCATGTGGTGTGTCAACCTCTAGATGAATGGGTTATGGCCCATGCACACACACTGCCCTCCCCATAGCGCTACTATGACAAACCCACTGAGGTCATCCACTTTGAAATACACCCTTGGGAAAAGTGTAGCCTAGTAATCTCCATAGTGCGTCCTGTAACTGTGTATTGCTGTAGTGTGATAAAGTAGCTACGTAGGTGTTCTAACCCCAGACGTGGCAATTGTGTGTGTGTTAGTGTGTGTGTGTCTGTCTGTGTAGAGAGCAATGCTTTTTAGGGTAGCCATACCACTTACAATTCCTATACTCAACTTTGGCAAGGATGCTGATGTCACCCACCTAGAAATACACCTCTGGGAATGTTGCAGCCCAGTAATCTCCGTAGTGCATCCTGTAACTGCATACTGCTGTAGTGTGCAAAAGTAGCTAGGTAGGTGTTGTAACCCCAGACGTGGCAATTGTGTGTGTGTTAGTGTGCATGTCTGTCTGTGTGGAGAGCAATGCTTTTTAAGGTAGCCACACTCCTTACAATTCCTAGACTCAACTTTGGCAAGGCTGCTGATGTCACCCACCTAGAAATACACCTCTGGGAAGATTGTAGCCCAGTAATCTCCATAGTGTGTAGTGTAACTGCTTACTGCTGGATTGTGATTTAGAACTGTGGTTGGGTTCCATCTCCACCCATGGCAGTTCTGGATGTTTTGTGTGTGTCCATGTCTGTATACAGAGCAATGCATCATAGGCCAGTCACATGCAGTAAATTTCAAATGTCCCACTTTGGCAGGCCTGCTGATGTCATTCATTGTGAAATACAGCTTTGGGGAAGGAGTTCTCTAGTAATTCCCATGGTGCGTCCTATAACAGCTTCATGCTGTAGTGTGGTATAGACATTTGTCAGGGGTTCTATACCCACACATGTTGGTTGTGGATGTTTTGTCTGTGTCTCACTGTCTGTGTAGGGAGCAATGCATTACAGGGTAGTCACCTGCAGTACATTTCAAATTATCTACTTTGGGAACCCTGCTGTCATTCATTGTGAAATACACCTTTGGGGAAGGAGTACTTCAGTAATGTGCATGGTGCATACTATAACTGTGGAGTGCTGAGGTGTGATAAACTAGTTAGGTAGGGGTTCTATCCCAGACTTGACATGTGTGTGTGTGTGTGTGTGTGTGTGTGTGTGTGTGTGTGTGTGTGTGTGTGTGTGTGTGTGTGTGTGTTCGTAACTCGTATCTTGTGTAGAGGTGGTTGTGAACATCCGACACCTATGGCAAATGTGGAGTGGGTTTTGCATATGTCTTATATGGAGGCCTTACTATATAACACAATGTCCACCATACAAGGGTAACAGGTGTGAAATAGCTGAAAGGCTGAGGTGCAAAGCCATACCCATACATGTGACATCAAGGCCAGGCAATCACATTTAGCAACCCCAGTATTACCTAGAGCACACTCTCAACCCATGTCTCATACACACACATGCCTAGGCAATAGTCAATATGTGTGTAGTACACTGCATATTGGCCACTGATAATAACTATGGAGTGATAGCAGTAGGTGACAGAGGGCATGTCACCCTGTCCATCTGTCCAATATGCATGTACATGCTGACAGTGCACCTCCCCCATGTTCACCAATGGACACCTGCACCACCTGTGGTGCCATCACATGTGTCCCACAATGGTCATACTATGCCTGACAACATGCCCTGTATGGACAGATGCCACTGACACCAGGGAATGATGTCAGCATGCTATCAATGTAGGTGCAGAATAAACCTGGTGCCCATTACCGCTCCCCACCACAGGTGGGCAAGACTAGCACATATGATGGTAATCCATGTTCACAACATGGGCCAGACACCCCAGGTACAGTTCCACATGTCACTGTACATGCATGTGGGAGGTGTGCACATCCCAGACACCGTCCATGTCATGGAGTATGGAACACATACATGGCAAGCGATGCACAGCTTTGGCCACACACAATAGTCACCCAAGTGACTGGATGGGGGATACAATACCAATCTGTGTGGGCAAGTGCAGAAACTACAGCCCTGAGACACAATGCAGACCATTGTCATGTGGCCTGATGCCAAGGTATACCCATCGTCTACCCTTGTATAGCCTGTTGCCACAGTTGACCACCAAACACTTATGCAGATATGCACCCATGCATGTCAGTACTGGCACCCTGTGTGTTTGTCTGTGTGTTGTATTATGCGTATGTTCACAACCACACTCACTACAACCCCCATGGGCATACTGAAGCATGCTGTCTGATGTCAGACACCTCCTCATACCCTTTGCCCATACAACCTCTGTATGACCCGTGTGGTGCATGTGATACCTGCACAGTGATGTGTTGTGGCAATCCCGCAACTGATGAGTAGTACCCCTGGGCCTGCCAAGTGTGTCGATGTGTGCATGTCTCTGTGAGAGTGTGGCTGTGTTGACGCTGGTACCTGTTCTTGCTGACAGGCACGTGTACGTCACCTACCATGTAGTTACTGTATCCCTGTTGCAGATGTCACTCACCATCACATATATGTCCTGAGGGTTCCACAACAGGTAACCCATGTGGCACATCCAATAACTGCATTAAATTGTGATAGCAGTACATAGTTGGCAGGGGTTTGATACCCTGTGCTGGTAGGTGTGTGACACTAACAAGCTGCAGTTTTACTCTCCCACCCCTCCCTGATATGTCTTTGCCTCTGTCTGCCTCTCCCACTCCCTCTCTGGTGGATGTGGGGACCTACACCTGCTTTTCTTAGGCAGCAGCATGTGTATTTTAAGTGATGCTCATGATCAGCTGTTGGCTTCTGCACGAATCATAGCCCTCCCCTAGCTAATTGCATGTGGAACAGCTGTGGTAACATTCCCATAGCCAATTGCATGGAAACACACTCCGATATCTAGGAACATCATGTTGGTGTTAGCCCTTGTCATTTACTGTGAGCAGGAAATAGATCTGTTGGTTGGCAACCAGCATCTGTGATGGGTTGGGAATTTACCTCTAACAATATACACTGTGGAAACAGGGCAACACACAGCAGAGGGATGGGCCTGACCTGTCTACGGACTGTAAGTGCTGCTATACTGCATGTGGGATACTGTTGGTTTAACAGTGTGTGTGTGGATATGTTTTTCCTCCATGTCTCCATACCTACCATGTCAGTTCCATGATATGTGGAATCCCCATCTGCAAGGTGATCTGCAGACAGGGCAGTGTGTTGTGTCTTTGGTTTCAAGTGTTACCAATGGAGCATCTATCTGTGGACTGCATTTGGTAGTGTTAGGATTGCAGTCTGTAGATGGTGAAAGCTGTGACAGTTACTGGCATCTTATCCCTCATAGGACATATGTTGCCACAAACCCTGTAACAAAAGTAAATGTATGAGGTTATCACAGCAACATGTCATTACTGGCGCCGTGTATGTGCTGTCAGCCACAACTCTGCCAACCTGTGTACATATGTCGTGCATGACGTGGTGCATATGTGCTATACATCATAATTAGTGTCATCATATCCTCTAACAAGCCAGTGAGATATCAGGCCGCTTCACATATTATGTACAGTAGGGGATATATTTGATGACATAACGCGGACATTCTGTGGATGTTTGTACAGTCCTACGTTTGTGTGGTCATCAGTGTTACAGACAGCAGGTAGCATTACCTTCTACAGGAGAACTGGCACACTCAGGGCAGCAACATATTTGTAGGAGGTTCAGGAACTACAGAGAGAGTGTGAGTAGAGTTGTGTTATGCTTTGTATAGTACTGGTGTTACAGGGTGTGTGCGTACATACCACTTTACCTTGGAATGCAGTCTGTCTGCATAGGTCCCAACTGTGGGGCTATCCTCTTGGTGGCCAGAGGTGGGCGTATCGTGTGTTGTCTGTCCACCACACAGGTCCTGTGTCTGATATTCCAGTGGCAGTGTGTGTGTTGAATGCTATCAGTACATGGCCTACATATCAAGCTTTGCACATATGACATGGGGTGGGGTGATGTTCAGTAGTGGACTGTGAGTATATCACACTACCATTGCTGCCATCAGTCCACTTCTGTTGTATCCCCCACACATATGGTGGGGCTGCGGCCATATATGTGTGGGCGTCACCTACATAATACATGTGTGCTCTTATGCACTCCAGAGGCCAGTGTATGTAACAGTGGTATATGGCCCTGTATTATTGAGTCTGGGGGGCATCATAAATGATCTAGGCTGTTATATATGTGGAAGTATCAGGGGTGAGCTGCCTTAAGGTATCTTGATGTAAAGTGCCATATACATCACCTATATTTAAATCACTTACATATATTTGGTTACTGCAAGCCTACTGCCTCCTGCTAGACAGACTGTTCTGTTTGCCAGTGTGAATGTGATGGTGTCAGTTATGCCTTGTTATGTCACAGTTAAAACCCATTTGGTCACATGATGTCTTTACCACCACTGCTGTTGTACAGAGTGTAGATAGAGGCTGCTGAACTATACACCTGCATTACATACTGTTGACCATTTGGTATCCTGTGGCCCAGTCTGAGCTCACTACTGTACAAATTTAAGGGCCTGGCCAGCAACAGTTGTGAACCTTTCCAGATTACTGTATTAGTATAACTGTTTCATGGTTGCATTCCTCTGTTTATATGGATGTCAGTGTCTGAACAGCTATATGACATGGCATGTAGAACTGTAATAGTACACAATGAAAGGTATCCCATTTCTGTATGTGGTGTTTTCCCTATGACCTCTCTGTGGGTATATGTTGCAGGCAATGATTGTCATTTATATAGGTGGCCCATACAGTGTCCAGTTGTTCAGGAGTTAACTGTAGACATAGTGGCTGTTCCATATTGTGTGCACCATCTACATATGTATCCTGCTGTACATATATCTGCGTATGTATGTGTAGTCACATGTATATCCATATATGTGTATACATATATATATATATATATATATATATATATATATATATATATATATATATATATGTATACATCTGCATATCTGTGTCTGTGTATCTGTATTCTGGGGATGTTGATGGCTATATTTTCCATTACCTATGGGTGGCAGACTGTACTGCATGATATGTCAACAATACCAGCCTGACATCATACGGGTGGGATGTTGTACAGTTAACTTCCTGTGCCCATGTCATGTCAGGTCCTGGTTACGGGATCTGCAACACTTGGTAGTGTATTGCAGGGTGGATATGTTTGGCCATGGAGGAGGGATGCCTACTTGTACAAGACATATAGTGTGTGGGGCCTCTCAACCCCAGTAATGGTGCATGTGGACATGTGTGTGTATGGCCATATATACTGATATATATATATATATATATATATATATCTGCTGACATATATGTAACTACGTCCGTATATACCTATATAGATGTACATCTGCATACACATATGTAACTTGCTGTGTATATGTAGACATAAAGGTGTAGATGCATATATGTGTCGATGTAGCCATTAGCATGTATATATGTTTATATATAGTAATATATATGTATATAGTGTAAGAAAGCCATATATATATATATATATATATATATATATATATATATATATATATATATATATAGTTACATATATAGATATGTTGTAGCAGTGTAGATATTAATATATTTACACACATATACATCTAGATGATGGTATACATTTTCTGTACAGTTGCATGACTGGACTGTATGATATGTTTTAGATATTGCCCTGACTTTATACAGTTGTAGTGGCTTACTGTTAGACCATTGTAACTGTGTTGTGGAGAGTCCTGGGGTCAATAACTGTATGTGCTGGATATTGCATTGCACAGCATATCTGTTATGGCTGTGGTGGGGGGGGGACACAGCAGTCATCACCAGGTACCCGTCATTTGATCCCACACCCCCATCAACTGTGCAGAAGGACAGTTATTTTGTGGTGGGGGTTCCGGTTGTTATTCCTCTCTGGTGCTGCAATTCACATATCTATCAGTATATATATATATATATATATATATATATATGTGTGTGTTATTTTGTGGCCGCAGTACTCCAGTGTGTATATATATATATATATATATATATATATATATATATATATATATATATATATATATATATATAAAATATATATATATATATAAATATATATATATATATATATATATATATATATATATATATATATATATAGATATATATATATATATATATATATATATATATATATATAGATATATATATATAGATATGTTATTTCGTGGGTTATGCAACATACATATTATCCATAATGTGGTTTGCCATGGGAAATGGTATGTCCCAGTACCTTCCCTGTGTCCCTCCCTCCTTTCTTGCTGACATCCACAGGCTGGTCCCATTAGAATGGATGCATCCAACCCCAGCACGCCTCAGTCCATAATGTCATACCCATCACCCCCCCCCGTTCCCCCTCCACATCAGTCAACCTTCCTACAGGTTCCAGCCGAATCTAACCACAACACTACACATTGCCCACTCTCCACTTCTCGGGACCCTTCACATATAGGTTCATAGGTTCATAGGTTCATTCTAGGCTATCTGCCCAAGGGCATTTATAAGCCTAGCCCAGAGTTTTGTGGCTTTCGCCACCCCTTAGTTTGGAGGATACTATGCCCATTATTTTGCTGTGCCTCTATCAAGCAGTGACACTGAGGTAATCCCTCGGGTATATCTGCGATCTCCCATCCATTGGTCAAGATTTCTCTTGAACAAGGCCAGCGAGGTGCTCTGCCTCACATGTACAGGGATTTTGTTCCACAGCATAGGGAGTCTTTGGGTGATGACTCTGTCCCTCCAGCACATCCTATTAATAACCGTGTCAAGGTTTAAGCCTCCCAGCCTTGTAGTTCTGAGGGATCTAGATTTTTTGAGGTGAAGCATGTTCATCAATTCTGGGTTGGACATGGCCTTGTATGTCAGGCACAGGTCACCTCTGAGCAGGCGGTAAGCGACTGAATAGAGCTAGAGTTCCTTCAGTCGGGCAGCATAAGACATATTTTTGAGACCCTTTATCCTTTTTGTGAGGAACTTTTGGGGCCTTTCCAGTTGCTGCAGGTGTCGGGTCAGATACATTCCGAATGGGGCATTGTACTCAATCATTGGTCTGATGAGTGATGAGTACAGGGGGACGATGACCTCCCTTGATCTAGATGTGAATCCCTTCATGATCAGGTGGGCAATGTAGAAGGTCTTCCTAACTACTTTGGCAACGTGAGTGTCAAACAAAAGGTTACTGTCAACCTGGGTCCCCAGATCCCTGATAACCTCTTCTGTGCTCAGTGGATTGCCACCTATATGGTAGCTAGGGGTAACCTTGTTTTTCCCGAAGGGTATGACTATGCATTTTTTGGCGTTTAACTTTAGTCCATGGCTCTGGCACCAGTTATCCATTTCTATGAGACCCTTCTGAAGGATATCTGTGTCAGATGTGTTCTCGACTATTGCACCCAGTTTTGTTGTCCCAACCCATGGATCTTAAGGCTTCCCACACATTTAGTCCGCGGACATATGTTACTGTCTTTGCTTACCTTTGAGGCATGGTATTTTACCCCGAGGACTCTTTTTAGCAGAAGTTTGGGGTTGTCCCGCCAGGGATGGACATGCGTTTGTTTAAGAGTAGACTTAGCAGGTTGACACTGTTTATCCCACTATTAGTATCCTGCCAGTAGTCTGGGAGCCAGTGCTGTGCTATGCTTTAGCTGTGCATATTATTAGATTTGCATGATACCTGTCTTTTGGCATTGATTTCCCCTTCGTCACTTGTTATATATGTGTCATGTATCCTTGACACATGTGTACGTACACTGTATGGGGTCCTGGGAACTTCTACACTTTATTACAATAACACCTCATATCTAGACTTACTGCAGTACTCCATTTCACATATGTATGTTCTGTAGTCAGTTATGGCACACATGGCTGTATACTGATGCCTTTCACAGGTTCAATTTGGTTATACTATGGTGAGGACATGTTTACTACTACCCTATTCGTCTGTACTTCTGTTATGGCTTGGTGGATAGCTACTGGGACTATGGTGTATAGGTTCCTGTGTTTGTGACCTGCATGGCTGTTTATTTAGTTGCCGGGCTGACAAAGGCCCATTGGATACAGAGTGATTAAGGCACTTTAAAGCAGTTGTAAGGCCTTAAGCTCGCTTACTAGTGCGTACATATGCTTACTATTGCCTATTTGTGCTTACACCTGCTTACTACTGCCTTATTCCGTCTGACACTGATACGTGACATGTGCATTTCTTGCGATACTCCAGTTTATATGTATATATATATATATATATATATATATATAAAAAGCTATTTAGTGGGTTTTGCAACAAAAATATTGGTTATAATGTGCGTTGCCATGTAAAATAGACTGTGCTATAGTGGGACTCGAACTAGAAATGCCTGCTCATTGGTCGGATGCTCTAACCACTACACTATTGCTGCTCTGCTTCATTTGCATATTTCTACCATAATGTAATACCCATGTTTCCTTCCCCCGGCCCCCGAACTCCAATTACACAGCATCCATCCATCTCCAGTTGCTAGACCAGCCATACCACACCTCCAGACATTTCCCTCTCTGCACGTGTCGGTACTCCTCCATTATACTGTCTCGGCCCAAGTTTCTGCAGGCTCTTCATCCGTTAAGTCCATGTATGTATGAGCCTTCTCTTGATCCTCCTCCGATACCGGTGGAAACATCTATGTGACTCACAAGTTTGGTTCGGCCCGCCAGGGACAGACCCGTTGTTGTGTCATGCGTAGACTTAGCTGGTCTACACTGTTTCTCCCACTGGTAGCATCCTACCAGGGGTTTGAGAAGCAGCAGTTTGCTCACACACTGTGCCAGCCTCATCTCCCGGTTCCACGGAACCAACTCCCCAGGAGTGACATTCTGTGCATGAAGCATGCCCACACGCCCCCACGGCGTGCACTGTTTTTCATTATTCTCTTCAGTATTATGCAAGATTACTGTATATGACAGTATGATTGGACAGGCACTGCTCTTTGATACACATAGACTGCTCAGAATACTGTGATTTAGCAATGTACACATTTGCTGGTATTAATCTATATACTTACATACATTTCCTATACTGTTGAATGACTGTGTTGGATGATATGTTTGTGATCACAGCTGAATGTTTATCTGCCATGGCTTAGTGGTAACTCACTTAAACTATAGCGTGCAGGGTCGGGGGGTTGGAACCTGGGAGTGCAGATTATTTTGTTAATGGGCACAATGAGAGCTGTTAGCTACAGAGTGCCTAAGGCACTGTTGAGCAAGTGTAGGTGGGTATGTGCTGGTTACGGCATCTTACACTGAGTTGGCCTGTACATTGCTTAACCGGTGTGGGCATTGCTTTCTGCCACCCAAACAGGCTTAAACTTGCTTGCTCCCACATACCCCCGTGCTACTTAATGTATTTAGTTTACATTTTTTGACCAGGACAATCTGACTGGATGCTTCTCCATTGTCAGCGGTGGACCGGGGAGTGGAGCTCCACAGTAAACCCCAACTACACATTGCAAGTAATATTGAGGTGTACACATTCATAGAGAGTAACAGACTTAACATAGCTACGTACCACATTCTTCATGTTTAGCATACATTAACATGTCGGTATTATATATGCTTAGGTCAGGTTTACACATCAAGTATGACTGTTGACAAAGGTCAGTTTAAGGTGAAGTTAGATTCCAGTTTAACAGTTCTGGATAGTTTACACTCAGGTATTCAGGTTAGGTTTAGTTATTCCATACCTGTGTGGTAGAGTAGAAGAGAATAGTGAAGGAGTAGGTGGGTAGGTAGGTAAAGGGAGAGACATTGTAACTGTATAGTAGGCCACTGGAATGATAGGCAGGGGAGCAATAGGGAAGGTTTGAAGGATGTTGGGATTTGTATGCGAGGCAGGACAGGAGGTGTCGGTTTCACTAGTTGATGTAGGGGTATAGAGTGTAAGTTGGGGGTTCACCAGGTGGTGAGCATGTACTGTATGTACATGCTCTGATGATACAATGCACTGATCCAAGTGTGCTTGAGGTGTTCCTTCATGTGTTATTTACGTGTCGTGTGGGACAGCTTAAGTAATACATGTGGGTAGGGGGTTCCAGATTCTGCCAATATAGTTGGAGAAGAAGGTGTCACCTACTTGTAACTGTGAACATTAATAGTAATGCAAAAGGGGTTGATAGGTAAGCAGTGTTACTGGGGCACACAGACCAAAAGATAGTAGGGGAAGTATCCTGGGATGTGCCGAAGGCCTTGTCGAGGTCCAGATAGGCTGTGTGGACCACCTTACCCTCGTCCACAGCTCTGGATACTGATTTGAAGAAGTCGATTAGATTCAGGAGACAAGATCTGTGTTTCACAAACCCAAACTGGGTGGAGTCCAGTGTTTGAAGGCTGCCAATGTCTTTGTTTATAAGTTCCATGATAATGCATTCCATGCCCTTGAAGATCAGGTTTGTCAGACTGATGGGATGGTAGTTCCTGGGATCCAAGGCAGATCCTCCCTTGTAGAGTGGGATAACTGTAGATGTGCACCATTCAGTGGGCATGAAGCCTGAGGTGAGGCTACGATTAAACATGACACTTAGGTGAGGTGCCTGTTCATTTTGTAGTTCATGTAGTACACAGCCTGGGATGTCATCTGGTCCCATGGATGCTATATTCTTAGCTTTGGAGAGTGTGGTTTCTACCTGTGTGGCTATGATTATTGGAATTTGATAATCTTTTGGTATTGAGATGGGCCCTTTAGGAGGTGAGGGGGGGGGTGAAGCTGGCACTAAATCGATCTGCCAGGATATTGGCAATATCCTTGGGATCAGTATATTTAATGCCATTCTGTTGTAGCTCAGAGCAGATCTGAGCATTGCTATTTAGATTCTTGACGTAACTATAGAATGCCTTGTGGTTGTCTTTGGAATCTTTGGCAATTTTATTTTCGTAACTAGCTTTTGAGGATTTTATGAGGGATCTCAGCTTCTTACTGAGGCTGGTGAGGGAGTTTTTTGCATCCTAGGGTTTTCCTCTTTTCTGCAACAGTTTCTTCCTTCTGTTGTATAGTTTGTTTATAACAGGGGACCAACAGATTGGCTTCCTTTTTTTAGGGAAGAGCATCTTGGTTCTATTTGGGATGGCACGATTCATGCACAAGTGGATGTGCTCGTACAGTGCCTTAGCGTAGGATTCTGCAGTTGAACTTCCAGATCCCGTCTGCGTGGGTGTTGTGAAGTTTGTCACTTCTGACTTCAGTAGCATGAAGTTGGCTTTGGAGAAGTTTTTTAAGGAGGTTTCCTTACTGGGGGGTGGGGGTGTGATGTGGATGTCAAAGGTGATTTGCTTATGGTCAGACCTGACCAATGAGGAGGTGACCGCTGGTGTGGACCATCTATCTCCCATGTTGGTAATGACCAGGTCTAGGATATTGGAGTCCCTGGTGGGGCCATGGATTAGTTGATCCAGGGCATTGGAATTTATGAATTCCAAGAACCGTTGGGAAAAGGGGTTGGTACCTGAGTAGTTTTCCCAATTAATGGCAGGGTAGTTGAAATCACCCAGTATTAGGGTGTTTGGTTGTATCTTAATATTTTCCAGTATGTTTAGAAAGGTGTAGTGAGAATCTTTGGGCATGTTGGGGGATCTGTAGCAAGCTACAATTTGGATTGCAGTCTTACCTAGTGTTAGTTGCACCTGGAGAATTTCAGATGCATTTTGTTGGGCAACTAGCCTGGAGGTGTGAATATCCTTGGTGAATATGGACACTCCTCCACCTTTAGTGTTTCGGTCTTGGTTTTGTGGCCGAAAAGTGTGGTAATAATTGTAGCCTGGTATTGCAGGGGTGCTCTCTGGAGCCTTGAACCAGGTCTCAGTTAATGCACAGATATCGATGTTCTCCATTTTAGGAGTCCCTCGAGAGTGTGCATTTTGAGGCTTAGACTTCTAGCATTGAGTAGCATTACCTTCAGATTTTGCATGCTTGTATCTGTTACGGTGGTGGTTTTATCCTTTGAACCTTGCCTAAAAAAGGCACTATAGGGGTGGCAAGAGCTTTAGCCAGTAACCTGAATCCCAGGGGTGACAGGTGCAGACCATCTCTGGCAAAGCATCGTGGTTTGTCGATGTCTAACCAGGCAGACAAATACTGGATCCCCTTTGAATGACACCAGAAGCTTAGCCAATTGTTGAAGTCAATCATTTTGTCCTTATACTGTAGTATCATTCTGGGCGAAGGCAGGATGCTACTCAGGGCTAAGGTCATACCTGCCTGGGTCACATGATACAAGAGCTCTTCCATGTCTCTTTTCATGTAGTCCAGGGAGGTGCGTCTCAAGTCATTCACTCCAGCATTGACAATGACAGAGTCGTATTTGTACTTGTTGTGGAGTGACTTGAGTGCATGCATTATGTGGCTGATCCTTGTACCCGACAGGCAGCTGACTGTAATTTTCTCTTTTATATATATATATATATATATATATATATATATATATATATATATATATATGTAACTGCATATATAGATATGTTTTATCTGATTAGATAGTAATATATTTACACACACACACATACATCTAGATGTCGGTATACATTCTCTGTACTGTTGCATGACTGGGCTGGGGTTATGTTTCTGACAACATACAAGTTATGCATATCTGGTATTGCTTAGTGGTAAATCCTTTCGTGTATAGTGTGCATGGTCCTGGGTTCAAGCCTTGCAGGGGCTGTTTATTTTGTTGCTGGCCAGAACACCAGTCTTTGGATACAGAGTGATTAAGGCACTTTAAAGTGTTTGTAAGCTGGTTTGCATGGAGGTAAGCACTGCTAACTTCCGTCACAGTTTCTTACACCCAGTTAGCTTCTCCTTTGCTTAGTTTGTGTCGGTAGATCTTACCCCTGCGCAAACATACTTGCACATGCTTACTAGTGCTTACATATGCTTACTACTGCTTATCTGTGCTTACACCTGCTTACTGCTGCCTTTTTTATTATGATACTGACTCTTCACATGTGCATTTCCTGCAGTACTCCAGTTCATAAAAAGTATGTTATTTAGTGGGTTTTGCAATACAAATATTATGTATACCATTCTTTGCCATGTAAAATAGATTGTGCTGCACTGGAACTCGAACTGGGAATGCCTGCTCGTTAGAAGAATGCTCTGCCCACAAAACTATTGCTGAGATGCTTAATTTGCATATATCACCCTTGTTATCCTCTTCTGCCTTTTAGGCTGCTCTAACCATAGCTAGGTAATGGGCACACCTGCGCCTACAGTTAGCTGTACTCGGAGTTTTAGACAACAATACAGGTGTTTCTTCTTTTGTTTTTTATGTCCTGTTGCTGTTGTACATATGTGGGACTGTTGGTGGGGATATATGGACACTTGTGAGTGGTCTCGCTCATTTATTTCCACTTTCTGTTGTTCAACGTTGCAGGGGCGTGTTTATTCTGAGAGCTCTGCTCTCAGACACATCCCCTGCAGTCGTACACACTCCATGTAAGCCTGGGAGCTTGAGCAGCGTGCCTTCATTACTATGCATGGCGCACTGCCATCCTGCTCCTAAGCGGCTGCTTCCGTGCAGGACTAGACTAGTCCTGCATGGACAATTAGTAAATCCAGGGGATAGTTTAAAAATGAAAACAACAAGGCAAAAACAAAATAGAAATCAAAACGTTTGTGAAATGTGTCCTGACAGATTATGCTAAGGACATAAAAGCAAAAGAGTACATGAAATAGTAAAGAGCAAGAAATGCATTTCAATACAGTATATTTAAGAAATATCAAAACAAAAAAGAAGCAAGTGTAAGCCTTGCAGGTTCCTATGTAAGTGAAGTGAAGGGAGAGAAGTGGAGTAGCAAAAAGATGGATAGAAATAGTGGAGACAAGGGGAGAAATAGAGGGAGTCAGGTGGGGTGAGAACAGTAGCATTCCCAGTGAGAAGACAGATGGGAGTGGAGCAAGGTCTTAAAGGTGGAGTGGTTGTTGGTAGTTCGAATGAGAAGAGGAAGGGAAGGATAGAAGAAGTGTCCCTGGAGTACGCGTGGGTTTGTACACTTCCAGGAGGTTCTGATTGTTAGACCTAAGTAGTCTGTCTGGGTGATGCATTTTGAGGGTGGAGGAGAGAATGGGACAGTTTGAGGGCTTAAAGATAAGTTTTATGGGCAGTAGAGAGTTGAATATAGGATAGATAGTTTGGCATTTTTAACCAATTCAAGGTGTGGAGAGCATTGCAATGGTGGAAGAAGGATTTGGATCACACAGTAAACTTAGAGATTTTGTTGTAGCAGGAAGCCAGCTTTGACTTTAGAGAGGATTGAAGATTGGTGAGGAGAGGGGCTCCATACAAGAGGGAGGGAATGAGGTAGGTAGTAGAGAGGGTGCATTTGTTTGAGGGAGTAAGATAACAACTATGGCGATATAACATACCCAGCTTTTGATGTGTTTTCTTAATATTAGTTTGTAGAAGGATATCTAACTTTAGTTGTTTGTCGATTAGGACACCTAGAAACTTTATATAGGGAATTATTTCAATTGTGGTCAAGTTATGGCTAGATATGGGGTGAAGAGTTTGTGTCACTTTTGGTGAATTTAGAAGGCGGTAAATATCATAATTTTGGATTTTGAAGCATTGAGGGCTAGGTGATTGTTCAACATCCAAGACTTGGTGCAGGAGAAGGCATTTTGAGTTAGTTTCTTGAGTTTGCGGTGGGATATGGCAGAGTAGATAATGGTAGAGTCATCGGCGTATTGGACTAGTTTAGCATTTGGGATACAATGATGAAAGTCATTGATGAAGATGTAGAACTAGAAAGACGGACTGAACCGACAAACTGCAAAAACTTGAAAACAAAAAAGCAAATTGATCGATGATCACAATAAAGGCAAAATGTTTTTAGCGCTTTCATCCACTTTATTACAGCGTGAACTTCTTCAGAAAAGACATGAGCCCTCTCCTTCTCATGTCTTTTAAAACTCTATACAGGAAGTGATATCATAATTGAATTGATTAAACAATAATTGATCAGTAACAATGTTCATTAAGATCTATAATAAGCTTTTTTTTAAAAAAATTGTCTTGTAAAATACTTCAAACATGGTATATATTAATATGAAATGTTTTTTAATTTATAGATAATGTTTAATATACCAGACAACACTGGCCTAGGTCAATATTATATGTTATTTATAGATTGTTTTTGTTGTTTACTAAATTCAATTTTACAGTTGTTTATCAATTGGTGCACGTACTTCGTGGGCACGTACACATTGCCAAACGAGATTATTTTATTGAAGATGGTGGGTATGAGTGTGTACACACACACATGTGAGGAAGTGGGTGTATGAGCATGAGAGAGTGTGGGTGACTTGTTGATAAGGTAGATAGAGTGTGAAATTTGTGAAGTGAGTGTTACATGCATGTGCATATATGCATGTACATACATATGTGTACATATCCAAGTGTATACATATATATATATATATATATATATATATATATATATATATATGTGTGTGTGTGTATGTGTATATATGTATATGAGTGTGTGTATGTAAGTGGGATGGAGTTGAGGTGTGTGTTTTTAAGTGGGGTGGGCGAGTACAAGTGAGTGAAAGAGATTGCTTGTAAGGGATCGTATATACACAAACAGAGAGATGCATATGTGTATGTGTATATACATACATATGTATATGTATGTATATATATATATACATTTTTAGATGTATGCACATATATCTATATGTGTATATATAATGTATTTCAACACAGTACATGATTTTTGTACCCTGCATAAGGTTTTTGATTAGTTGTAAAAAAGTTTGAAGTATTTTACAAGACAATTTAAAAAAAAAAGCTTATTATAGATCTTAATGAACATTGTTACTGATCAATTATTGTTTAATCAATTCAATTATGATATCACTTCCTGTATAGAGTTTTAAAAGACATGAGAAGGAGAGGGCTCATGTCTTTTCTGAAGAAGTTCACGCTGTAATAAAGTGGATGAAAGCGCTAAAAACATTTTGCCTTTATTGTGGTCATCAATCAATTTGCTTTTTTGTTTTCAAGTCATTGATGAAGATGTTGAATAGTAGGGGGCCTAGTATGGAGCCTTGTGGGATGCCTGTGAGAGTATGATGGAAGGAAGAGCTATAATCTTTCCACTTTGTGGCTTGTTGTCTATTAGAAAGATAACTAGAAAACCAGTTAATGGAGGAGATGGAAAGATTGAGATGAGAGAGTTTGGACAGGAGAAGGTTATGTGAAACGGTATCAAAGGCTTTGGATAGATCTAGGAGAAGGGTAGATACAATATTGCCGGAGTCGTGGGCATGAGTAATGGTTTCAAGAATGGAAAGAAGGGCAGTAGTGGTGCTGTGCCCTGGTCTAAAACCATGTTATATGGGGGTCAGCAGTTCATTGTCTAAAAGGTAGGGTAGGAGCTGTAGGTGGATACATTTTTCAAGAATTTTGGAGATGGAAGATAGGATGGTTATTGGACGGATGTTAGAGATAGTGTTGTTGCCTCCTTTATGAAGGTGAATAACAGAAGAGGGGTACATAAGATTCTTGGATGGAATGATTTATCAGGATGGAGATGAAAAAAGCTATGCCATCAGCAGCTAGTTTAAGGAAGTTGGATGGAAGTTCATCTGGGACATTTGAGCATGGTTTCAATTTCTGTCGAATTTTTTTTTATGGTAGAAATAGAAATAGGTTTGGTAGGGAAAGGGGGGTGTTGAGTTGTGTTGGTGTTGGAGTTGGAGAGGGTTGAGTTAGTGGAGGGGGGTAGAGTCTGGCCTGACATTTTATTAGGGAAAGATGTGGTGAGCTTGACTATAGGGTCTATGAAGAAGGAGTTAATTGGTTAGCTATGGAAAGATAAGAAGAGTTAGGATATGGGCAGGGGTTGTCTTTTTTACCAGGACGGAGGAGGGCAGAGATATTGTTCCATAACCTTTTTGGGGTTGGATCTATGGTTGTTTTGTAGCATTGAGTAATAAGATTTTCGTCTGTGGCAATATGTTTTTTTTACTCTATTACAAAGATGTTTGAATTCAGTCAGGGAGCTGGATGTTTTATATTTTTGGTAATGTTTCCAAGATTCATCTCGGAGAGGCATGAGAGAGATAACTTCTTTGATTAGCCAAGGGGCAGTTTTGCATTTCACCCTTTTAGATCTTAGGGGAGCGAGACTGTTAAGAAGGTTAATAAAAGAAGTATTGAAGTAAGTAACAGCATTGTCCAGAGGAAGGGTTTTTAGAGGATTCCAATGAATGTGTTTTAAGGAGTCAGAGAAGATTTGAGGATTGAAGTTTTTCAGGGAATGGACTGAGATGTAATTATGATGTAAGTGGAGGGATGAAGGCATATGACTTGCAAAGGCAGGGAGATTGCCACTAAGGGAGTCAGGTAAGGTACCACTATCAGAGATCATATGAGGGTTGGATACTAGTACCCAGTCCAGAATACTCCCAGAAGTGATAACTTTAACAGGTCTAGTTGGAGAACTGATTATTTGGGTGAAATTATATAAGTTTATATTCTGAGAGGTTGTGGGAGAGTTTATGGTAGACCAGTTTATATTAACATCGCCTAGGAGTTTAGTCTCATTTTGTATATTTGATGAGAACCAAGAGAGGATAACCTCAAGGATGGGGATATTGTTACCTGGTGGGATGTATGGGGCAGCTACGCATATGCTTTTGTTGTTGTTGATCTTTAGTGAGGCCAGGGTTAGCTCAGCTGTGAAAAATTGGGGTATAGGCTTGGTGTAGGAAGTCACTGTTAGAGAAGCAGAGTAAAGTATGGCTACTCCACCACCTTTCTTTTGGGTTCTTTCATTTCTTATGATTCTATAGTTGGGAGGGGTTAGTTCAGAGTCCTTTATGTTAGGTTTCAGCTATGTTTCAGAGATCAGAAGAATGTCTGGATGGTTGAGGAGAGCCAGGCATGAAAGTTAGGTAATTTATTGCATAAACTTTGGGCGTTTATAGTAGCAAATAGAAGGGATTTGTAGTGAGAAGAGGAAGATGATGAGGGTGAGTTATTGCCTAAGCTGGCTGGGGGTCCAGGGTTGGGATGGATGTCACCAGAGAGTGGGATTGAGATTAGTATAAGTAGGAGGGAGGAAAGGTGTTTAGAGTCTTTAGGGTTAGGGCTGAAGGCAGGGAAGCTATTATGGTGTGGAGTGTGCGGGATGGGGACTGTATTAGAGATCTCAGGAAGAAGTTTTCTGATAAACAAGTGAGAGTCATTGTAGTTATAGAGGTGTGGAGAAATACAGGGTGTGAAGAAGGATTCATATTTGTGGAAAGTGGAGGTTGTATGGAAGGGGAGGTGAGAGATAGTAGAGAGACTGGTAAGGTGGAGAAGGCAGGAGAGGAAGACAGGGAGATATAGCAAGGATATGGTTAGTGTAGGTTTGACTAGCATAATAGGTCTTGGGATTGTGTCAGATTGTGAGGTGAGTGGTATGATTGGTAGGGTTTAGTACTGGTATAAATGATGTTTGATGTGAGGTGAGATGAGTGAAGAGGAAGGGAGGGTGGTGGGTTACAAGTGTGGCATAGAGGTTACAATAATAGAGGTGATAAGGGGGATAAAGTAATGTGAGTGAAGGTGGTGGTCAGCTATGATATGTTGATTCTAGAGTGGGAGTGGTTATGAGGCTATAAGTATTGAGGTGCTGGGGACAGGTGGGAAATGGGGGCAGTGGAGTGAGCCCGGAGGGCGAACGGAGCAGGCAGAACTGAGAAGGAGAAATGAGGTGGACAATCCAGAAAGCAATCAGTGATACAGTCACTTTCATGCACACAGAGCTGCTGGCAACCCCAGATGTATGTGTGTTGTGGTCTTTAGCTGTAGTCTGAAACTCTGAGAAGGGATAACTACCTGTAGCTAACAACTCTAAAAAGGGTTCACTAGGAAAAATACTGAGACCTCTAGAGTTGTTAAAATTAAATTATGAGGAATTGGTATAGAGTGTATGTGCATATACTGCCACCTAGTGGTGTTCCTAATGGATGTGCAACTTATGCACATGCAGCAAGGGGAGCAGAGGTTGAGGAGTAAGGCAATAAATAGTACACTGCTGGTGTGCACGCTGTGGTAATTTCAAAAATAAGCAGTTATACAATAGAGACTGTTAGGAAAGAAAACCACATACATGCTAATTATTAAAAAAAAAAAACATGCTGAAGAGGCAAATGTATATGTCTGTCCTGGGATTTCTTCCTTAGTGGAGTTTAACTAGCTTGGTGGTGTCAAACAAGGTTGGAGGCAGCACCCGAGTAGTATATATAGCTGAGCAAGACGCTAATTATTCAAAAAACATGCCAAAGAGGCAAATGTATATGTCTGTCCAGGGATTTCTTCCTTAGGGCAGTTTGATTTGCCTGATGGTGTCAAACAAGGTTAGGGGCAGCACCTGAGTAGTAAATATAGCCAAACATCTCACCTTATTGTTAAGACAATTCATTTATTCAATAATAAAACATGTTTATGCAACACTACCTTCTGATAAAGAATTGGATTGAGATTTTGGAACTTATTGCTGCAATAATGATTAAGTATATTTGCAATTTTTTTGTATTATAGAGAAAATGTAACATTTTTTGGTTTTGAGGAGCTGTACCTTCAATTCTTTTTGGTATGGATTTATTGTAATGACATACTGGTTGGTTCAAGATGTCTAAGAAAGTAAAAAAAAATCTTGTTTCTGTGGAAAAAATGACTTGTCTAAAATGTTGATAATGCACTCTTAGAGAGTTAGCAGAGATATATATTATTATTTAGCAGTAGGTGCCATATATCCTACTAAAAATGCTACATAAAGTGGCTCCAGTTGCCATAAGTCTACAAGCAAGTCCTAAAATGTAAGGAAATTTGTCATGTGCATTTCTTAGTCCATAGATAAAGAAAACATGAATGGACAGGAAATCGACATTTAGCGTCACAAGAATAAACAAACAGAGTAGGAACCATCCTAGCATTACCCATTATAGTCAGATAACCAGGACTCTGAGCCATATAGGATGATCAAACTATAAGAATGGGTAGTAGTCGAATATCATATGCAATGACATTCTCAGAAATACATCATATTTATTCAATGTATAAAGACAGGATACTTTACACCACTAGCTTCAACAACTGGCTGAACAGTTGGTCTAGAGAGCAGTGCTTTAACTTCATTTGTGGCTTGTGATCCACTTGAAAAGAGGCAATTTTATAGCAGCATGATGTATTACTTCTCTCCAAGAGAAGAAGTAGAAACTTATGTGCAGGGTTTAGTGTGTCATCCATGTAAACAACATGGAAATTAGTGAAATAAACAAGATGAGAAAAAATGCCTAAACTAGTGACATTTATGGAGCATCTACATCATCATGCATGTAACAGAAACATGGTGCACATGGCTGTGATATAAACATACAAGTGAATACACTGTATAGGTGTTAAAGAGTTGATAAATTAAAGTAATCTGTAGCCTTTTATATAGAGGAAGACCTCAAAGCAGCAAACAGCACATCAAGGAGTCATTGTGCATCACACTGTAGTACAGAAATGACAGGACACTGTGTAAAGGGGATTTCAAAAGGCTATCTCCTCAAATGGATGAAAATGGAAGAAAAAATATATTGTATACTGTGTCCCAAATGGCAGAAACATGAAAAGTGTTACTTATAAAGATGAAAAAAGAAGAATGGTTCAGGCCCTCCAAGGTTCACACGCCTTTATTATAAAACAGAAGATTGAGCGCTTTTGTCTCTACAAGTGGAGACTTCGTCAGAATAATGAGAATAGTTTTAAAATAAATTTATATGCCCATTTCAAATATGATTGACATCCTGCTAGACCTATCAGCAACATCCCATTGGTTTGTGCAATCACGTGATGGACGACACCAGGCAACAGCAGGATATTAATGTGATTTCTTGCTAGCAGTGACAGCCTATAGAAACTGGAACTGTTCCAAAAAGGATAGAAGAAACAGCAATGATCCAACGAATCGGTGGACCAAATGAAAAATGGAATTAAACCATTTTGAATGAAGGTACTGTACATTCCATCCATTTAATTAACAATGAAAGACCTTGTACCAGCACGCTGGCTGGTTCCAATGATGCAGCCACTGTTTCTGATTCAAATGCAGTGAGTTCCCATCTAGAAGGCTTGTAAACTAAAATTGTTCTTTTTCAGCTGGTACAGCCACTGAAATGACTGAATTAAACACTCGTAGAGTTAACAATAATAATGCATATGGAGTGTTCCATTCTTTAAAGGATTTAATGTATTATTTTGAAAAAAGATTGTTCAAGCTAAAATCTTTACAAAATGGACATTGCTTATTTAAATGAATGTTTGGTTTTAAAAATGTTACCACAAGGGTTAAAGATGTTCAAATTTCCTTTTGGTATTCGTTATAATGAGGAAATTTTAAATGATTGTGTAAACTTTTTTGATGAGACAGGACTTGGGTTGATTAAGAAAATTGTTTTTTACTATGAGAAACAATGTGAAAGTGTAGCACAAGAAAATGATAAACTGGATGTAAAAATTAGACAAGATTTATTATTTTTTTCAACATAGGGAATTGTATTTCAAGATACGTGATAATTTTGAAAGAAGAATTAATAATCATTTTTACAAAAAGAAAAGAAAGTTAGAAAGGGACTTGAAGCAGTATCAGAATAAAAAGACGTACCCCACTGAAAGTATTTTAAATTCTAACACAAACAGTTCAAGTAATGCTCATATACCCTGTTACAGTGAAGTAGTAAGGGGTACAAATGAGAACAATGAAAGTTCAGGGAATTATTATGCAGTAGATCAGGATTTTCAGATATTATGCCACTCTGAGAGACTAGCTCACAGGTATACAGAGAAGGGGGAGTACAATACGAAATAATATCCACAATCACAGAGGAAGAATGTATACAAGAATGTGAACAACTACAGGAACTGAGAGGGGTCAGTAATAACATTGTATATAAGAAAAATGGTTTAACGATATACATCTATACAGACAGGCTTATTTCATCTGAATATTTTAATGTACTAAGGGCATTACGTTTGTACCTGAAAGAAAAGGAAATTTAGTTGATAGTATCACAGAATTAAAATTGTATACTAGAAAATTAAATTTTGATATATTCTTTTCTGAGCAGACTACAAATATTACAGAAATATCAAGAGGCCATGTAGTTACACCTTGAAAAACTAGTGTATTCAATCCTCCCCTGAATCTCTTATTGGATACGTTTGAGAAAACACTCATGGAAGACATATATAGTATCCAACAGAATGATAAGAAGGTAACGTAGTATCTCACAAAGGACGAATATGATTTACTGATGGAATTAAGGAGGGATACAACTGTTTGTACCATGACCCCAGATAAGGGAGGAGGAAATAGTGTTGTTTAAGACCATAGATTACACCAATGAAATGCAAAAATTATTATTTGATGAAAAAACTTATGTAGTGGTTTCCAAGAATCAGGTAAATATATCTTATTCAAGAATAGATTCATATTTCAAAGAATATTTATTGAATAAGAGAATAGATATTGATTTATACATTTTTTTATACAGAAAGGACCTCATCATTCCTGTTTTTTTTGGAATCCCTAAAATATACAAAGGTGTAGAGAAACCACCCTTTAAACCTATTGTAGCAGCAAGGGGGCCGAAGACATGCCCCTTTGCTGTATTAGTTGATTCACGGGTGCTACATGTGGTTGAAAATACAGCACATCTGGTCCAAGATTCCTGGGAATTTTTGGGTTTATTAAATCAAAATATTTGGGGAAAAGACCTTATATTCCTTACAATAGACATAAAGGATCTCTTTATTGTGATCCCAAAAATCGAAGGACTAGATTTGTTTGAGGAAGCCTTGTTCCAACATTCAGATTTAAGACATGAAGACGTAACACTCATTTATGAACTGATGAGTTTGATATTGGAAAATAATTTTATCTCCTCTGAAGAAAAATATTTTCAACAAATAAAAGGTGTTGCCATGGGGGCAGCTTGTGCCCCCGTATATGCAAATAAAGTATTGTTGGGATGGGAAATTTCACGTGTTCAACTGCCCTTATTGGAATAAAATCAAGATGTATTCCAGATTTTTGTCCATGTAAAATTACAGTGTTTGTCCACTTTGCATGTGAAGAGGTGGAAGAATTTGTTAACTATCTGAGTAGTACAACAGAATTTCTGGAATTTACATATCACTATGACAAGCATAGTATAAGCTATTTAGACACACATATATCTCATTATAATGAGGGGTTTAAATCTAAAATCCATCGGAAAAATATGTTCTGTAACTCCTATATGCACTGTGAAAGTAGTCTTCCTATTGCACAGAAAAAGAGCATAATAAGAGGGCAAGCCATAAGAGGGGCCAGGATGACATCTCATCAAGAAGATGTTTTGGAAGAACTAGAAAAATCAATATTATGTTCCAAGAGAGGGGATACCCCAAGGAATGGTTAACAGAAATAATAAGGGAGGTTTATGTTAAATGGGGTATTCATTACAAAGCTCTATTAGGTGTAGGTTTAGAAAAAAATAGTAACACGTCACAGTTAAAAAAGACAAATACAAAAAAGCATGTGTACTCCAACATAACCATTTAACTAGTAAAATCAAAAAAGCCTTTCAGTGGAACTGGAACATTTTCAGAGTGAACAATGAAGTGTGTGAAAAAGTGGGTGATGGACTGAGATTCATAAATTAAACCAGAGCAAATTTCAAAAGTTTGTTAGAACATAAAATACAGCCCAAGGGGGAATCTGATTATGGAACCAAACCATGTGGAGCATGCCCTCAATGTCCATATATAAATAAGGAAATTAGAATGACATTGAACAATAGGTTAATGAGTGAAATAGTTTTTAAAAAGGGTAATTGTGCCACTAGTAGAGTGGTATATTTGGCTACCTGTGTTACATGTTGTACATTTTATAAGGGCAAGACCGAGCATCCCCTTAAATGTAGGATATACGAGCATACAAATGATATAAAAAATAAAAAACAAAATAATGCTTTATATAAGCATTTGCAGAACTGCCTGAATTTAAAAAGAAAATTGCATTTGGCATCTTGTAAAGCATTAAACCCGAACCCCTGGGTGGCGATTGGAGAAATATATTAAGAAAAAAGGAAACTGAGGGGCAGTTTAGACTGGCAGCTATGCCCCCCCCCCGGGGCTTAATGATACTATATCTATAACTCCTATGTTACATGAAAAAGCCAATGTACTCTGACACTTTGTACAACAAAAATACTAACAATAGGTTTTAAACATTATGTAGGAATTTATTATTCTTTTCACAAAAGTGTTTTTAATATGATGTTTGTACTTTAAGGGGGTGGAGTTTCACTACCCAATGTAAAAGTGATATCTATGACAAGATTTGTTGCTGATAGGTATAGTAGAATGTCAATCATATTTGAAATGGGTATATAAATGTATTTTAAAACTATTCTCATTATTCTGATGAAGTCTTCACTTGAAGAGATGAAAGAGCTCAATCTTCTGTTTTATAATAAAGGAGTGTGAATTTTGGAGGGCCTAGACCATTCTTCTTTTTTCATTTTTTTATTGGCTATTTGGTGTTTTTACTTATAAATATCTTTTAGCATGCCTTATTTAAAGAGGTACATGTTGAAGATAGACTCATATCAGAACAGAATAATTTTAAGCCCTCCACAAGGCAATAAAATTGTGACTATTAGTGCAACAATGTATTCAAAAATGGATAGCTTTGGAACAGAAGTTTTTAAATTTAAATAGGAAGAGGTTCTGAAACATGAATTTGAGCAGCCATTTTGAAAAGTATCTACAAGACACAGGCAACAAAAACAAATCTATGGCAGGGTGCAGCTCTTTCCTACTGCTCAGTGCTAATGACAGTGTGTGATACTACATGTTAGTAAGTGTGCAACTAGCTCCAGCATTGTATTTTTCCAAATAAAAGTTCAAGGTATTACTGAAAATTTTGACTAACCATATAACCAAAATGGATAATGACAGTTGTTAAACATTCATGGCACTGTTCATGTAACTACATGTATAATTCAAAGGCTGAGAACAAGAGTTATAATTGTAAAATAGGCATTTGAAGGAAGTATTATATTATATGTAGTTATTAGGCATGCAGTTAAGGAGACCATTGAAGAAACTATTCTGATTTCCCAATTGCTATAGATCATTTTCTAATTAAGTGACTTGTTAAGACTGACACAGTATGCAAATAGAAGCTGAAAGAATCAAACCTCAACTACATGGAGCAGCTTGATAACACATCATATCCTCATCCCACTGTACTAACTGCCAGATTGCAATTTCGAACTGGGAAAAAACAAATTAAGCTAAAAAGAAAGATATGCTTGACAAAGAACATGACAAACTCCTTCCATGTAAGGTAGTGCAATACAATTGCAGTACTTCCTAAGACTCAGATGAGAAGACAAGAAGAGTAGGGTGAGTACATTTCTTAAAAGCAGTTCCAGATGGGGGGCACATGAACTAGGTAGGCAAAAATAGTATGGGGATGTAGTGGTTGATAGACTACTTCCTTAAGCAGAAAAACAAAAAAAACTCATACAAGTCAACAATCTGACATATTTCTTTGCTTATTTTGAAGCATGCACAAATCCAGTGGGTAAATGATGACTTAACTCTTTATTAATAATACACAACAGTCACAAGTTTTCCATTTTAGTTTGCTGGTTTAATTAAGGAATAACTTATTAATAGTTCAGGCATTTGAGATCAAGCTGTTTTCACAGTTAGTTACAGGATAGGTGATAAAGTAAGTAGTTTCTGTAGTTTATTTGCTTGTGTTTGTTTCTATTACAAGACCATTTTTAGATCTAAGTAGTACCACTTTTTAATGATATATATTGTATTAACTTAATGCATCATTATCTAATTTGGCTGTGTATCTGTCCCTTACCAGTATGTGTTAATGAGTGCAGAAGTTGCTGGTCTTCTAGAATTCATTAACGGTATCCTGAATATATTTATTTGAATCACTGGGAATAATATTTTGATCTGTTTTGTTAATTATGTCATTTATTGTGACATAGTTTCTATTGATATGATCTAAGAAGCATGACTTGTTAATAACTGAGTTTGATTTTTCTACTAGATTAAAGATGATCATTATTTATTGTATAAATCTTAGAAAACAATGAAGGCCCACATTTGTAAATAACATAGACAAAAATGAAAGAACTAGCCAACTCCTCTTCACTTCACATAATACTCATTCAGTTCAAACAGAACTTTCAGATAAGAATATAAAAGGTAACCTCCTCATATTCTGAGACTTGTTAATGTGAATCCTGTAATGGTAACACTGAATGACTGAAATGTAATGTAGACTTACATATACAAAGTATGAGATTGCTGTTTCTTGGAATATTCTCTTTTTCCAAGGTGTGGCAATTTTGGAGTTAGAATATAAAAGTTTGGGGGGTGATGGGCTCCACGCCCTCCCAACACAGACACATCCCAGTGAAGAAGAACTGCCATCCTGCAAAAAACAACTTTAAAGAAGAAAAGTGATGTTCGATATTTGCTATTCTCCTGAACTAATCTGACTTTCGTTTTTTTTTTTGTTTGTTTTTTGTAATTCCTGAGCTTGCACTTAGAAGTCTTGGAATTATAATAGGAAGCTACTTAAAGTGCATATAACCATTTCAATAATGTCCTTTCCAGCAACAGGCTGTTGAATAAGTAACAACACAGCAGGCCATGTCAGGTCTTAATTTCAGTTTCAACAACGAAAAAGAAAATCTTCACTTCAGTTTGTCTCAAGCCGCATTTACAATGAGATCCAAATGGATTGTCATACTACATTAATCTTGATTTTTTGGGTATAGGTCCTGCTTTATCCTATGCCAAACTTCTTACTAAGAAAATTACTTCTGGGTGCTCCTCTAAGTATCCTTTTTGCATTCAACACAAAGTAGACAACTGTTTTCTTGTTAACTGGCTGACACAATTGATTTCCTGGCTAAATTGTTGTGAGAACATTAGCAAGCATAAAATGTGACAATTGTTTATAGAGGGTACAACTATTGGTGGATGTCAGAAACATCTACCCCCAGATTCAGCAAGCAGCCATGCAGGAATAAGGGACCGTTCCTGTTCAGCACGGCAGTGCACCATGCATATGCAAGAAGGTGCACTGCTATGCTGCAATCTGTATATGGAAATGTGTACGAGCGCAGGGAGTGTGTCTGTGAGCAGTGCTCTCACAGTACACATGCCCCCTGCACTCCAGAATTGCTGTTCGACAATTTAAAATGAGCGAGAATGCTCGGAACACCCCCAACCCATCAGGGTAAGAAATCTAGACAAAGCCATAAGGGACAATCGTCCCAACCAAGCCAAAAGTTGATAGATTAACAGATTTAGCATAAGCACATAGAGCACACCTCCCAACCCATCAGAGTAAGGAATTTGGGCAAAGCCATAATCACAAATGTCCCTACAAAGCAGAAAGTTGATAGAATAACAGCTTCAGCATTAGCATAGATATTCTGAAGGGTACAAATAAAAAACACAACAAATAAATATTTTTTTTATATATGCAATAAAGTTTAAGTGTAGCTGCGTGGGTGTGGCCATTGAAAGCTAGGCTTAGCCCAGCTGAAACAGCATGATAAGTTAAAAAGCAATAGACATCTAGCATCAGTAATAGTATAGTGGTTGCAGCGTACACCTTGTATGTAGTCATTCACGGTTTGGGCCTCATCAAAGCCATTTCCATTCTGCATGTGTAAACATTAAAATATTAATTTTTTGTATAATTATGTAAGAAGTAACTGATGTTTCTCAACCAGAGTAGTGTATTAGGCCCAGATGTGAGGTGTCAGTGCAATAAAGTAGTGAAACCCCCATATAAACACAAGTGTCTCATGCAGTATAGTCACACTAAAATAAATTAATCACATCACACTGGGGGATATCAGGGAAGGTAAATAAATCTATATTATGTAATGAATGATGAATCAATCCCATACAGGTGGTAGACCAATATAATAAAACATAAGCAATGCTAAGCCTTGCACAGCTATGTTGACCGGGTGTAAGCATTGTGTACATATGAATACTAAGCAATGAATAGCCCAGCTAAGTGGATTTGCCCAGTGATAAGCAGTGCTGAACCTGCCCCTTTTAGCCCTGCCAACCTTAGCTAAGCAGGCTTGCCTGTAGCTTAGCTGAGCTCAGCAGTTCCAAAAGTAAGCAATCACAGCAAAGTGCGGGAAATTGGCCCTATTTAAACCCTGTAGGTGGGAATACAGCCCATAACCAGTTGGAGCTCATGGCTGGAATAGGAGAAGGTGTTCACTTTCGTGCACAACGCTGGGGCATTCTAGAGTCCAGGGTCATGGTTGGACTTGTTGAAAACCATGATTTGAGACTGCTGTAGGGCCAGTACCAGGGCTCAGAATATAAAGCAGAGGCCTAGGACCATCTCGCCCATGCACTCACCAGTGCTACTGGGATCCCTCAGACTGGTGAGCAAGTTCGGCATCACTATGCTGATCTCAAGCGGAGAAATAGGGACCTTCTAGACCAGTGGGAACAAGACACTCGGGTAGGGAATGCTCCAGTAGTGTGTAAGCATCAGTTATCAATTGTTAATTCAGATAGTCCAGGCTGTGTATGTGATGGATAGGTAGTCATAAATGTTTCTCTGTCTCCTGTACAGCTGCAGATGAGAGGGCTTCGAACATGGAGACACATGGAAGCAGGTTGCAAAGGCTTTGCCATGAGGCTGGTGAGTACTGATCTAAATGGCAGTATAACTGAAAGTAGTAGAATATCACCTGTCAGTGCTGTAATCTGTGTATTGTTTGAACCAAATAAAACTGAAATTACCACAGATAATACTAGTGATATACATAAAACAGTGATAACCTGTCAATGAAACTATACAACTCTTGACTGTTGTTTTTTATTTGCAATGTGTTAGTAGGAAATGGAAATGTGTATAGCTTTTGCACAGCAAATATGACTCTGATAGCATTAAGTATCTGAGGTTCATGCGGCAAACAGTCAAGTCTTGTAAACAGATTAAGCATAACAAAGTTCTCCTGCACTATGATCTAATAGCTGAATATTAAAAATGCTTGCTAGCCCATGTTTCCTGTAATGTAATATCTTAAAGTTTGAGTACACGGTAGAACAACTGTGTGCCATACAGGAATGCCAGAAGTACAAGGTCAGATTGGCCAAATCACAGACTTATAGGTAGAAAACACTCACAGATGAAACAGTAGTGTCTTGATAGCTTGTTCAGATAAACATCAGCAGTATGACTACTTTTTGAACAAACTGGCAGGGTTTGAATCCCAGGAGTGGTACTAAGCTGTCTGCACATTTTCACTCAAGAATATGTGAGTATTGTTACAAACAGTTAGGTAGTGTAAACACATTTTCCCACAGCTTCGGCAGAAAAGGCAGGCTGGATATTAACCGTAGGATGTGTCTCTTATACATTGTTTGAACATACACTGGCCACCCCCAAGGCTGCAGATGACAGCAAGAGAAGTACATAGACCAGTTAGTTGTCCCAAAAAAATGTCCCTCAAGTGTCATGCCATCACGGCTATTGGTCACTGTACCCACCACCCATGGTACTGTACAAAAATGAAGGTGGACTATAACATTAGCACACACACACACACACACACACACACACACACACACACACACACACACACACACACACACACACACACACGCAGTATGATTGCACATATCAAAGCCGAACCCTGTTAATGTGTAGAAACAGTCAGGTAGTGTTAACCAAATTTTTTCCACAGGTCCAGCAGCTAAGTACAGCTTGTATATTAGGTGTACAAAGTTTGAACTAATAACTGTGTACAACACCCACTGGTCAACCCCAAGCCCATAGGTAACTGTAATTTCAGGTCATATCTGGAGAGTACTGAGTAGACTATAATGTACAGAACAGTTGTGAGCAATGAAATAACAAATAGTTGTTCATTTCTCTGTCTCACTCCCACCTTATCTGCAACAATAATACAACCAAAAAAATAAATGGTATGTTTTTAACAAACCTACTGTTGGGACATGTTCTCCATTGTTATACCAAGATTTCAATGTCTGTTTATTGCCGTTCCCTGTTGAAATGAAATCATTGGTGGCCTGTTGCTATCAATGTAACCTGCATGCTGCTGTAATATCCACCGTGGTTCCAGATCTGCATGTGTTCTGTTTGCTATGCAACTGATTGAAAATTGTGTTATGGTGTCTATTGGAACACCCATGCATACTGTTATAACTAATCCAGGCATTGTTTTGTTCATAACTAATCAGCATATGTTTTAAACTGTCAACACCCTAGCTCATCTGGGAAGGACGATCTCAGCAGATCCACCTGTCCCACCTCATCTGGCCATGGCACTGGGCCCCAGCATGTCTGGGAGCCACCCCAGATCTTCTTCATCCACTGATCCCGCACCACCCATGGGTGAACCAGTTCAGGGAATGGAGCTCGCCCCCCCCCTCGGAGCGGGCATAGACAGGAGCCCATCACCCAATGTCAGGTCAGGGGTCTGGTGCATAAGGAGATGGAAAAGGAGTTTAAAGCTCAGCTATGCCAGCTTGAGGGCTGCGTGGCACATCTTGAGGGTCAGTCTGCCCCTCCTGCTCAGTCCCCAGCACAGCCACCTGTGGTGCCTTGAAGGTGCAGTGGTGACTGCCCATGGGTGAGGACCTCAGTCTCATTGTGGTCCATTTGTGTACTCATGTGCCTCCGATTCCCAACCACCCTCCCCATCAAGGTGTTCAATCCCCACATGTGTCATACACCACCCCTATATGCTGTCTTGTCTGTCTTGTCTGTTTTCCTACCCAAGCTCCCTCCCCACATATACCCACTATCCTTCCCCAACAACCCACTCTCACCTTAAAAAAAAAAAGGGCAATCTGTTCCCACAAAAAAATTATGCCCCATACATAGCTGTCCATTTTGCAGACGTGTTCCCTGGACACATGTAATCTTGTCCAATTGCCTAGACAAGAAAAACAGATCAATCGTGGTCTGCTACTATTACTCGTTGTATTCACAACTCAGCAAAAAAGAACGAATAAACAGAAAATGCTCACTTTATTACAAAAACAAAGCTTTTGGGAAATATGGAACACTGAAGAAGGGATATTTCTCGAAAGCTTTGTTTTTGTAATAAAGTGAGCATTTTCTATTTACTCATTCTTTTTTGCTCAATTGACTAGACAACACATTACTGTTGTCCTCACCCCTCTTTCATGGGTATGAGTATCCAAATTCACCTCCAAATTTAATACATATGCACAGCTGTTGCTGTAGGAGAAATGGACAGCTATGGACATTCCCTATTCCTGTCCTGCACATCCCTATCCATCTTTCATCTTGTTTTACCCTCTGCATGCCCCTTTTTTCACCACTATCCTATCACCCCTTTTTCTTTTCTTTCAAAGAAATTAGTGTGGGGGATAGCAGGAGTAAGCACTGCTAACAAAGCTAATATGGTGTAACCGTATTTTAGCAATGCTTAGCATCACACAAACCCACTTAAAGCCACTTTGAAGTGCCTTAATCATCCTCTCATCATCAGCCATCATTGTGGCCAGCAACAAATCTTATTAGCGCTGCCAAGTTCTGAACCCAGGACCCTTTACACTATAGTCAGCAACCATACCACTACACCATCTGAGTTCTACAAGGGGGGCTTGCTTTGCCTAACTTATCATGCAGTCTGGTCATTTAACATTAATGAAAAAATCTAGCTGCCCCAGGACCCCATACGCTGCAGTCAGAGACCATACCCCTTCGCTATCTAAGCTGATAACCTAGGCTTGTTTAGCCAAACATAACATTCAATACAGTGCCTATACATTTAAATGTGTATTACCATTGCTGAGCGGCAGCCAAACCAGTTGACATATGCTCAAACACAGAATAGGTAAACAGTAGTTATCATACCTAACCAGATTTGCACATTGGTAAGTGCTGCTAAGACAAGCCCACACAGTCTAAATGCTTGTACATTTAACCTTGTGTTAGCTCTACTTAGCTTCATGCAAACCCACGCAAACCCGCTTTAAAGTGCCTTAATCATCCTCTCTATATGAACCCTTGTTCTGCCCAGCAGCAACAAAAACAACCTTTGCCAGTTTTGAACACAGCAACATGTACACCATAGTCACAGCATGTGACCATTAAACCATGTAATCCGCAAGGATGATTTCATGAACATAACTTGCAGGACAATCACTGTACTATAGGGAATGTATATTGTGGAAGCAGTAAACATTCAAATAAGATATATATACACACACATATATAAATATAAACATATATATATATATATATATATATATATATATATATATATATATACACAAACACACACACACACACACACACACACACACACACATATACATATACACATACATATATTTGGTTTCACTTCAGAATCCTGAAATATCACAATCCTGACCTTCATAATCCGGAAGCCCAAAATCCTGAAAATTCAAAATCCTAAAAACTCAGAATTCTGAATCTCAAAAGACTGAAAACACACAGGATATATATACTGACTATAGACAATACAAACTATATAACATTCCACCAAATATAAGCAGGAGGGCAAGCCCCCCCTGCAACCCCCATGCAGGGGCCTGTGCCCTCCCCACCCCCTGCTACTTAAATATATCAACTCCAAGATCACACTTCACTACACTATCATGAGTTATGTTGTAATATAGCAAGTTAAAAGGGAACATTAGTAAGGTTACAAGAGACAGTCATGAAACATGTGATGGCATGTTTGCCATTTATTTCTGTGGAGTGCAATCTTGGAGTTCATATATTTAATTAGCAAGGGATGTGGGGGCACAACCCCCCACATGGGGGGTTGCAAGGGGGCTTGCCCCTGCCCATATTTGGTGAAAAGTGGTATCCTTTGTCTTGTATGTGTTTCTGTGTGTCCTTGTACTGGAATTGTGTCATTCTTTGTGTCCTGTATATTTTCAGTATTTTGGGATTCAAGATTTTGAGTTTTCAGGATTTTGAATTTTCAGGATTTTGGGCTTCTGGATTATGAAGTTCAGGATTGTGATATTTCACGATTCTGAAGTGAAACCATATATTTATATGTGTGCAAACATATATAGATCAAACATTCACAGATATATATATATATATATATATATATATATATATATATATATATATATATATATATAAATAAACAACACACTTGCAGATAAATACTAGTAAGCCTAGCAAACACCACAGTACAATGGTTGTGTGGATAGATATATCCCCCATGAGAGTCACACAATTCCCTTACATACTCTGTCACAGGTCATACTGTAGATAGAATGCTGGGGTGGAATGGGACATTCATCTGCTGACCCCACACATACACAGTTCAAATAACAAGTACACACTCTGCTACTACATAATCATGATAGGCCTTACACAGTGGCCAGACATACAGCAATCTCTTAGGCAAGTAATTGAAATGACTAAAGAGAGCACAGTGAAACCCAAACAGCCAGTAAGCCTACAGTTGCCACCTTATCAAATGACCAGAGTGTGATATGTTTGCACAAATGAGAATGGTTGCATTAAAAAACACACATACCACCGTTTTCCCAAAAAAAGGTTTATTTCTGTACTATTTCAGTTATTTATGCCATGTCTTACAGCATGTAGGTGTGTAAAATACAACATAACTGAATTATGCAAATATTAAAGGAAACATATGATATATTCTTGCTCCTACCATCTCAGGACATTTTCCAGTTGTCAGAATTGTTGTAGGCAGTACCATACCTCTCAACCTGTTATAGGCAAAAATATGGACAAAGCATAACATGATAGTGGACAAATAGGGACTGATTATAAATATTCTCTTACAATCTCAGAAAGCTGATAGAATACTAGAGGTTTTGCAGTAGCATTACTTTTCTGAAGGATGTGGAGTCTTACAGTCAAATGTTTGTCATCATTGAATGAGTCCAATCCTCAGCTTTTTGCCAGAAAGGAACTTAATTAAGAAGGAACACACAAAAGTTATGATGCCAATATCTGGACAATATGGAAAAATGTGTACAGTTGAGGGTTATGAGTAGGCCACAACTGGCCATACAATAACCATGCCTTGCACAAAGGGACAGGTGGTAACCAAAGTAAGCCACACAAAGTATCAGACACTGATGTCATGGCAAAAGCCTTCAAGTAGTACAACAGTACAAAACTCACTTGCCTTGAATACAAAAATCGGTCAACACTCAATTACATGATTAAGCCAACAGCATCCAATTACACTCATCAGTTAACCACCTAGTGGAGAAAGTATGAAATGGTACAATGTAAATTGATCCTTTACATAACAATGCTTCACTTCAAACTGGTCTATCAAACTGACAGACTGTGTGCAAACAGTAACCTCTAATCCACCACTGTCCCCATCACCATAGTATCAAAAAGTACAGCTACATACCTTTTATGTTTTTTAGTAATGTCTCTCACATGTACTAACAGCCTAAGAGTCAAACATGTACCCCACTAAAATGTGTTACATTGGTATATAACAGTGTTTACTATACACTGACCTCTTGACTGTACATGGTCACACATGTTGTCTAGCGTATGGCCCATATTTATGGCCCCTACCCCACAACATGAGTGGGAGTCCACATCACTCGAATGAGAGCAGGAATGTCAGCACTAAATAATGATAGCCCATACCTATCAACCTCTTACTGCATGACATCTGGACAAAGCCTGGTATATAAGTGGAGGACATTTATTTATTTATTTATTTTGTTTTACATTTGTTGACCGGGCTAGTCCAGTTGGATATATGTCCATTTTCAGTGGAGGCCCAGGGAGAAAAGCTCCACAAATTACAACAACATAAAAGGTCAAGACAAAGACAATAACAGTATAATTTGGTACATAAGAAGTTTTAACAATTATAGTACAAGCCTAAGATTATATATTTTATATTTCAGTAGGAAAAAGGAAAAAATTATCTAAGAATAGATGAATAAGACTAATACATTTGTATTAGAAATGGTGTAGTACAAATCTTTATAACATATTACAAAATTAGATACACCTAGTAATTTATGATAAGAGATACTAAGGTCTCACAAAAACCTAAGAAAGAAAAACACTAGAGATCAATATATAGAGTATAGAAGAACAGCAAACAAGGATGGATTTCTAGTGTTATTTAACACATATGTTGTGATACTATATGAAGGTGTTTGATCATTCCACAGTATATACTTATTTACATGATAAAAAATCCTAAGGAAGGTTAAGCTCACTAAAAATTAGTGAGACAACACAAGATCATGATCATGGAAGGCTAGGAATTGTGGGAGTCTAGTTAATAGTTAGGTACTTAGTCTGGGTTAACACAGGGGCATAGCCAGTGTGATTTGAGGTGGGGTTTAAGCTTGCTTTTAAATAAGCTGACAGAGGATATTGAGGTTAGCTGGCTTGGGAGGATGTTCCAGGCTTTACCTACTGTATTGGAGAACAAGGTGTCACCAGCTAAGTTGTTGGATTTTGATATTTGACAAGTAGGTTATTAGCTGAGCGTAAGGTCTTAAGGTTATTATAGGGGATGACTAGGGATGTAAGTATGGGTGTATTTTGAGGTAAATACAGGATCTTATGGGCTACTATTAATTGATTGAAAAGTATTAAATTTGGCAGCTCTAACCATCCTAACTGATTCAGATTGATACAGTGATGAGTTCTATAGGAGGACCCAGCTGCAAATCTGGCAATATTGTTGTAGGAGGATGTAAGTTTACTCAGATTACTTCTACATATTTTGGTATAGATAGGGGAGGCATAGAGCAAGGTAGAGATGAGGTGGGTACGAGCAATAGTAACCCTGGCTGGAGGTGTAAGAAAGGGTTTTATTCTATAGAGGGAACCTAGTTTCTTGTTTACTATTTTTATGGTGTTATTAATGTGAGGTTCAAAGGACAAGTTGTTATCTATTAGTACCCCGAGTAGTTTGGTGTTTGGTTCAGGAGATATTTTAGTTCCATCATTTGAAGTAATAGTAAAGTTAAGTGGGGAGATTCTGCGGGTGGGGGTAAATAGTAGCATTTTTGTTTTTTTGGGGTTAAGGATAAGACGTCTTTGTAGGAGCCAGTTTTTAACTGTACTAAAGGTCATTTGGGTTAGTGACTGAAGTTCTGATTGAGAAGCAGCAGCGCATATGAGTGTGGAGTCATCAGCGTATTGGATACAGTCAGCTTGAGGAATTACAGAATGAAGGTCATTTGTAAAGATGGAGAAGAGTAATGGGCCTAATATAGATCCTTGGGACCCTAGAGTGACTGGGACGTGGGAAGATAAAGTATTTTCCCATAGTACAGCCTGTTGCCTGTTATGTAGGTATGATTGGAACCACTGTATAGTATGGTTGTCCAATGACAGGTTTTTGAGTGTGTCTATAAGGAGGTGGTGATTCACCATGTCAAATGCTTTGGACAGGTCAATAAAAACAGCTGAGGATAGAGTATCAATATTACAATTACTGTTAATATGGTTAGTGAAGGATAAGAGAGCAGAGGTGGTGCTATGAAATGGTCTAAAGCCATGTTGACAGGGTGATAATAAATTGTGATCGAGTAGGTAGGTTAACAGTTGTATGTGTATACATTTCTCCATTATTTTTGCCAAAGGAGATAGAATAGCAATGGGCCTATAATTGGACAACTCTTTGGAGTTACCGCCCTTATGCAGGGGAATTATGTGAGAGACTTTCCAGATTAGGGGAATAGATCCTTCAGAAATAGTTCTGTTAATGAGGATGGCTATGGGGTAGGCTATGACTTTAGCAGCTTTTTGCAGGTATTCTGCAGGTAATTTATCAGCAGAGAGAGTAGTGGGTTTAAGTTTCTGTATGAGGTTACAGATAAGTGAAGTGGGCACTGGCTGAAAATGAAATTGATGAGAATTATTGGTAAAGGTTGTGGCAGAGCCTGGGGTTCTAGGGCCAAACACAGGGCCATATTTGATATATTGCACTCATACACTATGAAAGTTGGTGGTGTTACAGGATTGTTTGCAACATATCCTTCCTGAGGGATATGAAGTCATAAACACTAATACATGTTTCCAGTTACTGATAGCAGTCAACAGAGTATGGCAATGATTTATCAAGAACAACACCTGCTTGGGGAACACACTAAACATAGTGGCCCAAACCCTGGCCATTATGTGGATAGCCCTAAAGTTGAGAGCTATGCAGAGACAGAACATTGACAGACTGCAAGCTATGCAGAACTAGCATGTACACACAACCTCTGTTAAACTAGCAGTATTCAAAGCCTATAACAGTGATACTCACACTCTGTCCCTATGTATGGAACATTACATAAACTTGTCGTTGGCCTATTTTCACATGTCATGTTGTAAGAGATATTCTCACCTGCTGTCTATAACACTGCTGTCCACAAACACAGAAATGATGTGCTCCTTATAGGCAAGATAAAGGGACAATGACCACAGAAAGTACACATTTATAGGAGTGGGTTGTCATGACATTGGCTATTGGAAAAACTACACAGTTGCTCTGCATGCAATTAGCAAGTGGGGAACACTGACTGGTGCATAGGTCATCACCTGATCATGACCATCACCTACAAAAGCCATGCTGTCACTTAATCAAACCCACTCAATCCCAGTACTACAGAGAGAGAGAGAGAAAGTAAATGACACAGAGCGAGACAACAACCAAACCAAAACAGTTAGGTTTGAATATACAACACCCCCCCCCCCAAGAAAAAGTATGTGAAACATTTAAGCATGTAATTTAATGTATTACTTGGTCTGTAATAATGGGATAGCTGAGTTTGAAAAATCTATATGTGCCAGCAAAACTTGCTGTACTGATGTCCTGCTGTACACCTACTATGGCCATAGCATCTGGCTCTGTCTGCAGTGGGAGACATTGCAGCCATACCTGCCAAATGTACAAATCTTCACAGAATGTCCATATTTTGAAATCAGACTATATCTATTCCTCTTGACATCTCTACCTGTTTGACAAATAGCAGAGGACTTAAGTCATGAAGTAATGACAAACACTCGACTGTAAGACTACACATCCTACAGAACAGTCATAGTAATGCAAAATTTATTATGCTAAAAACTTCATAACTCTGTAAGAGGAATATGTACTATATATCCCTATTCCCCCCATCATGTTAGGCTTTGTCCACATGTGATGCTCTAAGAGTTTGAGAGGTGGTATCACAGCTCAGGAGCCTGACTCACCCTGGGAAAGGACAGCTCACATTTTCCAACCACTAGAGTTTCTGTCAAACAGTTGTGACTGTGCCACTGTTAGGTCAGTTAATGGGATGTTGTCCATATTCATATGTTACCTGTGAATATGAGTATGATATATTTTTGTCTTGGAAAGCTAAGAGACATATATAGGGCATGTGCATAGTACAGTACTGTTGTAGATGTGCTGAACTGCATGTGATATCTTGAATTAATACCATTCAACTGTACAGTGTTTTGCTGAACAATAAGCACATTTGTGACTGATAGCTGTAGACACACACGCATATACTTGAGCTATGTTGGCCAAACCAGTGGCAAGTCTTCCAGCAATGACAACATAACATAATAGTGTAGTTATGACTGTTGGACATCTTCCAGGTTATCACAGTAGTGTCAAAGGCTAATGTGCAATCAACTTAAATATGTATGTTGCAGCTAGAGTAATATGGTATCAATATTGATGTTACTTTTGTCAACCATTAATGTGGGTCTTTGTCCTGAAATCCTGTTGGTATACCCAGCTGAGAGGTATGATTGATTAGCAAGACTGTGAATGCAGTATGCCATACTAACACAGAACACAGATGTAAACCAGATATCACCTGGGCACATGTATGTATGTGTATGTCCAGCTGGAAGGCGCAAAACTGATACCATGGGTTACAAGCAGTCAGAAAAATAGGGTGTGCATGTTGCACATGTATGTAATATCAGTGTCAGTGCATACAACAGAAACAAATGTGTACAGCTACTGCTTGTTCTATTGCTCTGACACTGATATGGGTACTACAGTCGGCATGATTATGATGTAGTAATCAGTAAAGTGTGTTATGACCCATTGCCCATGTCTAACACTAACAGCTATAGCAACACCTATAAATAGTGGATATCAAAAGCGTACACACCCCTGTTAGAATGCCAGGTTTGTGTGCTATATGACAATTAGACCATGGATAATCTTTCAAAAATGTTCCACACCCCAAATGTGACCCATAACCTGCACAATTCTATTGAGTGTTCAAACCAAGACAAATGGATGCTGTAGTTATCTCAACAGGTGTTAACACAACATATCACTTTAAGGGTGTGTGCACTCATTCAACTGGCTTATTGTACCGAGTTTTATTTCAATATGTTTTCATAGACCTGATTGTCATGTTTTACATCAAATTGTAAAGGATAGAGATCACACTACGTGTGAATTTATTTGAAATGAGTTTTTGTGGTGACATGTTCCAATTGCACAAATACCAGGCACTGTAACAGGGGTGTGTACACTCCTATTCACTGTAGTTATATGCAATCAGCAGCACCTGACCTATAAAAGTAGCCTACACCAAGGAGAGAGTAATCCCCCGTGGTGGACAGCAGCGATACACAAAGCACATAATAGGATGCTATGTTAGCTGTACAGGGACACATAGGTGCAGCCAACAACTTATAGGCAAGTTCACCTCTATCTCAGCAAGCATGTATATTCACAGATGATGTTGTGTAAGGCTGATATGACTATAAATCAGACATATCAACACCACCAAAGATAATTGTAACAGAATGTCTCTGCATATGTAGTCAGTCTCAGAGGCAACAACACAATTCAACCTGTACTGGGGGTAAAGCACACCTCATACACACACACACCATGGATATAGGCAACATGCATCACACAGGTTAGGTGGGAACAGTGCCACCCTGTCCACACAAATTCTATAGGGGATATGCATATCAAATACACTACCCCCCCCTCATCAATGGTGAACATGTACATAATGCCTACTGAAGGCAACAACAGCAAGTCTCCCTGGGCTATGAGAACATCACTGTCTGCTTCTTACCTGAACATGTGCTCACAACTCCATCACACACTACAGTCAAACACAGACTTGCCATCAGCCACACACCATCCACATGGACGATGGCCACTGTCATCCCTAAACACAGACATGAATGGAGAATAGAGGATTATGCAGTTAACTGTGCAATATTGGATGGAATAAGATAGGTCAGGGTCAGGAGTGTAATGACAGCTGATTATAGGGTTAGGTTGTAGTTTGGAATATTGTCAAGTAATATTTTGGGTTGATGTGCAAGTAGACAACCATATGAGGCCATGTAACTTTTGCTCCTGTTTATGTCTTCTAGCTACCATGCCATGAGAAGGCTACCAGCCTTTACTTCATTAGAGAATGATGTAATCATTCAGTATCTCATACAGCGCTATGATTTCCTGTTTGGACATGGCACAGAAGCCCTACATGACCAAACAGCCCTTTGGGAAGAACTGGTCCAGAGGGTGAATGATGCTGGACAGTAGAACCGGCATTATGACCAGGTCCTTCATCACGCCAGTGACATTTTGCACCATGCACGGAACTGAGCAACTGTTGTAGCAAGGGAGCAGCTAGCCACATGTGGAGGTGCAGCCATCCAGCCCCCACTGACATGTATAGAACAGCTCCTTGCCAGCCTTGGTGTACCTGCCCGGCACACCCACCATGAAGCAGAATCCAGCATTGTTGAGGTGGGTGACACCCAACCAATGTCTGAGGAGCATGCAAGTAAGGCCACAGTGCACATAACTAGAAAAGTGCTGATTCTACATTTCTATCTGTAGAAAATCTGCATGCATATATCATAGAAAATAGTCTGTAGCTGGAGTTTAGTAATGCACAGATGTGCACATCTATGGTGTTGGGCAGCATATTCTGTAGTATTGCTGTTTGTTCTGATAAGGTTCGGAAATGCTGCTTCCACCCTGTAGTAATGCCACATGAGTGGCTACTGAAATTACCTCTCTCCCACAACTATGTAGGTCCTTCAGGTATACAACTGGGGCAGCAGCCTGTGGCTGGTGAGTATGGGGTTATTTTGTTCATGTTTGCCAATACACTGGCCATGTTAAGGCCATGCTATATGCCCTGTACACATTTATCACACCTACCTATAATGCATGATGTACATGTTCAGCTTTGTTGGTGTTAACTGCACAGCATCACTGTGGTCACCATGTTGAAAGGTAGGTAGGAGTCCTGCAGTATACCTCATAACCCATCAGTGCAAGATGTGTGGACAGAGACAAGCCAAATGGTGGGACAAATGGCCTACAGTAGGGACATGTATGAAACATAACCCCATACAGTCAATACAACAGTGTACACACCCCTATGATGGTGTCAGCTGTTCCTGATATATAAAATGACAGAGCACAATAACACATTTCACACCTTTTATAACACATAATGTGCACCTAACGTGCAATTAATGTATAAAATAGAATCCAATGTTAGGACAACAAATATGGGGTTTACAAACCTTACAATACACCGGAAGCATACGTGTGCACACACTCCAATTAACATATTGTGGAGGCAGCTAGTGATGTACTGACAGCATTCACTCTTCTGCAGTACACACCTGCCATCAAGTACAGGCCTCTATGTCACACCATGTAATGGTCTGCTGTCCGAGAAGTATGTCCATGACAATTGGCCAGCTGCCTGCAACACAGACAGCCACGGCTTGCAGACATCTTCCAAGGCATGACATATGTCCCATATCTTAAAGGAAGTAGTCAGGAGTAGGGTAAAATAACATTACCTTACCAGTGTATATTCCATGGCAAACAGTGCAGTCATCTAGAGGTGTATTAAATATGGGACGACAGTGATGCCGACAAGACACAGATGGCCAACCAATACAGATAACAATACATAGTGCAAACTGGTCAGTCAGGCTACCCAGATACATGCAGCAACACTGAGACAGTTGCACAAATGTCAAGTCCTGTCTGTGTATTACCTGCATCAACAATCGCCTGGAGTCTGCTTACGTGTGCCCTATGGGTTAGAGTACATAGATGGGAGATTTATCCCATAAGAAACATCATCTAGGCCTCTGTACAGGTAGTAAAAGCATGACCCCAGGTCTTGCAAAGGCATGTGTTGCAATGTGTAATGGTGTCATGAGACTAAGGCTCAAACCTACAGACAGTAGCCCTAAGGTTACGTGTGGTGCACAAGCAACAGCTCACATCACATTAGGGCCACCATCCCCAAATTGATTACCTGAAAGTAGGCCTGTAGACATGGTGGAGTGAATGTTTAACACTGCAAACTAACATTCATATGTGGGCCACTGTTGTCAGGCACCTGCAATAAGGCTGAGGATGGGGAGGGGTGTCATTTTCAAATACAACAGTGAACTGAAGTATATATCCAAAACTAGCTAAGAATGGCCGTATCTTAACACATTCAAGGTTATGAACTGGCCCACACATAACACACACTCTCCACAGCAATACTGAAGTCCCTGTGTGACTTCCACAGGCTGTGCACATGAGCTGGCCTTGCAATCTGGCAGAGTTGTGGTCCCTTTGTAGGGAAGATGGACCTAATTATGCAAAGGCAAGGATGTGCAATGTTACTGTGCCCCTTCCAGAAATAGTGACTGCTGTGTTTCAGTTAGCAGGTGCTTCAACAAACCATTGGTTTAATGGTGTGCACAGTTATGCACTCCCAATATGGTATGCATCTCAGTCAGCATCTCCATGACTGGCAGTCATCTAACTCAGGATTGGATTGCATAGGTCATATGTCACATATCAGGTGTGTGTAATGTTTCTGACTGCAGTAATGTGGCCCCATTGCATATCATAGAAAAGGCCACCATGTCAGCAGGGATGTGTAGGCTCTTGAAATCCACATGAGGCTTGGAAGGTCATCAGTGTGCACAGATGTTATTGCACATACATCAACTGATGATGATGAGATCTGGGAATCAAATGTCAGCCATTCATTAGTGACATCCGTCCTCATATCATCCCAGTCATGTGTCAGACAAACTCATAGGGGTTGTGAAGAACAGAGCAAACATAAGTGCTACACATCTAACACATTCAGCAATGATTTGTATAGTTGTGAGGTATGGTCTACAGTGCATGCCAGTGTGCTGTACAAGTGCACAGCATTAATGTGTACATGGCTGCAGTGTGTACCAGGGGAAGGGGCATCACCCACTAACATGACTCGTGCATCCCACATATGTGTATTGTTTGTAACCAGGATATAGAATGGTTGCACTGCCTGATATTGAGTGTCATATGCATGCATGTCAATTGTTGGATACTGAGGTCTGTGTAATATGTTTGTGCCACCTCACCTGTAAGTGTTTATGTGTGTAGAAGTAAACTATAATGCGCAGGTCTTAATTTACATTTCTTGTCTGCCCCTCACAGGTGGCAAGGTGGGTTAGGGTCCCTCCTGCAGGCAAACTGATGTTAGTGTCCATACAGACTCTGACAATGATGATAAGCATAGTGAGGCACAGGCAGGATTGTCAGGGGCTGAATCTGTGCCATTGGTTGACATCCCAACTTTATCCACCCCATCCCCCCACACAGTCACAATGCCCATACATACCCTATTACCAGTGGCCATAGATGAGGGACAGTTGGCGGGTGGTGGCATGGGACAGGAAAGTGTGGGGACTATGGCAAGTCTGTCTGTACACATCAGCCATAGCCAGATGACTGGTGAGGTACCACACAGGCAGATGTACAGGGGTGCTCTTAGGAGAGCTGCTGGCCATCATGCCCCTGGCAGAAGTACCACAGCAGGTGTCACCAGACACATGTTTCTGGCTGCCATGGAGGCACAGGCACATATGGAACATTACACCAGAGATAGTCTAAGGCTCAAGAGGGCTACTCTTCCTGCTGTACCTGACAACATCCATGATCTTGTAGGTGCCCACCATTATTTTGCAGAAGTCATGGATAGATGGTTGGGTGATATGGTGGGAATCCTCGACTGTGTGGTGTCTGTGGTAGAGCATGTGGTGGGAGTAGGGTGTCGGCCACATTGACATAGATTAGCAACACCAATAGATGGAGGTCTACGTGGATATGCAACAACTCATGGCCACTCCTGTAGTGGCAGTACCAGTACCAGCACTGCAGGGGGGGTGCTGTCCACACCACAATGCAACAGGCCACATGCACATGGTCCTGGCCAGTCCCAACAGGGGCGTGGATCCAGTGGACAATTGTCATCATCAGGTGAGAGTAACGTATCTAGGCTTCTGCTTGGTAGTGCCCGTGCAACCCCTGGTAGGCACAGTTCCCATGTCCTTGGCTGGACATGGTGAACTGTACACCCTGCCATGTATGGTCTGCAGCTGTCCAACAAACTCCTGTATAAGAAAGCAACATGGCAGAAATGTGTGCATACATACACACACACACATCACCAACACAGCTAGGGCACCTCCATACCTACACACACCACATCTGCGTAGCCCATTTAATAAAGAACCCCCTAACCCACACACATTATGCCAACCAAACAGCTCATCCTAGGCCTCTGGCAAATCCACAATCACCCTGTGCATATGATGATACCTGTGCCACATCCCTGTTATCCATACCATCGATGTAGGGACATGCTAATATGGTTCTGATGCACAGGGTGAATGTACTAAGGTTTAGCAATGTAATGCTGTTTAATGTGTTTTCAGCTGGAATGATTAATCCTTACATGTCAGGGTGTGTAGATGTCCAGCATGATGCATTATAGCTGTCATTAACACTGACTGATTGTGGTCTCCACAATGTATTCTGTTTGTGTTCTGGGTGTCTGTGTGCCAGCAGGATATTGGTCTGCTGTCCTTTCCTACAAGGGGTGTGGCACTGTGGTGACACATTGACTGTGTCATATCCTGGGTATAGCTGAACACAAGTAACAGGTCTGTATAACAGTTACTGCATGTGCCACATAGCTGATAGGTCTGTGGGGTGTATACATGTGAGTGCATGGTGGCTGATGTAAGCAGCTCTTCTACAGTGGACAATGGTAAGTGTACTGGGTGGCACACACCAAATGTTTGTGAATAACACATACACACAGAGGCTTTGGCGTTGATGCAATACATAGAGAATACTGTTCACATGGATGTACTTCATATTCAGTAAACTCATTTTGGCCTAGTAAATAATCAGTTTGTCAGGTTAATGTAATTGACAAGGGTACTGGCAGGGTATATGTCCTCTTCCCCAATGTAGTGCAATCCTGGATTTGGTAAACACAGGTGTGTTGGTGTGGGTGGCACAGCCCCCCCCTTTGGTGGGTGTGGGGTGGTGTAGAACCACACATAGTGTGATTAACAACTACTTAACCTGTTAACATATACTGTACAGTATGACAGCACACTAAGCGGGGGGATACGCACAACAATAACCCCAATGTGGGTGGCTGTGCCCACAACAACCACACCCAGCTATATATACCAACTCCAGTATCGCTGTACAACTGTACAGTGGGGAAGAGGGCATTTACACATCCACTACTAGCTTTGCTGGAATGAATTTCCACAAGATGATTGCTTTGAAATGTTACCTTTTGCCAGTTAGTTCTTGGACAAATGATCTCCTAGGACATATATCTTCTGCAAACTGAAGTAGATCCCTTCACATACACCCACACTTACTTGGCAACACTGAAAGTAGAACCCCTACCTAGGTACTTATTGCTACTAATGTGTTTGGCCTTAATTGCACACACCACAGAGCTTTTAGGGTGAGATGTGTCCCGAGTTTTATGTTAAGTGAAGAACAGCACCAGGCCTTGTACAGTATGGTAACGGGGGATGTATTGGGTGTTAATGAACAATACATAGTATGACATGCTGTCATATACACATTGACAAACACATACAGTCATAGACACATTTGACAGACCTGGGCTTAGCAGTGCTAACTACCTAGTCAGTGAGTCCATACTGTTACAGAGATTTTGCACACAGCATATGCATCATTGGGCTGAATAGTGTAATCAGTTACCAGTAAGGTTGATGGTGACAGCGGTCTTCATACACTGGACCTTGGGACATGTACTGGGTGTACCATGTTGTAAAGACAGTATGCCCAGCACCCACACCCCACATTGTATACTGTACTCACTGAAACTCATGATAATGCTCTGACATACCCACAGTCACACATTGACCAGAACTGCAATACAAACCCTTGTCTATCTAATCAGTGCTACTACAGGGATATTCATGTATTGCCCATGCTGCAGGGATAGTAGGGTGAGGGTTTGTGATGGCTCTCCTAATGTCAGCAACATCACCATCCCTTATAACGTATGGCAAGGTTTAGTGTATTTGAAGAATGCAGCCTCAGAATGCTGTTGCCTACAAATATGCACACTCGCACACAATTGCACACACACACACACACACACAGACACACACATATTCACATTTGCAAGGACTCAGAGGGTAACCCATGGCTATCTACCCATTTGTAGAACAGTGTTATGCTGGTACTGCAAGCTCTAGGTAGCCCATAGAGGGAAGAGAGTCACAAGGTACATTTAATGTGAATTACAGCAACAGCCATTTCTAAGTATAGTTATGGGGGTGTAGTGGGTGAGAAGGCACTCAGTGGATTTTCAACTGCAAGTTTACAAACACACAGACACTGTTATGCTCAATAATGCACACACACATTTGTCAATACTGAGATCCATAGGTGCAGGTGTTTACGAGGCTAATGTCCATGGAGAGATGAGAAGAGTATGGCATATAATTACACTATCATGCCATCTGCCATTTGTCAGCAGGCCATGTATCTACTGATGCTACTTGAATGATCCCTTGGGTGACAGTAAAATTCAACATCCACTCCTCTGGTTTTCTCTTGAAGAGGGCCAATGAGGTGTTCCAATTGACATGTATACAACATATATTGCATACCATGGCCAGTGTCTGGATTAGGGACCTGTACCGAAATATGTTCCGTTGATTGTGGTAGTCTGGTTGAGGTATTCATGGCATGTGGTGCATACAGAGTGGGGTTTACTAGCTGTGGTATTCATAAGACAGCTGGGCAAACAAGTAAGTGTCAGTCACTCAGAGATTGCCTGTAAGCAGCCAAGATGAATACCTGACATCTGCACATCTGTACAGAGGACAGACAGAAAGTAGCTAGCCAACAGGTTATGCATTAGGATGAATGTTTTGACAGATAGATATCTGAAACTGATAAGTATGCCATTACTACATGACAGCAGTCCTGAATGACATGTCCTAAAAAACATAGTAGTCTACAGTTAATATCAACATATCAGATCAATATCCAATAGGAGATGCATAAAAACATACAGGTCAAACACTAAGAACATGATAGTCAGCACTCAGAATCCAGATTTGCATGCAGGGGTGTATGGCTCCAGTACTACCATCTGCAATCTACTCTTACTTGGAAAAGCACTGTTAAAAGTAGTAATGTAATGATACAATACATTTATGTGTGACTGCATATAACCTGGGATACTACCCAAGTATGAAACACATGCAAAGAGAGAGGATTGTGGTACTATCCATGTATACTTAGGTGTCCCATACAGTATACTCACACCCCTTGCTACTGTAATGACAGAACATAAAAGCATGCTATGTACATAGAATTAAATACACTAATTAAAGATGTCATTACCCAGCAATTTTATCAGACTGGAATATGATCACCAGTTACCAGGGCTGAGCTATGCTTAGCAGGTGTAAGCATTGCTTACATGTAAATGCTAAGCAGATTTGCGCACTGGTAAGCGAAGCCTACTGGTAAGCACCTTTTTGTTTACCCACACCTTAGCACCACTTACTATAGCGCAAACCCAAGCAAACACGCTTAAAGCTGCTCAAAACTGCCTTAACCACTCTGTATCCAAAGGTCCTTGTTCTGCCTAGCAACAGAATAAACAGCTTTGCATGTCTTGAACCCAGGACCCTTTACATTAGAGTCACAGCAGTTAACCACTAAACCATCAGAGCTGCAAAGCCATTTGTTGTTTTTCAAATATATCATTCGGTACAAATACCGAATAGTAGTGAACAACTGCTTTGACTACTACAATTGTTTAGTACTTGTAAGCGAAAATAGTGTTGAATCAGTCATGTTCATATGTTAATATGGTGGGATACATCTGAGAAGGTATATATAACACTCATGTTTACACATTAAAGAATATAGATATATGTTTATACATATGTAGATATATATATATATATATATATATATATATATATATATAATACATATACATATTCATACACACATAAATATATATATATATATATATATATATATATATATATACATATATATGTATGATATTGGTATATATTATTGGTATATATTTCTATCTCTCTCTCATATATATATATATATATATATATATATATATATATATATGTATATATATATATATATATATATATATATATATATATATATATACACATATATAAATAATATATGCCCATGACATAGTGGAGTCATACCTCAGCACCATAACTCTCAACCTCTTAGTGCAAGGGAACATAATGTATGTATTGCAGTTATAAATGTAGAATGTTGCTACAGTGACAGGGTTTGTGTCAACATACATGTTGTGAAGGAAGGCTCTTCTGAAACTGACATGTATGCCATCAGTTACTGACAGACATCATACAATCATCATAGTGAAGTACTACACAAATCACAGTAATGATCCTGTGGAAAACAATAGAAATATGAGCAATAAACATGGACAGTCTGAAACAATCTGGTCAGTCAGGAGGTATACACAGAGCGCCTTAGTGCAAGAAATGTGGAACAAGCCTGATAAAGGGGATGTTTAAAGCCATGAAAATGGGGATATATCAGAAATACTGGACTAGATAAGCTCACACAGTTGATGTATTCACACCCTCCTTTATGTCCTAACACATATTAACTGGAGGAGCAGAGATCCCAAGCCACATACTTCACACTAGTTAGTGACATACATCTTCACACCAGCCCACTGTTTTGTCACAAATACACAACACGTATGGTGGCCAGGCAACAGTACATCTGACAAATATCTGGACATAACATCACACTAGGGTAAATACACTGAGCTGCTAGGCATGTCACCAAGCACTGTCTACACTACAGGCAGACTGCCACAACACTAACCCAATTTACCTGTGGGGGAATACGCATGTAATTGCAAATATAGCAGGCACTACAGGTGTGTAACAGCATGGATGAACAGACACCAGTGTGAAAGTGCATACCCACAACCGATCTCAACACAGTCACATAATGGTAAGCCTAAGTAATAGTGCAGTCTATGGCCTGTGTGAACAAAAATCATCATCATGTTTGCCACTCACACACTAACCCTACATATACTTCACAGTGTAGTCTGAGGCCTGACGGTGGTATGGGACATGTCTACAAACATATAGGCTGATAGGGTATCAGAAGCTGGAGCAGCATTCATCATCAGATAGAACAGGACCAAGAACACTGTCATCTACCCCAGTCTGTACACAGGCCAAATGACATGATCACAATACACTGCTACATAATACAGACACTCTGTCAACAATCACCATAAGTACACAGACCTCACTACTGTACAGACTACAACAGAATGTCCAGGTTTTGTCCTTAACTATTAAGCCTCCTATACATTAGATGTCTGGCAGTCTGATATATCACTGGCTTGATATCAGGAATTATGTTAGTAAATAATGGTATACTGTACATATCCACCTCTTACTGCATGACATATGAACAAAGGGTGACAGCCGTGGAGGACAGAGGTACAAACACAGGGCCAATATTGACATATTGCAGTTATAAATTGAGAACATTGCTGGTGTAACAAGGTTTGTTGTGACATATCTCTTCTGAGGGATATGAAGTCAGTAACACACATGGATGTTACCATTTATTGACTACAATCATCATAGTATGCTACTGCATTTATAAAGACAGAAAATGTGTGAATAACACACCAAATCTAAGACTCCAAACTCTGGCCAGTCTGCAGATAGCCCTACAGGTGAGAGTTTTCTCAACCACATGGCAATGTCATGCCAGACTTTAAATCATGCAAAACAGCCATATCCACACAAACCCTGTTAAACCAACATTACTTGAAATGTAGAACAGCAATACTTACATCCTGTCCCCATGTCTGGAACATCTCCCTCCAGTTTGTTGGTCTGTCTCCACAGTGTTTGTAGTAAGCAGTATTTCCAACTACCCTCTGTGATGCTGTTTGTCACATGCCCACATGAAGTCCTGCTCACAGTGAAGGAGAAGGGCCAACACCAACTTGCACTGCTTACTAATAGGAGTGTGTTTCCATGTAATTGGCTATAGGAATGATACCACAGGTGTTCCACATTCAATTAGCAAGTGCAGGGCTCAAATTTGTGCACAGGCCATCAGCTGATCATGAGCATTACCTACCAAAGTCAAGCTACTGCCTATGCAAAACAGATGCATTTTTCCACATCTACTAGAGAGGGGGAGAGAGAGAGGCAGAGGGAAAGAAAGAAAGGAAGAGAGAAAGAGCCAAGCATGTTTGTGTATGATCCATGAGTGGAGAGAGGTATCTTGGCATTATAATGGTTGCCTATATATAAATGTATGGCTGTGGATTGTCTACAACAACCTCTATGGTGTTTGACAACTGTTGGCCTTGTAATGTGACATTTTGATATATGGGTCCTCAATATGAAAATGTAGCAAAACCCACCCTACAATGGATCTTATTTACACAATCATATCAATACCCACACAGGATACTGATGACACACACAGTTGCCAGTACTGAGTTTCAAATCCCTACCTAGCTATGTATTGGTACTATAGTGGCAAACAGTTATCACAAGTGCCACAGAGCTTATAGGTTGAAAAGTTGTCCAAAGGTATCTTTGAAGGTGAGTGACATCAGCTGCAATGCTAAAGTAGGGGTAAGGGAAGTGCAGTAAGTGTGAATTACCACAAAATCAAGTGTCAACAAAGACTCACACACACACACAAACACAGACATTTTCACAGTTACCAGGAGCAGGATTAGAACTCCCACCTAACTAGTTTGCAACACTATGGTATTACGCAGTCATCGCAAGTGCCACAGAGTTTATATATTGGAGAGTTGTCCAAAGGTATCTTTGAAGGTGAGTGACATCAGCTGCAGAGCTAAAGGAGGGGTAAGGGAAGAGTAGTAAGTGTGAATGACCACAAAATCAGGTGTCAACAAAGACTCACACACATTATCATAGTTGCCAGGACCAGGATTAGAACTCCTATCTAACTAGTTTGCTACACTATAGTACTACGCAGTTATTGCAGGCACCATGGAGCTTACATGTTGGAGAGCTGTCCAAAGGTATATTTGAAGGTGAGTGACATCAGCTGCAGAGCTAAAGGAGGGGTAAGGGAAGTGTAGTAAGTGTGAATGACCACAAAATCAGGTGTCAACAAAGACTCCCACACATTATCACAGTTGCCAAGACCAGGATTAGAGCTCCTACCTAACTAGTGTATTACACCATGGTAATGAGCAGTTATCGCAAGTTCCACAGAGCGTATATGGTGTAGAGTTGTCGAAAGGTATCTTTGATGGTGAGTGACATGAGCTGCAGAGCTAAAGGAGGGGTAAGGGAAGTGTAAATGATCACAAAATCGGGTGTCAACAAAGACTCACACACATTTTCACAGTTGCCGGGACCATGATTAAAACTCCTACCTAACTAGTTTGCTACACTATGGTATTACGCAGTTATCATGCACACCATGGAGCTTATATGTTAGAGATCTATCCTCAAGGTATCTTTGCAGGTGAGTGACATCAGCTGCAGAGCTAAAGCAGTAGTAAGGGAAGTGTAGTAAGTGGGAGCTTATAGTGCTAAATCTTGGCCAAAGGATTATTTCAAGGTGACTGACATCAGCAGGTGTGCTAAAGTGGCAATGGCAGGTGTAGTGAGTGTGAATGCCCTCAAAATTGTTCACCTCCCGCTACACGCACACACACACACACATTATCACAGTTGCCATATTGGGGATTAAAACTCCTGCCTAACTAGTTTAATACTCTACAGTATTACACAGTTATCACAAGTGTCATGGAGTTTATAGGGCTGAGATTTGGCCAAAGGGTTATTTCAAGGTAACTGAAATCAGCAGGCATGCTAAAGTGTGCAATGGCAGGTGCATTGAGTGTAAATGGCCTCAAAATCATTCACCGTCACACACTCTATTACCATTGGCATGTCTGGGATTAGAACTCCTACCTAACTAGTTTGCTACACTATAGTATTACACAGTTATTGAGAGTGCCACAGAGCTTATAAGGTTGAGATTTGGCTGATGGTTTATTTCAAGGTGACTGACAGCAGGAGTGCTAACATGGGCAATGGGAAGTGCAGTGTGTGTGAATGGGCCATAAATCATTCCCCTGGAAACACACACACACACACACTCAGTCACATACAACTTTACATTTGACAGGACTGAGTATACAAATGCTACATGAATACTGATTTGTACTATTGTGTTACACAGTTATCACAAGCACCACAGACAGTATAGAGCTGAGGGCTACCAAAAGGAATGTCTACAGTGATTGACATCAGCACATCATGTGATATCAGACAATTGGATATGTAGTGGGTGGGACAGGCCTCATAATGGAATTGTATCTATCTCTGTCTGTCTCTCTCTTCCTCACATCTCTGTGTGTGTATGTTTGACATGTTATAGTGTGTTGGCCTTGGATATGTGTGAGTATTCCTATCCAATGTGTATGTGTGAAGCATAAATGATGTACAATTTGGTGTGTGTGCACAGACATCTGCAAATGACATATATGTATAGTCCACTGTGTTGTCAGACATGGGCTTCATTTCTCTAAGTGTAGGAGCATGCCCAGTATGACCTTCTGTATTGATTGTGCAAATCCATTCTAGATAGGGTTGTACTCCAGTCCAGGACTTGGTGTTCTCAACCTACAGATAGCAACCTGTTTCTGCAGGATATCTGTAGATAGGTTGACAATATGGAGTCACAATGGGAGACAGAGGGATACTGTAACTATTGCTGTCTGTGGTGCTTGTGTTACATGGTTGGTGTTAGCAGATATATTCAGACATATGTACTCTTTAACACTGTGATGCATTATGTCATTGACTACTGACAGATATAATTATTTGTTCACAGTTATTTACTGGGAAATACAATATGAATTAAGCTGAGTCCAGTATTGTGGTCCGCAGCCTACACATTCTTGCACACTCCTGCCATTCTGGAGAGGTAGCTACAGACACTTGCTGATGGGTCTGTGTAAATGGTCCAGCACCTTGGTAGTATAGTGGCTGAGGATCCCCTTCCTGTACATATATTGACTTAACAGAATGGCCATATCCTGCTGTGGCCATACCTCTCAGCTGTACAGATTCACCCAGGTTACCCAAAGGCAAGACTCATATATATGGTCAGTTCCCCTTCACATTGTGGTTTACGAGCAGGTTTGTAGCCCCCCATTACTGGGTTTTCAAGTAGGTGTAGTATGGGCACACATCAGAGTTTCAGACTTCACACACTCCATGATGTCCATGCATCTACACCCCCCACTCTGTTATTCTATCCTCTTCCTAACATTATGCAAGCAATATCTGGGAAGTATCCCTATAGTTGGCCCTTCATCCCAGTGGTATTTATGGATTGTTCCACAGTTCATGCAGTAGGACATGGGGGGCATGCTACTGGGATTTATCAATATGGCCTTGCATTTGTGTTCTGTTGACTGTATTAGTTTGTTATTTGGGACCCCATGCAATACCATACATTGGCATTATAAGTGAGACACAGGCCTTTGACAGAGGACTGTAGGCCATTTGGTAGTGATGTCTGCCATCTGTAGCAGGCCAGTGCATTCTGTCATGCCTACATTCCCAGGCTGCAAGCCAGTAGATTCCCCAGGGGTGACAGGGTAAGTGTGCAAGGTGTTAATGGCAATAGTTCCTGTACATATTGACCCATTGGTCTGGATGCAGGCTGGGTACTGCTTACAGCTAGGGACACACCTGCACAGGACACCTCTTCCGCATGCTGCATTCTGTGGGTATTCCTATACAGACGTGGGGTCATACTGTACTCATTCCCAACAGCAAGGATTTGACCTGTGATAAACCTGTGGCTGATGGTGGGGTGAGCTGAGTGCATGTGTGATATAGAAGCTACTTGCAGCTGACTCACAGATATACTTGTGGCATTTCCCTTATGCTGCCTTGTGCAGGGACATAGGCAGTCTCTCATTACTTCATAACTGTGCCTATTGTGGTCTGCCAGTGAATGGCCAGACTACATCAGTATTCCATACTACACAGACAACTAATGTGCTGCTAACCTGTATGTACAATTCCAAAGTTGTGTGCAGTTGGCAGTTACATTTTATGCACTCTGTCTAGGGTACGTCCACCTGTGTACTGTGTGTATGTATGGGCCCACATTCATGGCATGTCCATCTTTCAGACGGTAACAGATATTGACATCTGGACAGTGAGTATGGACGACTGCTGACATGGGTATTGCGGTTGGTACTGCAGTTGTCAGAACATGGCCCTGTCATCCACAGTACTGCCCATAGGCCACCGAGACACAGCCCTCCATGCCTACATGCTGAACACTTCCACACAATATTGAACACCCAACAACCTAACACACATATGCCTGCATATTGTACACATGCAACAATCCATCCTGTAGATTGGGCCAGCTCTGGTAATCTGTGCTCCACTCTTATTACACCTCGCAATTACATGTTACTGCATTTGTACATAGAATTGTGGGGGGAGGCACACCTGACAACTTTAAACATTTGCTATGACTGTACTGGTATTTCAGTTACTCTGTTGGCTTCCATTTCATTTTTATTCTGACCTACCATGCAGACTGGAGGCATATCAGTAGAGTAAACATCTTAGGTTTTATTGACCTACATTTCAGTTTCAGACTTCTTACCCTTCAGAAATGACATACAACTGCCAGACCTGTTGTAGTCTGTCTGTGTAGGTCTGGAGGGGGGGGCTGTTAACCATTGCCATCAATTGGAGGCCTTAGACCAGCCTTTCTTTATGGTCATCTACACCTGTCCTGCTGGCTGAGGCTGATGGCGGGTATGTGGGCCTCACTGACATGCATGTGTGTCTCATATGGACACACATTTGGGCCACCATATGTACTGCAGTGGGATTTGTCACCTTGTCTTGTACTTCCTAGTATGCTGACAGCAGTATTTTTTATGGATTTCATGCTGCCCATATAGGGGTCCACTATCTTCTGCCATCCCATTCAGCTACCCAATTCCCTTGCATGCTCACGTCCATACCGTAGATACAACTATCAAAACATACTACTCCATTCAGCAATTGATAGGAAGACTGACTTACCTTGTGGCTATGCCAGTATTGAGGATGGTGCTGGAGGGCTGACTATGTCAGATGCACATAGTACACTACCTATACATGGTAAAACACAGGTAGTGTCATGTTTGGCATCCCTTTTACTGTATGTGGAAGTCAGAGAGAGGTGTGATTCCCTGGGTCCCTACTGTGTCAGTGTATGTGGTATGAGTTGTTTCTTTGTCAATGCCTAGGTCCTCCTTTGGCCTACATGGGCAGGCTCAGGTAGTTCCTCCTCTGAGTCCCTCTGTGCCTGTGATGGCCTTGGCAATGGTGGGGGGCTGTGTGGCCTTGCCTCATGCTGTTCCTGCTGCAGCTGTTTCCACTGGATCGTATTGTGTAGCATGGCACATACTATGAACATTTGTGTACGTGTAGCTGAGGAGTACTGCAAGGCTCCACCGGATATGTCCAGGCAGCAAAACTGTGACTTGAGCATCCCAAACACATGGTCTATTATGATTCTGGTTTATACGTGTGCCTCATTGTGGAGTTCGTGTTCAGGTGTTTGTGCATTTCTGAGGGGTGTCATCAGCCATGGCTCCAGTGAATACCCAGCATCCCCCACTAGGTGGCCATATGGGATGTCCCCACTGGCAAATGCCTGGTACAGCTGTGTCATATGTCAGATGTGGGAGTCGTGATAGCTTCCAGGACTGCCAGCACACACATTCAGGGTAATCCCCTGGGCATCGCACATGGCCTGGCAGTTGATGGAGGGGAAGCCCTTGTGGTTTATGTAGACCCTACCCCGCTTAACGGGTGGTGCTTTGATGTGTATATGCGTGCAGTCTATAACACCCACTACCTCAGGGTATTCTGCTATTTGATGGAAGAGATGCATATTGCTGGTCAATGCCTCATGGGTGTTGAGGAAATATATGTGTTCACCGGCATGTCCTGACATGGCATCCAGGAACTGCTGGAGTACCCTGGATGCTGATGCCTGTGAGATCCCCATGATACCCCCAGTTGCCCTTTGGAAGGTACCTGTCACTAGTATTCTTAAGCCTACACATACCTTGATATCCACTAGGATGGGTTCCCCTCTGTTGGTTCTGTGTGTGGGGCGTGACCAGTACAGCTCAACAATTTGCTGTAGAATGTCTATTTCCACCCTATAGCACTCCACTATCTCCAGCTCATGTAGCCCCTGGTAGGTTACCCTGGGTCTGTGCACACTTTTCCTTCTCCTCACTGTGGGTTGGTCATCAGCATTTACATCCTCACCACCCTCAGCCTCTTGCACATATTGATGTATGAGAGTGACAGCATTAGTTTTGTCAGGTAAAATTTCCTCTGTCTGTGTACACCGATGGTGTAGAATTTGTGGGAAAAAACAGACTAGAAGGTGTTTGCATAGTTTATAGTAGTGTGCTAGGCTGTTCCATGTGTAATTAGCTGATTCTGATACATTTCACCTACCAGCTATGCTAGTTCTCCTTGATTGCTTTCCTACTGCTATTTTCCCTTCCCATTGCCTTCCTGTTTAAACCCCGAGGCATAGCACGCATACTCAGTGCTCAGAAGTGAACAGAGCAGCCATTTCCTGTTTTTTTTTTTTTTAAACCTGGTGCATGGTGTGCACACCCATTTAGGCAATGTAAATACTGCTAAGCAACCTCAGACACACCCCTTCCTTAGCTGTGCTAAGCTAAGGGCAAACACGGGCCACAGAGCTCCAATAATAATAATAAGCTTACATCATGCATGACACTCCCACTTATTAGGTCATCCACCTCTTATACTTATACAATGGTGTTGCTGCACCTGCACGGTTGGGTGCAAGCTAACACAGAGTAAATCTGTGATTCAGTATCAATCCCTTCAGTTGCATAGAACAGAATGCTAATTCATAGTTACCATACTCACACTCAGCCTTCCCCCTTAGCAACCACTATTCCCTGGTATTGTTGTCTTATGCATGCCATTGACTATTATGGCAAAATGCTGATTTGGGTTAAAAAGCTTATTTCCAACTTTTTTTCTTATGTTCGGGCCGATCCCGTTTGCGCATCGCTGCCCTATGCTTAAACGATGGAAATCAGCCCAAAAAAAAAATTTGCAACTATTTCTTATGCCAGTGGCCATATATTTGGTCATTGGCATGCCTACTACACCAAATACATCCTTTCTTTCAAGCTGTCATGCCTACGTTTTGTAATTTGCAGAAATGTATTCAGTTAGTAACCGAATACATTTCTGCAGGTTACACTATTCCTGCACAGAGGCCTGCCTGCTACCTGGATTGCTAATTCACCTCATTTGCATGGTTTTCACCAGCAAATGAGGTGATTAGCATATAGCAGTTGTGTCCATGCAGGAATAGTGTAGGAGCGCTCGTGCACGTTCTGGCAGCTCATTCCTGGATCGCTCGTTGGCCATATTGCATGCAGCAGCTATTGCACTATTCCTGCACTCTGTGCAGAGCTTGCTGAATCCAGAGGCTAGTTTTGTCAGTAACATATCTAAGATATTTAAATCCCAATTTATATTTCAAACTGTTTATTCTAAGTTGCTTTGAGTAACATAGTCAATTAATAATTGAGCATATAGTTTATGCTGAGCAACTTATCTGGTCATTGTTAGGATAATTAACATTCTCATAAATATTGTATTTTCATTACTTCTTGTACTCTAGAGCTTAATTAAGATATCTTAATCCCCTTTGAGAGGCACAGATGCCTATAAGCTGAAGTTCATTTAAAAAGTCTTTATCCTCTGTCAAACACACACATGGTGTCTGATAGATAGGTAGAATAGTATCAATATAAATAATCAAATGAGTCATTTCTAATCTTTGTATTTTTTTGTAACTATTTTGTATGCATTATCCAGGCAACCCTCAACAGATTTTTTTTCTTGTTACACATTAATACTGTACCTGTACTTGACAAGCCTGCATATACTTTAGGGTTCTGTGTGTAATGGGCCTTATGGCCTTATCAAGTGAATGTCACCTGCTTCTTTGTGTAATCTTACCATATGAATGTCTTGTACTTTTCCAGGCAACCACCTCAGTGATCTCAAGACCCCATTAGGATTTATAGTCTGGTATCTGCACCCTATGCATGCAACCCCCCCACCAAGACAGGTAAGCAGACATTGCCTCATCACTCCTCTTCCTCTTCTTAAACTCTTTTAGCACCATGACCACTAATAAATACAGGATAAGTAGATTATAGTCTTGGTTTTATCCATCTACTCCAAAGAGATCACTTTTGTTTATTTTATTTTGCTTTGCTACTTTAAGTTTTCTAAAACTCACACTATGGTTCAGAACAATCTCACATTCAATGCCTCTGTGTCAGTGGAAGAGAGTTGAAGCCCATTGACTACAATGCTTTGTGGTTGGTGGCATCTCACTCCAGGTTGGCATGTACTGATGAGCCTGCCTATGGCACTATGTTCTTAGCCACTGATTGAAAGTCAGCATTCCTTTTTTGATATCCAAGTGCCATACAATGTAATGTAATTATTTTAGTAGGTGGATGTACTTTTTCCCATACATACTAGGTTATTATGTAGTCCCACCATATTCTCTCATATATCCATTAGGGAACATTTTCAAAAGTTGTTCAATCCAATGTGCCAAATGGTAATATTATACTTACCCTTGGTCTTTTTTTTAAATTTAGTCTCTAATGGTGGTCCAAGGTAAGCATGACACTGCCATGTACTGCTTACAAAATGTAGTAAGTTATGTAACTGTTTTATGTACAGTAAAGTATCAAATTATGGTGGTCCAAGGTAAGCATGACACTGCCATGCACTGCTTACAAAATGTAGTAAGTTATGTAACTGTTTTATGTACAGTAAAGTATCAAATTATGGTGGTTCAAGGTAAGCATGACACTGCCATGCACTGCTTACAAAATGTACTAAGTTATGTAACTGTTTCATGTACAGTAAAGTATCAAATTATGGCAGTCCAAGGTAAGCATGACACTGTCATGCACTGCTTACAAAATGTAGTAAGTTATGTAACTGTTTTATGTACAGTAAAGTATCAAATTATGGTGGTCCAAGGTAAGCATGACACTGCCATGCACTGCTTACAAAATGTAGTAAGTTATGTAACTGTTTTATGTACAGTAAAGTATCAAATTATGGTGGTCCAAGGTAAGCATGACACTGCCATGCACTGCTTACAAAATGTAGTAAGTTATGTAACTGTTTTATGTACAGTAAAGTATCAAATTATGGTGGTCCAAGGTAAGCATGACACTGCCATGCACTGCTTACAAAATGTAGTAAGTTATGTAACTGTTTCATGTACAGTAAAGTATCAAATTACTAAAATGCTTTGGAGGTTGCTAAGTTGTATCTTATATTTTTTTCTTCCACCACTTTATAACAACCACTATTACTCAAACTGAACTACCATTTTTTTTAAAATGAACCCTTCAGAAAGTCACATCACCCACAATACAATGTTTGCTAAATCCTGAATGCTTCCTCCATTAACACTTAATACAAATTGACCTAAAGATTTCCACTTCTCCATACACTTCTCAATAACATGTTTATCACATGCACAAAGAACCCTGTCATCTACATAACAGAGTACGCATGGAAACTGCATTCCACCCCCCCCCCAATTCAGCTATTAGTAATCTGACATGATTCATGTTTAGTACCATCAAATTAACACATAAACGCAAGAGGATGGAAATGAGTGCCAGCCTCCCTGTTAACCCACTTCTGCATCTCCACACACTCCTGCATCTCTACCCATTTAGTATCATCCATAAACAAGACTTAAATTATACATGCTACAGGCAAGACACAACCTATTTCCCAAAATATAACAGGCTGCCATAACTTTCCACAAAACCAAATGAACAGCAGAATTATATACAGTAGAAATATATAACTTTCATAAAAATGCAGCTCTCCACAAAAAAATGCTACTCAAATATTTTAACCTAACAAAGCATGTGTCTGCTGTCACAACCCCTAACAACCCTACACCTCCAACTTCTTCCTTGACAACCAAAAAAATATATTTTATTTTGCCTCTGCAGAACTTTAACCATAACTGTATAATCAAAATTACCAAAGAAATTGGTCTCCTGTTACAAATACCTTCTTTAATATAATTTCTTCAAACAAATCTATAAAACCTACAAATTTACTGTATACAACATTCAAAATATATCACTTTCACTTTAACACTCATTCAATAGACACAAAAAGATGCAACTGCCCATTCCTGTGATCCCATATAGAAATCAAACAAGCAATCTATGCCAAGAACATTGCTTTAGCTGCCTTCCTCAACACAACCTTAACATCCTGTATAGTACTGTTACCATCAGTGAAAAGAGGATCTGCCTGTGCCATATCTGTTCCGGCCAGTGAATCTAATCACTTTAATAGGTATGTATGAGGCAATCAGTCTGCAGACCATTACAATCCTAACCAGAAACCCTATTCAAAAGTTCTCTCTAGCTTCAAGGAGGGCAAAACAAGATAGACCAGGGGAGAATTTGAGGCTGTGCATCCAATTATTTAGGCTCACTTTGAAGGTGGCAAGGGTTTGTTCCACAGCTTAGAGATATACTGGGACATGAATCTGTCATACTGACATGTCTTAACTATCTGCTAATGAAGGTTTAGTTCCTTTAACCAAGTATTTGAGTTACCATTAATTATGTAAAGGAACACAAGATCAAATAGGGTCTGCTCAAAGGTTACAAACAGATCTCCATAGTGTAGGCTTTAAGAAACTGAGTACAGAGAAATGGCTGCCAGTCTCTCCTGATAACAAAGACTTTTGAGGCCACTAATCTTTTCAATTATGAATCTCTGAGATCTTCCAAGTTGTGTATATGTTTATACAAATACATGCCAAAAAGTGCAATATATTCAATAGTGGGTCTGATAAAATACAAGTGAAGGGGAATTAAGACCTTTTTAGAGCTAATTAAATTTCCTTTGTAAATTAAATGAGACAGAAAAAGCCTTTCCAAACTACTGTGGAGATGTAAGGGTGAAATGATAGGAAGTTATCAACAAGAGTATCTAGATCTTTTACAACAGTATCTGACTGGTGAAGTGCATCAGCTATATCTCAAGTGAAACTGTTTATCAAAATTAACTATGTTACATTTATTACATTTAATTTGAGGCCATTGTCCTTGCACCAGTTGTTAACATGGTTAACACATCTTGGACCAATTAGGAATCACTTGAAGATCAAATAACAACAATTGATTTACAGTTATCTGCAAACTTAAATAACCATAGAAAGGAAAGGGGTAACAGTAAGTAAAACAATGTCTGTTCTTAACAGCACTTCTATGAAACTTTTCATGATATAAATTGCATGTTTTATAGTAAAGCATTTTAGTTGTTCTTGTATGTGATGGAGATACTAAAATAAACAGATTTATTTTCCTTTCTTTCTCTTTTTTAATATTAAGAAATATAGACATTAAAATGCAAAAAGAGAAAAAAGGCCAAATAAAAGCTTGCTTAAGTTAATAGGCTGTATTCTTGGGTTGTTCAGGTAGTGGATGGGGTGCAAAAGTATACAGATTATAATGTATGTGGAGCTGATATGTTTTCTCTTACTTTTGCATAGGTGAATATCTGGATTAAACTAATAACATTTTAAATGAAAGCAAATAAACAAGAGAACACTGAATATAATGAAAAGTTTTCCTTTACCAATAAATGTTTCAATTGGTATTTTGAAGCATGCAGCTGAGGAATATATATATTTTTTCTTTTAAGTTTTCATGGAGACAATATGATTATAAGACAGAAAAATAGGGCAGTGCTTCTTCAGGGCTAAAAGTTAATGTTTTCTGAAAGCATGCTAGCTTTTTTCACATCTGGGATGGGAATAAAGATAAAAATGAATAAACACTAGAAAATGTAAGTAGAAGCACAGAAAATAGCATGTATCTCAGCATAGATAACCTCAACTTTACATTGGTTAAGGCCTGTGTTTGCAGTTATCTATTTGGGACAATTTCTCCTATTGGTAGGGTTAACCATTATTTGAAGATATAGATAATTGTGTGTGCTTGTATTAAGTTAAGAAGGTTATGAGAATATTTTTTTCTTTGAGGGTTTTCATTAAAACAAAAAGTCTTGTAAAATGTGACATAGGTTACAATGTTGAAGATAAAAAAATGTATAGAGGCTCAACCTGATAAACATTACTAGACACAAGTATCACAAAAGTTAGAAGTAATCAACCAGAGGAAAAGTTGCTGGTAGTAATTACTAAAGACGTGAAAGATTTTATTTGGGAGGGAAGAGTGCAAGAGCCAAGTGTGATAAGTTGATGCTTCCACTAGAACAAAGGGGTTTAGGATTATCTGATTTAAATAGATATTTCAGATCTACACAATTATGGCTATTATATATATCACAAGCAGAAAGCTACAATTCTGAGTGAAAAGGTATGAAGATGAAATGAGAAATTCAAGAAATAAGGAAAAGGTGGGATTTTGGATGCAGATCTTTAAGGAGAATAACAACAGTCATTTAGAATATTATATAGCAGAAAGTATACTAAGAACTAAGCCACCACAGCACTGGAGAAAGGATATTCTGCAGATTGGAATGACTTAAATTCAAGGTACAGACAATATGAAAGAGGGGGCTGGAATTTACTGGAAGAAGCTGGCAAAACAGTCGAGGTATTGGAAACAAATAATTAGAGAGAGAAAAATACTAGAATGGGAAGAGGCCAAAAATACATTTGGACTGCAGGCTAGAGATCGTCTTCCCTAGCAGGAATTAAAATCAGAGTATAATCAAAGATAAATGGTTAGGAGAATTCTAAGTGAAAGAGTTGATTTTTTAGTTGAATCTAGAAGAGAAGCTGCTGTTAAAAAGAGATAATTAGTAGAGCATATAAAACATTGCATGATAACTATAAGAATCAATCAGAGGAGGTCAGAAAAGATTTGGAAGAGAGATTAGATAGAAACAATGGGAGGACATATGTATGGCTCACAAATATGCAATAAAGTGTAGAAGATTTAACATTTTTGCCTGAAAGTGTTTGTATAGGTACTTTTATACCCAAACAGAGTCCAAATATTTTTTTTCTCTAGTAGATGACAAATGTTGGAGGTGTAATGGGGAAGAAGGAGGTACTTGGGAGTGGTTTACTATCAGTATTGCAAAAGGCAAAACAATTTACGTTTAAAATATCAAAGTAAACCATCAAATCCCGGATCCCGACCACTTCACAATGTCGACCCAAATGATTGAGACATTTGAGTTGACATTGTCACCAAAAACATCACGTGAAAGCCATATAGGAGCTGATGTAAATCAAACTCCTATAAGACATATCACAGTTTTGCAGGGGGGCAAGCCCACCTGCACCCCACACACCCCTTGCTACTAATATATTCCAACTCCGAGATCGCACTACAGTGGGGATATGGATGAATTTCCAATCCCCACTGTACCACAATCACTGTATATATATTCAAACACACTTATGTGAATGCACTTCTGCATTCACATAAGTGTGTTCGACTATCCCATAGAATTTTCATTTTGTGCACGACATTCTGATTTTCGGCAGCATACATGCTGACAGAATGTAGTTCACACAAATGATAATAAACTACTTGGGATTATATGTTTTCAGAGTGTAATGAGATGCAGACTTTAAACCCCCCTACAGAGTACTCTATCAAGAATACTGGGTGAGCAAATGAGAGTAAACTAAGGACATAATTTTTTGAGTTGGGATACATGATACAGGATCCTAATTTCCTAGACATAATAAGGTATTGTTGGGTTTAATTCTGATGACTGCCAAAAAAGCAATTACCAGAAAACAGAAATCAAAGTCTAAACCAGCCATACTAGGAGTAGTGGATATTGTAATAGAGATAAAAGAACAGGAAGTGGAATATTTAGAAAAGGGTAAGAGTAAATTAAACATGAAAAATGGAAATTTTAGGAACAATACATGCAGAAAAATGCTTTGCAGGAGGAATGAGGTTTAAGAGAAGAAGGCAGGAATCAAACAATTTATTTAATGTTGGTTTGATTATATATTGTATAGAATAATATGCGTGATGTATAATGTCTGAAAATGTGAACTTGTTAATATGGCTTGATTACTTTTATATAAATGTAAGTTTGCTTATGTCACAAGTGATAATTCAATAAAAGTGTTTTTTTAAGCCATAGCCAATTCTAGAAATGCAATATGCATTGCGTAACCACCATCCACTACTTCAGTTAATTTTTCAAGGAAATTAATGAGATGAAATGCAATACTTTCCTCTGACACATCCAAATTGATGGGGGTCCAGGGTTAAGAGATTTTCAATGTCTAGATTAATGAAGTCTGAGATAATGCTCTCCATAGCTTTGCACACAAGCTAGTTAGACTAACGTGTCTATAGTTACTAGTGTCCGTGGATGTGCCACCCTTGTGTAATGACATTACATTGGCTGTTTTCCAGGCTTCATGAATGTGAACAGTGGAAAGGCTTAGATTAAAGAGGTTAAGTAGAGCTTCAGAAAGGCCACATTTAGCAGTGATAACCTGGCATGTTATCATGGCCCATGGATAAAGTATTCCTAGCTTTTGAAAGGGCTGAGAGAATTTTTTCCACAGTAAATAAAGGTGGAGGTTGGGATTGTGAAACCTGTGGAATAGTTATGACTATGGGTCGAGTAAAATGTGCACCAAATTTGTTAACTAGGATATTAACTATTTTCTTTGCATTGCAGAGTGTGTTTTTATTGTTGACTAGCTGTGGACATTGTTGGGTATTACTTCTTATCTTCTTGACATTGTTAAAGAGTTGGTTTTAGTAGATATTTTAAGTTCATAATCAGCTTTGACCTATCTAATGGTTCCTTTAAGCTCTTTGTTAATTTACTTATGTGCTCTTAAAGTAAGTAGAACAAGACTTCTTATAAGCATTAAGCAGTTTCTTTCTCTTGATATATAATTATTTAAACAATGTTTCTCCAAATTCAGTTTTCCATCATTCTGAGAAACAAAGTCATTGTCCAGTTTTACATTTCTGTTGGCCAAAACCAAACAACTGAATCATCTTTCAGTTGCAAGAAAAGGCAAGATTTCTCCTGTACCACTTCAGCATTTAAAAGTTATTTTGCCATGCACAACAGCAGAAGGCTTGACATCTATTGAGCTTTTATTCTTCTTTTGTAACAATTATACATACCTGTTTCCAGTAATGCATATGCCCACTGGCAAACTACTGGCATATTTCCTGACTAATTTTCCTTTAAACACCTCACGCAAGAATCCAGTGAGTCATACCAAACGCAAAGATCCATTACCTGTCCATATGGAAATATATACAGCCTTTAACCATGAAAGTAACATTTACTTTAAAAATAAACAATAATAACAGTCTCCTTATTGCCACAATCAGAAATACAAACCTGCAAGTCTTGGTGACTAGAAAATCCAGATTGAAAAATAGCAGCAAATTTAACATAGCTTCGCATTTCCAAATATGAAGCCAATAGAAGTGCATAGCTCACTGCTAAAATATTTATTACCTACCTTGTTTAAACAATATAGCCTTATACCCTTGTGTATGTCCCATTCAAGATCAAAGTATACATCCTCCTTCTTCTCACTTTTCTGTTTTATTCCTCCTATTATTGAAACTTCCACCTATAGCAACCTATCTTTAAAATGGAAAAAGGAACATAATCTCTTCAACAATTCTTTCTTCCATTTAGTGTGATCATAATTGGCTAAAATTCTCAGCTTGTCAGCTCCCATCCTAATATAAATCCCAAAGTACACCCAAAACAGATCTCTTGTTGTTGTTGTGTCTTTTGGCTTTTCCCGGTTAGGGGTCGCCACAGTGGAACTCTGGTCCGCTAATGATTGGCAGTAGATTTTTACGTGCCGAGTTGCCGGCCCTGAAACACAACCTTCAACAAAGGTACGCCCATTCATGCATGTCTCCACAGAGAAGACGCTTTACCTGAGAATCGAACAGGACAACATCTTACTGTGAGGTGACAATGCTACCGCAGCACCACCACCGCAGTCTCCAAAACTAAAGTGTTAATAATTTCAGAATACCTGCTTGGATTTAAGAAAATGACAGTGTCTGCACATTCCTCACCCAAAATGAGGAAACTGCCTTCATCTCAAGAAATACATCAGCTCTCAAACTCTCAGTTTCTGTAACATATCCACTGTCCTAAATCAAAGAATTCTTATATTGTTACTGTCACACCCTTTCCAGCATTGCCTGTCTCCTAATAAGAATGTAAGATTGTGAGCACTGCAATGTAATACTTTTTTTCATAGAGAATAAAGTTTAGATCCATGTTTTTCAATTTTCTTCCATTTTCCTTTGCTCACCATCCTTCCATTAGTAATTATAGCCATGATGAATGATAATTATTGTTACTATTATCTTATTATTTTCTATTACCTCAGCTCTGTTCATTCAATATTTCACTTGCTTCTAAATTCTGATAGTGGCCTGGGCACATGCAGAAGTTGGTGGGGGACAAGAGTAGTTTGAGGCCACTGCCATCTTGGCCATCCTGGAGTGAAGGAGCTGTTTTTGTTTCATCAGAAGGATGAAGACTAGTGGGAGCACTAGTTGTTACCCCGAAGAGCTACTGAAGGGAGAAGGGGATTGTTACGGGGGAGGAAGAGGACAGACCAGATATGCAAGCTGGCTTGCAATCTGTCACCTGACTCTCAGTGGCATTATTGAGATTATTGATATTCTCAGAATGGAACACATGGGTCATAGAGTTCCTGCCTAGCCTGGGAATCCTTGGCTTCCATACTTCTCCCATAAGTGGGCTGATCGGGTACCAGTAGCGGAGCTATCAGGCAAGGTCCTGATTGTTTTGTTCTAAATGCATGATTTATATTTTAACAATATTCTTCTTTCAGTACAATTTACTCCATTCTGATGGTCAATAATGTTTTGTAAATAAATTCCATACCATGTTACATATTCCATTCTGATGTAAATGTTATTATCATTTGCAAATGGATATTTACCTTCTAGAACTTTACCTACTGTTATGTTAAATGTTACCTAATCCTTGTGACATTCTAACCATCACATTCTCCTCATGTGGACAGCACAATCACCTAGGTCCTGCTTCAAAATTATTTCTAGACCTGTAAACAGGTATGCAATATAATCTCTGTACTTTATTTGTAATATTTGATGGAATTCAAATAGCTGACTAGAAATACAGTACCACTAACCAAACTTGAGGTACATCTTGATTACCGAGTCAAATAATTTAATACATTTGGCTATTCTAATATAGATATTCTGAATTTAAATTAATTGGATAATGATGGCCTTGCTCATAATAGTCTAGTATTGGTCCCATTAATATGACTTGAAAAATATCCCCCATGGGATACTTATATTGCATGTGATCAAAACCATCTGATCAAACAGAAAGTATCATATTAAATCAAATGGAATAATATTCTGTTTAAACTACTGCATTCTGCTGAGGTAAATGCAGCACAGTAACTCTAAGACCATCGTAAGTATTACAGGAAACTTGGATATCACAGAACACATAAAATTGCAGTCTGCACAGCACACTTCTTTCTATACGTATCAGAAAGCTTTTTAGAAAGCAGTTTAGTAAAAAGCTGTCAGCAAAAAAGAAGAGCACTGAAATCATTCTGTTAAGAATTTTGCATACTTAAGATTGAAATATTCTATTTTTGTAATGATTACAAGTAACTATAAAGCTTATTTTTATTTGACAAACACTTTGCTAAAGATGCTGTGTACTAATATAGTGAATCATAAATGTATACACCTGTTCTGGTTCTCAAAATGCTCAGACAACAGTATGTTTTGAAATATGTGATATCTACAAAGTCAGTACAAAACTGCTTTGTGGTAAAAGTAAAATTTTCATTGGGTCAACCCTTGCCACAGCTGTATACCCCTGACCTATTTTTTCTGACTCTCTGACTTTGTGTGATGTTATAAGTGAAAGGATTGTAAAAAGTGCAGCTCTCCTACATAAATGAGGTGCAATGTACATTGTTGTCAGACAAATATATATATATATATTTATTTATGCATCATTTCACTCCATTTCATGATTTCTAATGTATGGCATGATAGTCTGAGTATTTTGGGCTTTGATGACTTGCATTTGATAAGTTGTGATTTGCCGATATATGATTTAAACGTGGTGAACTTGACTGAAACATTGCCTCCTATAACACAGTTCAACAAATCTATTTTAACAAGTCATGTTCAGCCAAAAAAGTATGAGTAGGGATGAGAGTATGTGCAACCATCACATGTGGTACAATACTCCCTCCACACAGGCATCTGAATACACACCCATACTCATAAATATATATACACACACATACACACACGAGCACAAAAGTATATACACATACACATATTTACAAATGAACGAATAATGCATGCATTGTTTGCAGGTTGGGGTGCTTCACATTTCTATAGAAGGAGTCTTCAGTGACTTTTTGAAGGACTCAAAAATATTCAGTCAGTCGTGTTTTGCTGAAATGCCCTTTTATCATTTAGCTTTCTCTTCTAGTATTCGCCTTTTTCATAATGAAGCATCTGCCACAAAAGTGCAACTTATTCATCTTTTAACAACATTAACCACAAAACTATAATTTTTGCAAAATAAAAAAAAAGAAAACACATGCCTCCTCTTACCTCATAAATCCAGTCCATTATTGCATAACTCACTAAACAGTTACGTGATTAAAGTCACCATGACCTCTCATAATTCAGTATTACAATAGTTATTTCATTTAACATCATTGATTTATCCATCTGTTAAATTCTCTTTAAACATTCATCTTGTGAATGGCTTGTTATCTACTTTAGTTCCATGACTCAGTTGTATTAGTCATTTTTTTTCTGTAAATACTGTGCCTTGCTTTACCAGCAAATACTGAAACATTTATTTAGAAATCATGCAATCTCATTTAACCATTTCCACATTTCTCTAAAACTTAAGTATTCCAGTCTACTTTTTCTTTTACCACTACTTTCAAACACCCTTTTCGGCTTTGTTGTTTGGCTCGTAGTACATATGGAAAGCATCTGTATGTGATACCAGCAACAAGAGTTGAGATAACAGTCTGGGTACCAGAGTGCAAATCACTGTAGAGTGGAGAAATCAAAGGGGGATACCGATTCACAAGATGGAAAAGGTCAGTATATCGACATTAGACAGGTAAAATGTATGGGGAGGTAATATTTATTTATTTATGTATTGCTTTTGTTGATCAGGGTATTCCAAATGGGCTCTGGTAGCCCCTTTTCAGCAGAGACCCGAGGAGAAAAGATCCAGTAACAAAATAGACAATTTTATACAAGAAAGAAAAATGTAAAGTTCAAACCCACAATATGAATGCACAGTAATTAAAATGCAGGTATACTAGAAAACAAATCTGCCATAAGTAAAATATAGAGTCTTTACATATTGATACAAGACAATCTGGCATATACAGTGAGGTTTAAAATGTCAAATTATAATTTTACATTTATGGGAAAGAGAAATAAGAAAAGTGGTATTGGAGATATAAGTAGGAAGCATAGAGAAGGTGATAAGAGTATAAAGTAGAGAGCAGGTAAGGAGGGGTGAGTAGTGTATGCATTTGTTTAGTGATAAAGAGAAAAGAAAGTTGTAGTAAAGTTAAGGTAGATGCAGGAGGTAATGAGTGTGGGATGGAATTTAGCTGTATGGGAAAACTTGTCAGGTGGTAGGTAGAGACAATAGAAGTGGCAATACGAGCAAAGGAATACAAGAAAGTGGGAAAATAATACATGAGTACAGTGAAGCATGTGTGTGGAAAAAGCTTAATTCTCACATTAATATCACTACCTGCCATACATTTTGGAAAAGAGGACCATGACCATGGCTCACAGGTTCATAGATTCATAGAAGATTACTAGGCTAATGTCTTAAGGGCCTTTACAAGCCTAGCCGATATTACCTGATTTCACCCAATATGTGGTACCTCGGGGCAAGAGGATGGCATGGATTTATGCCTATGCATTGAGTATCTTACAGATAGCCCCTGTTCATAAGGGATGTAGGCACTACCCCAGGTGTAAATTTTGACTACCCATCCATTAATCCAAATTGAGTTTGAAGAGGGCCAGAGAAGGGCTTTGCTTAATTTCAATAGAAAACCTGTTCCAAAGAAAGGGCAATCTCTGAGACACATATTTGTCTCTCCATCATGTTTTGTTTGACTCGCTGGCTAAGGTTAGATCCCTATAGCGGGTAAACCTAATGCTGAATGACTTGCAGATGTGTAGTACCGCCATCAGGGCTGGATTTGTGAGTGCCTTGTAGGTCAAGTATAGGTCACCCCTTAATAGTTGGTAGGAGACAGACTAAAGGGATAGGGATTTTAGTCTATCCACGTAGTTCATGCTGTTTACACCCTGTATTTTCTTTGTAAGGAACCTTTGAGGTTGCTCCAGTTGCTGTAAGTGTCTAGTCAAATGCATGCCAAATGGCGTGCTGTACTCGATTACTGGTCTACAACATTATAGTTTCCTTGGATCTGGATGCCATACTTTTACTTATAAGTTGTACCACATAAAAAGACTTCCTCACCACTGTGAATACATGGAGGTCAAAGTTCAAGCAAATAGCTATATGTGTGCCTAGATCTCTCACTTTAGGAGTGTGCTATTAATGTTGTAATTTGTAAGGGTATTTGACTTTCCGAAGGGTATGATTTTTTTCACATTTAGTTCTAGCACCAATCATTTGTTTGATCTAGACCCTCCTGAAGGATATCTCCATCACTGGGAGATTCAGTGATTGACCCCAGCTTCCAGTTATTGGCAATCTTAATCATCCAGAGGCCTTCCACATTACCTTTGACTTCAGAGAAGTATATTCTGAACAGGAGTGGTTCCAGCACTAAACTCTGTGGCACACACCACTAGTAACTGGCCTCTTGCTGGACCTGGATTCACCCACTTTAAAAACATGTGTCCTGTCCATGCACCAATTGGCTATCCATCTGGTGACTAAGGATTTTATGTTCTGCTTTGTGAATTTATCTATAATACCTGAGTGGGAAATTGTGTCAAATGCCTGTCCAGGTGAGGTAGGCAGTACGTACTGTCTTCTGTCATCTATGGTCTTAAAGACTTTCTCAAAGAAATCCACCAGATTCAGTAGGCATGACCTGCCCTTGACAAAGTCCATTTGGATCGCGTCCAGTGTTTGGAGGTTCCAGATCTCATTATTTATCAGGTTCATGATTATTCTTTACATGGCCTTACATATAAGTCTAGTCATACTTATGGGTCTGTAATTTCCCGGGTCAGTAGATGGTCCCTTTTTATGCAGAAGAATAACTGTTGCTGTCCTCCATTCTATCAGGATGAAGCCAGTCCAAAGGCTGTGGTTAAATAGAGATCCTACTGGGCCTGATAAGTTCTGATTTAAGCTGTTTAAGAGGTAAACTAGTATATCATCAGGCCCCATTGAAGCCATGCTTTTAGCTTTATAGAGCGCAGGGGGAAATTGTTCTGTGGTGATTATTGGCAGTGGAGTGGTAGAGTGTATTTCTTGGGGGAGAACTGGGGATGATGGGGAGGTGAAATCTGAGCTGAATTCATCATCCAGCAGATTTTCTATATCTTCTGGCTGAGTATGTGTGATGCCATCTACAAATAATTCAGCACATTGTTGGGTGTTGCTCTTAGGATCGCAGACATAACTGAAAAATGCTTTATGGTTACCCTTAGCTTTGGAGGCTATTTTTACCTCAAAGCCTGCTTTCAAAGACTTGACAAGTTCCTTGATTCACTTGTTTAGACTAATGAGGGACATTTTGCTCTGTTGTGTACATTGGTTCTTACTTCTTGACAGGATTTTCTTTCTTTTGTTGTACATGTATTAATACCATGGGTCTATCAAGGGTGGCTTGATTTTGTGGTTTGACCTGGGTTTATTTCAGTTTGGTACTGCTATTTCTGTGCAGTTGTATATAAAGTCATACATGACTTTTGTGCACTCCTCTGCATAGATTTATGTGTTTTCTGGATTTGGATGAGCTTGGAAACTAGCCATAACATCCCTTAATAGGGGTAATTTATCTTAGAGAAGTTCGTAAAGTTTTTGGGGTTAGGTTGGGGACTAGATATACCTTGATTTCAAGGAAGACTGCTTTGTGATCTGATCTAAGCATTATGAAAGGCATTATAGTCATGTACTGCCAGAGTGCTTTCCATGACTTTGAACCATGTTTCAGTATCTGCACAGATGTCATCATTGCCTACAGTGAGGAGAGCTTCCAGAGAATGCAGTTTCTTGTTGAGGCTCCTAGCATTGAGCATTAATACCTTTAGCTTGTTCTAAGTTGTTTTTGTTATGTTGGAAAGTTTGTCTGTTTGGCAATGCCTAAAAAGGCACTATGGATGATGTTTTGTCCAATATCCAAAATATCCAAAAGCCTAGAGGTGATAGATGAAGACCATTTCTTAAAGTAGCATGACCTGTCAGCCATGTCCTCCTAGGCTGACAACTATTGGACCCCTTTAGAATGACACCAGTCGCTAAGCCAATTGTTAAAGTCGATCATTTTCTGCTGGTATAATAGCATCATCCTTGGAGATGGTAGAATGCTGCTCAGTGCTAAGCTCATACCTGCCTGTGACACATTCTGGCAGCTCAATCATGTCTCTTTTCATATATTCCAAGCAGGTATGTCTCAGGCCATACATGCCCACATGGACTATGACTGAGTCATCCTGGTATTTAGAGATAAGTAACCTGAGTGCTTCCATGAACTGGTGAATCCTGGCCCCTGACAGGCAACTAACTGCAACCTTCCCCTTATCCTGCCTGGCAAGAGGTACATCAGTGTTCCTCACTATGACCATAATAATAAGTTGTGGAGTGTTTCACCTTATGGGCTTGGCAGTTGAGGCACAATGAGATGTTGCTTTATGTGTTGTGATAGAAATTGTCTTGTTTGTGTACATGCAGAGTACCTTAGGACTGGACCTGAGAGGCCTTTGTGGTTTGGGTAAGTTACATGTGAGCATCTCTGCACATGTAGGACTATGTGTATGGTCATTTGCAGGTACGGTGAGTGATATGTGTTGCTGACAACCTGTTTGTTGCTTTTTGTGTCTGTATGTGAGAATGTAGCCTTCAGCGTCAATGTGTAACTATATCTTTCATATTCTGTATTTGTCTGTTTGAGAATTAAGTGGTTATCAGTATATATAAGGCAATTATTTTATTGCCTTAGAATACTCATGTCTACCAAGCTGGAAGCAGAGACAGCAGAAAAGTGCCCATCCAATGTTGCAGGTCCTAATGTGTACTTGAAAGGATAAGAGTGGAGAGTGTTTGTAATTGGATGAGGGAAGGGCGCTTAATTGGTGTAATCTGCAGCTAACCTAACCAGTAATGCTTCCCAGTGCCAAATTAGATTGTTTCTGAGCAGCGATAGTCCTGAGTGCTATAATAAGGTAACTTGCACAGTATAATGAAAATAACCAATGTTTCCAGACATTTGTATCTCTACAGGGTACTGGCACAGCGCTATGCAAATGTGCCAAATTTATGCCAGAAAAAGAAATACAGAAAATTGGGGTTCAGGCACCTAGACAGTGAGACATTTCCCTGTGTTGCATTTCGTTGGGGACACATGGCTGAAGTGACATTCAGCTGCAGAGAAGTATGGCTGTTTGCAAATTCTCTGTGGGCAAAGAGAAGAATGTGGTGCCATGCCCACAACTTCAACAACAAAATGCACAGGGAAAAAGTAATGTCCATGGCCCCCAAGGCAACATGAGACAGCATGCAGTATGGCAAGCACCAGCAGCAGGCTGGTCAGTGGACATGTCAGTGGCAATAAAAATGAAGTGCACAATGGGCAGTGCCTTTGTAATTGGTGTTTGTGGACCACTACCTCCTTCACAGTGTGTAGGGAACATTACCTAAAATACATACTGGGGCATAAATGTGACTAGAGCTGCATGTGGGATTTCATCCATACCGTAGCACACTTCTGCATGTGGTTACATAAGCATGTATTGTACACTGAGCACAACATTCATTACTTCCTCTGCCCCCATGCACTTAGCTATTAAAGATGTGGGCATGGCAGTGTGTGCTTCTCTATGCACACAGGAAATTTGCAAACAGTCATATTTCACTGCCTAGGTGCCTGAACCCAGAAAAAAGAGTACTGAGCCCTCTGGCCTATAAAATGACTACACTTGGAGCCCTTTTGTGTGCATCCTAACACTCATAAATCAGGTAAATACCTACCACCATTAGATGAATAATCCAGGTCCTCCTAATGTAAAAGCACAGTGAAAGAGTGTCAGGAGTGAAATGCTACCACAAACAAACTTAAAAAATACAGATACAGCAGTGTACTTTAAACATCTTATAAAAGTGTGATTATTCAATAAAAGTACTTTGTTTTGTAGACATGAGCCAAGAGTTACTCAATTGTGTAGAATTTATAAAGGCACTAAAACAAAATAAGATGATTAATAAGCCCTCCAGCCAATAAAACAACTACATGCAGGAATCTCTACTGTGTTTCCCCAACCTATACAGACCAAGCTACCACCCAGTGCTACTAGATGGAAGATCCACTGTATTCTTGATGCAAAATCACAGAAAAGTGCTTGTTAAAGTGTAAAAATACATTGTTCTATCCAGCCGCTAGCTAGATAATGAATTCAGAGCAAATAAATTAGTAGAACATACAATGAGAGGCAAAATGCACTTTTTTTCCAAAATAAGCACAAGGAAAGGCAAATAAATAATTGAAGATATAAACAGCTGTGTAGAAAGTGAGGAGTTTATGAAGCTCAATTTACAGTAAGTGTGGGCAGCTTAAAATCACCAAGTTTAAAAATTAACTAGCAGGGAGTCAACAACAGTGCTTGTAGTTTTTGCAGCTCTTGAGTCTTATCATTAAAGACAAAGACCCAGAAATTCTGTAAGTATTAGGTATTACCTAAGAAACAAATTAACTAATGAAAAAAAAACATGTGAAATGTGCAGCCTATGTAATTTAAGTGTCTATCTGCCACATAGAACAAAAACACCAGGCCAAGTAGATTTCTAAAACAGAAGACAAAACAGAGCAGGTAGAAAGCAGCTCTATCAACTTAAACAACTCACAGACAAAAATATAGATTTACTTTCCTCACCCAGCAGGGAGTCACCAACAGTGTGTGCAGTTTTTGGAGGTCTTGAGTCTTATTAAAAAAGACAAAGACCCAAAAATTATCTGTATATTTATGTATCACCCAAGAAACAAGTTAACTCATGAAAAAAACATGTGAAATGTGCAGCCTAGGTAATTTAAGTGTCTGTCTGCCACATATAACAAAAACACCAGGCCAAACATATTTCTTAAAGCAAAAAACAAAATGGAAAAGGTAAAACAGAAAGCAGATCTATCAATTTAAGCAACTCACAGACAAAAGTATAAGATTTAGTTTCCTCACCCAGCAGGGAGTCACCAACAGTGTGTGTAGTTTTTGGAGGTCTTGAGTCTTATCAGAAAAGACAAAGACCCAAAAATTCTCTGTGTATTTATATATCACCCAGGAAACAAGTTAACTCATGAAAAAAACATGTGAAATGTGCAGCATAGGTAATTTGTCTATCTGCCGCATAGAACAAAAACACCAGGCCAAGCAGATTTCTTAAAGCAAAAAACAAAATGGAAAAAGTAAAACAGAATTTAAGCAACTCATAGACAAAAATATAAGATTTACTTTCCTCATCCAGCGAGGAGTCACCAACAGTACTTGTTTTGCAGGTCATAGGTCTTATCAGAAATGACCAAAAGATGAAAAGGCCCTGTTAGCCATGTCAGTCAATGTCACTTAAGACTCATCTTCAGTTACTCCAAGGCAAATCCTCAGTTACTCCAAGGCAAGTGGGGGAATGAATAAGCAATCAGTGAATCTTTGCCCCATCGACTTACACTCAGAATTGTGAAAATAGGCAAACCAATGCACTAATTACAAATGTCACTAGTTTCAGAGGTCATAGTTTAAACAAAGTTGTAATGAGTTTTATGTTTATTATAAAAAAACTATTAGACTGGGTTAAGCATGCACAAAAATAAGCCAATGGAACATAATTTACAAAGATGTTGGCTTTTCCCCAAACTTAACATTCAGTAGTACACCTAACTATGTAAGGCATCTCTTTGTTTATTTCTGAGCCACCCCTCTGACATCTTTATTGACATGATTCTTTTTAGAAATGTCATATCAGTTGTCTGTCATCAAGCCATTATATTCCATTGTATAAACATTTACATCAAACTACTAGAATTACATCAAAGAATACATGTGTAGTACAGAGATATTTCACCAAAGATGCTGTACACTAGCACATTCTGATTAAACATAAACTGATAAGGTATGTTTCATAAATTGCTCTAAAAGCAATTTCTAACAAGACTGATTTAATTCATTTCATATGCTAATCATATACAACCAATGTGTAAGTGTACGGGAATTCTTTACATAGTTCTAACTGAAAAGGATTATACCAGCTCAAGTATGAGTTTCCATCAGAAATGTTTGGTGTTGTCATTTCCCCAGAGCCATTTCTTTCCTACAACAAAACTTTTGTGCACAGTCTATGTAGTTAGTATTTTCCATGGTTCCTGGCAACCTATGATTATTGTTATTGGTAACTTAGCTCTCTGCTGTAGATGTCTTACCCCCTAGATGCATTCACTTTGGAGAAGAAACCACCACAGTACCAATCAGCTCAGTGAGCACCCCACTTACTTACAGAAGACTCTGATCCTGATATATCAAGTTGACTAGCGTGTCCCTGTAAAAGAGTGACCTCATTAAAAATTGCTACACTCATTTTATTTCCAGCTACCAGATTGTACTCCATTTTTTGTTTCTTAGTCACTTAACTGAATAGAATATGTCCTCAAGGACAGCTCTCAAGAAACCAGTGCAACCCCAAAACAGTGTAATGCCTACTCAGCTCTGCCAATTGCAGATCATATCCTCCATGTTACAGATTCTGGGTGTACTACTAGAGTGGTGTTTCTGTTGCTGTGCTACTAGAGTGGAGTTCCTAGATGATTTTGGATATACTACTAGAGTTCTATGTATAGATTATTTTGGTTGTACTAATAGACTGGTGTTTCTAGATGATTTGGGGAGTACTACTTGAGTGGTATGCCTGGATGATTTGGGGTATTCTTCTAGAGCAGTGTTTGTAGATGATTTTGAGTGCACTGCTAAAGTGGTGTGCCAAGATGATTTTACGTCTACTGTTAGAATGGTGTTTCTAGATTATTTTGGATGCACTATTAGAGTTGTGTGTATGTATGATTTTGATTGTACTACTAGAGTGGTGTTTCTAGATGATTTGAGGAATTCTGCTAGAGCGGTGTGCCTAGATGATTTTGGGAGTACTACTAGAGTGGTGTCTTTAGACCTCTTTAAGGGGTATTACAATATAGGTCATAAACCCCTCCACTGTGGGCTTCACAGCTAATAAAAGAAGTATGCTCCATTTTGCCTCAGACCTGTAGTATAAGCTACTCAGCACAACTTTAACTTCAACTTTATTAAAGTTCATGCATCCAATACCATATGTAAATGAACAAAAAAAAATAAACCAACAATAACATAATGTGGGAAAATGATACATTAAATTTAAAAAAAATACAAAACAGGTCAAACCTGATAAGTAAACCAAATATGTAAAAATCTGTGTAAAAAGGCATTCAAGTGGCAAATGAGCTGGTACCATATACAGCAACTAAATGCCACATTACCAATAGTCCAGACAGAAGAGATATATCTTTAAACCACACTTAAAAGCTGGGATGAGTTATGGACTCTCTTAACTAAACAGGTAGCATGTTCCACAGATAAGGGCATTGCTAACTAATAGTCTGAAACCTACAAAACTCAGTTTAAACTGAGGGACTGTTAAGAGACCATTGGGGACCATGTACAGGGACTGAATCATTCAGTTCCATAACAGAGATGCTGCAGATGGGAGATTCAAAGCCATGTATGGTTGGATCAACCTGTAGGAGAACATTAAACATAATCTGCAGTCTAACTAACAGCTAGTGCAAACTCTTAAGTACTAGTGTAGCTTATTGAAGTTTAGACTTGTTACACCTTCCCATGTCATGTATTTATAGAATAATAGATATTTCAAGGCATTTTATTCAGTAAGACCAAATACACCTTGACAGAACTCACAATTAGGATATACACCCTTTCTCACGGGAGCTATGTCAGTCAATCCTGGTGTACGTTTGTGGGGAACCATGCATTCATCCACATTCTATTTGAAGTATGCCAGTGAATCGCACTTTTTAAAACTGCCAGGGAAGTCGAGGACATGATGTGTGATAAATATCTCTCTCCACCGTGTTTTACTTGTCTCTTTCTGATGTTCATGGAAGTATTAGACTTTCCTAGGAAGAGGGGAATAAGGACAACTTGAGTATCCAATGGTGCTATGGGATAGGTATTGATATCTTGTTAAAAGTCTGTAAGATACTAAAGAAAGGGACACTGCTTCCATCCTCCCCTGGCAACTCATGGTCTTTAGGGCTGTATGATTAGTTGTGCTAAGTAGAAGCATTCTGCAACTACTGTTGTTACATAATAATGAAAAGATAGGGAGTTATCAACCCAACTTCATAGGTTCATACTAGGTTAACAACCACCGGGGTCTTTATAGGCCTAGCTATGCAACCTAACCCAGGTTTGTCCCAGAGTTCCTCGGACACCTATATGGTGGGGTATGATAGTAAAGGCTTATGCGAGGGAGGGGGGGTTATGTTAGATGAGAATTAATTTACTTACTCTCAACCTCTGTCCACGAGAGACATGGGAGCCAGACTAAGAGTGAATTGATGATTTCACATCCAATGATTAAGGTTTCTTTTGTATAGGATCAGGGATGAACTTTACTTTACTTAGATGGGGAGCTTATTCCATAGTGTGGGGATCCTTTGAGACACATATTGGTCCCTCCAGCAAGTTCTATTTATGTTGCAGACAAAGTTCAGGGCCTTGAATCTAGTGTTTCTGGTGCCGTTTGTTTCGTGGATGTGCAAAAGATCCTTCAAAGCTGGATCTGAGGATGCCTTATATACTAGGCATTGATCTCCTTGCAGTAACCTATAACAGACTGAGTACAGAGCTAAGGCCTTAAATTGATCTATATAGGATAGGGTATTCATACCATGGATTCTCCTGGTAAGGAGCCTTTGAGGGCATTCCAACTGTTACAATTGCCTGGTTAAGTACATGCCAAAGGGGGCATTGTACTCAATGATGGGTCTAATAAGGAATGAGTAGAGTGGTGCTATTACTTCCTTGGACCTAAATGCCATACCCTTGCTTATGAGTTGGGCAACATAGAATAATTTTCTTACTATTTTGGCTACGTGTTGGTCAAATGCCAGATTGCTGTCTACACATGTCCCAGATCTCTAATTACTGGGGCAACTCTTTGGGATGTTTTATCGATGAAGTAATTAGTTTGGGTGGACCCTTTCCCAAAGGGCACTATAATGCATTTTTTTGCTTTGTGTTTTAATCCATGATGGCTTTCACATTAGACATTTATTTGTGTTAGACCATTTTGTTGGATGTTGGTATTGTGGGAGTTAAATGTATGATAGCTACAACTTTGCAGTCATCTGAAAATCTGGTAAGCCAGAGGCCTTTGACAATAGCCTTAATGTCTGAGAAGTTGATGCCAAACAGGAGCAAGCCCAACACAGGGCCGGGGGTACTCCATTGGTGACCAATCTCTTGGTGGAGGTGGTCTCACTGATCAAGACTTCTTGGGTCCTTTTTATGAGACAGCTTGCAATCCAATGAGTTATGCAGGGATTTATGCCTAGTTCTGAGAGGTTGCGAGCAATACCTGAATGGGGTATTATATTGAACACCTTGTCCAGGTCAAGGGAGATGGCATGCACCATTTTCTGTTCATCTGTAGCCATGGAGACCCTCTTGAAGAAGTGTATCAAGTTAAGTACGCAAGACTTTCTCTTAAAAAAAACATATCAGGATGGATCAAACATCTGTAGGTTATCAATGTCCTTGTTGATCATTTCCATATTATACAATGACTGCCGATTAGTATTCCAAAATGTGCACATTGATTGGCCAGCCCAACCAGCATGCCCATTGTAAATCCGACTTATACTAATGGAAAAAGGTCCAGTTGCCCGGACTTTCTCCATTAGTATAAGTCTTGATTTTTTTTTTGTTTCTGTTAGGCAGCAATGGAGAATGGAAGATCTCCTTGCTGTAATCTCGCTATGTTATATGTTTAACATAGCGAGATATCTTTTAAAAAAGCAACGGAGATCTTCCTTTCTCCATTGCTTTTTTTAAAGATATCTCGCTATGTTAAACTCATTTAACATTGCGAGATAGCTTTAAAAAAGGGAACGGCAATCTTCCTTTCTCTGTTGCTTTTTTTAAAGATATCTCACTATGTTAAACTCTTTAACATAGTGAGACAGCTTTAAAAAAGCAACGGAGATCTTCCTTTCTCCGTTGCTTCCATAACACAGCTCTGATGTACTGCGTAAGCATATGCATGCACAGTACATCACAAAAAGCCCAGGATAGCGGAAAACCACGAAAGGGTATCACGCAGGTATTATACAAAGGCATTATTTAAGAAAAGTAAGTATTTTTTTCTTAAATAATGTCATTGTATAATAGCAATAACCTACATCTGGGTGTGGGTAATGCTAGATTTACCCACAGTTGTCTTTGTTTGGCCACTCAGGCTTCACCCTCGTGACCAAACCACACCAACCATGGGTAAATCTAGCATTACCCACACCCAAACGTGGGTTATTGCTTAAATAATTCATTCCATGGCACTACATGTTAGACTTGTCAGAGTGATGGATCTGTAGTCCCCATTGTCAGTTAATGGCCACTCTTATGAAGAGGGATGACCATTATAACTCTCCATTCACCTGACATGTAACCTGTTTTGAAGGCTGTAGATGAAGAGTGCTTAAACTGGTCCTGGTAGGTCATGTTTTAAGTTATTTAGGAGGCAACTGGAGATATTGTTGCTGCCTATTTAAGCAGTGTTTTTGGACTTAGTGAGCATCTCCAGGAGCTGCTTCCTGTTGATAGTTGGGGGAGGGATATGCTAGAAGAGATTTCATAGGCGGTACTAGGGTGGAGTGGGGGGGGGGGAGTTAGAACTAAATTTATCAGCAAACAGATTTGCTATGTCACCCTTGTTAGTGAAAGTTGTGCCATTCACCACCAGTTCAGCACACTGCTGAGTATAACATTTAGGGTTCCTGACATAGCTGAAGAAGGCCTTGTGATTGTCCTTACCCTAAGAGGCTATCCTGACCTCATAATTAGCCTTGTTAAACTTTATTAGACTTCTTAGTTTCTCATTTAGTCGAATCGGAGAGCTCTTGTCACTATGAGAGTTGATCGTTCTGATTTTGGACATGGCTTGTTTTTATTAAATGGCCTGCTAAAGTAAGGATTCTATCATTGTGGCTTGTTTTTGGTGTTAGATCAAAGCTTACTTCTGGTAGGTATGGAAAACTCAGTGCAGCCATTTATATGTTGTACAGGGTTTCTATAAATAATTCTGCATAGGTAGCTATGTTGTTGGGGTTTGGGGAAGCCATGAATTTTAACAAACTGTCACTTAATAGTATGTAGTTTGCTTTATTATAGTTCAAAAAAAAAAATCTGCTTTTACTGTATTTGTGTTTTTTCCAACTTTATTTTGCTTTTGCGTCATCTTAAAAGTACTCAATTGTATTTATTACTGCTTGGTGTAACTCATTCTAAGCCTTTTAGTTTAAGCACCTGGGCTTCAGACCAGTTTTACATTAAGAAGGTTTGTGGTCTGCACTGTAGTGGCAGAACAGGTAGCTTACATCCTTCTAAGTTGGGAACTGCTGATTGAGGGCTCAGTGTCTGTTATTCTAAAAGTGTATTAATTCTGGTTTAAGCACTTGGGCTTAAGGCCAGTTATTTTACATTAAGAGGGTTCGTGTTCTGCACTCTTGTGGGAGGAGAGGCTGGACTCTGTCCTTCTGAGCTGGGAATTTCTGGTTAAAGGCTTATAGTGCCTGCATATTTGAACTGCTTCTTACTGAAATTGGTACACCTTGTTTGCTGTAGCATAGACTAGATCCAGGCCTGCTGAATCTAGCTTTGTTTGTATAACTTGAACACTAATCCAGGCATTCTTTAAAGTATTCAGTTGTATTTATTACTGCTGGTAGTAACTTGATTAAAGTGTAGCTATCATTTCTAAGTCTTTTGGATTAAGCACTTGGGCTTCAGACCAGTTGTTTTACATTAGGAAGGTTTGTGGCCTGCACTGTGGTGGCAGGACAGGTAGCTTACATCCTTCTAAGTTGGGAACTGCTGATTGAGAGCTCAGTGTCTGTTATTCTAAAAGTGTATTAGTTCTGGTTTAAGCACTTGGGCTTCAGGCCAGTTATTTTACGTTAAGAAGGATTGCGGTCTGCACTCTTGTGGGAGGAGAGGCTGGACTCTGCCCTTCTGAGTAGGGAATTTCTGGTTAAAGGCTTATAGTGCCTGCATATTCTAACTGTTTCTTACTGAAATTGGTACACCTTGTTTGCTGTAGCATAGACTAGATCCAGGCCTGTTGAATCTAGCTTTGTTTGTATGCTTGTTGTTTGTTTATTTCCCTGAAACGCTAATTCCACCTAAAACGTGGCCTTTTAGCACTTCTGTGGATCCCTAGTGATATCTGCATTACTTACTGTACTTATTTCCTTGTTTCACTTGAAAGAAAGTTACTGTTTGTCATTTTTGCATTTAAGTTACCTGTAACACATTGCATTTAAGTTACCTGGCACTTGCTCACTAAAGCAATTATATAAGTCAGCTCTAAAAATTAAAAGCACTACACCCTCACAAACTGCCCTTGAGTACCTTGTTCCCCATTGGCCCTTTTTTTCAATTATAAAGGAATTCCCAATACTATTCTAGCATGTCCAAAGGTCAGTTGTCAATCTCCTCTCTGGTCCAGCTGGTGAATCTGGGAATCTTGAGGCAATGTTACAACTGCCTCATGTACACAGACAACCCTCTCCTCCTACCAACAAATTCCAACACATGTGAGAGATGCAACCATATAGCCAAACTGGAGGCTAAGCTCTCTCAACTCAGTACTGGCGTAACCAGTCAGGAGGAGAAGGAAACCACACTCACTACAATTCCAGTCTCACATAGACCTACCACGACAACAAACCAAACACATAAACACACAAAAACATACTCGGAGGCTCTAAATAAAAATCTGCCTAAGCAGCAGAGACCTCCAAAGCAGACACCCAAGCAACCGCTATCCCAAAACAAAACACGTGCAACACATAGCTCACAAAGCCAGTGTGCCGAACAGTCACAGCCCTTAAGGCTAAACAACACACCTGATACACTTGTAATAGGTGACTCTATCATCAGGCACACTGACGTCCCACTCACCATGCTGAACAAGGAGAAGGTCACGGTGAGCTGCCTGTCGGGCGCTAGGATCCGCCACATAACACAAGCACTCAGGTCACTCCAAGGCAAGCACAAATATGACTCAGTCACTGTCCATGCTGGTGTGAATGACCTGAGATGTACCTCCCTGGACTACATGAAAAGAAACATAGAGGAGCTCTCTGAGCATGTAGCCCAGGCCGGTATGACCGTGACCTTGAGTAGCATCTTACCCTCACCAAGAATGATGCCACAATATGAAGACAAGATGATCAATTTCAACAATTGGCTTAAGTGTTGGTGTCATTCAAAGGGGATCCAATGACTGTCAGCCTGGGATGATATGCTCGACAAGCCACGATGCTTTGCTAGGGACGGCTTGCACCTGTCACCCCTGGGCTTTCGGATATTGGCAAAGGCTCTTGTTACCCCATAGTGCCTTTTTTAGGCAAGGCTCAAAAGACAAACCCACCTCCATAGGTATCACAAGGGATAAGAAACTAAGAGTAATGCTACTCAACGCCAGAAGTCTAAACCTCAAGATGCACGCACTCGAAACTCTCCTTAGCATGGAGAACATCGATATCTGTGCAGTAACAGAAACCTGGTTCAAGGCTGCTGAGAGCACCCCAGCACTACCAGGTTATACCTCATACCATGCTTTTCGGCCCCAAAACTTGGACCGAACCACAAAAGGAGGGGAGTATCAATATTCATCAAAGATACCCACGCCTCCAGGTTGGTGGCACAGCACGAAGCATCAGAGACTATCCATGGGCAACTAACTGTGGGTAAAACTGCCTTCCAGTTTATAGCCTGCTACAGACCACCCTCCCAAACACAGGAACCCCACTCGGCCTTCCTGAGAATACTGGAAAATATGAAGGTCTCTCCAAACACCATTATATTGGGCGACTTCAACTACCCAAACATAGACTGGGAGCATTACTCTAGCTCCAACACCCTAGCCCAAAGGTTCCTAGAATTTATAAACTCAAATGCTATGGAACAACTTGTTACCACTCCCACAAGAGGGGAAAACATACTGGACCTGATCATCACCAACATGGGGACACTATGCTCCAGACCAGAAGTGTATCACTCACTAGTAAGATCAGACCATAAACTAATCTCACTGGATATTCACATCCCGACCCCACCCCCCGCCCAGAAAACCACAGTGAAAAACTTCTCTAAAGCAAATTTCACATGCCTCAAAACCGAGGCGAAATCCTTCAAAGCCCCCGGGCCTGTGGAAAATATGGCCCAGACCGCAGAATCCTTTATAAGCGCATTCTATGAACACCTTCAGGAATGCATGGATCATGCAATCCCAAATAAAACCAAGACCCAATCCTCCAAAGACAGAAGTCCTGCCTGGTGGACCCCAGCCATAAACAAACTATACAATAGAAGGAGGAAGCTACTACATGATAGATCCAAATCCCAAAAAGGGAAGGCATCTCTGATCAGTATTAGCAAAAAACTACGGGCACTCATAAAATCGTCTAAGGCCAGCTTCGAGAGAAAAATTGCACAGGACACTAAGGATAATCACAAGGCTTTCTTTAGTTATGTTAGGAACCTGGGTGGGAATTCCCAGATATGCTCAGAATTAGTCCAAAATGACAAAAAATACACTGAGCCCACAGACATTGCCAACATCCTAGCTGACAGGTTCAGTGCAAACTCCCCCCCCCTCCCCACCAAAAGGGCAAATATCTATCCCAACAGAGTGCTGCCCCCCCCCTGACATCTCAGATGCTCAGGTAAGAGCCGCCCTCTCCAAAGCAAAAAACACAGCATCAATGGGACCAGATGGTGCCCCGGGCTGCATCCTACATGAACTCCAAGAAGAGCTAAACCCAAACATAAAACTACTGTTCAATCTTAGCATTACTACAGGATATGTACCCAAAGAGTGGCGTACAGCAACAGTGGTCCCTCTCCATAAAGGTGGTGCCTCAACGGATCCTGGAAACTATCGCCCCATAAGCCTGACTAGCTTGGTCTGCAAAGCTATGGAAAGGATCATCATGGACCTCATAAATAAAGTTATTGGGGACCTAGAGACACTAGATCCTACCCGGTTTGGCTTTGTTAAGGGCAGATCCTGCCTCTTAAACCTGGTTGATTTCTTTGAAATAGTCACCAAGGCCATTGACGAGGGGAAGGTGGTCCACACAGCCTACCTGGACCTCGCAAAAGCCTTCGATACAATACCCCACTCGGGCATTATAGATAAGCTCACCAGCTTAAATATAAACCCCTATGTCACTAGATGATTTGCAAACTGGCTCAAGGACAGAACCCACATGGTTAGAATTGCTGGAGCCATGTCAGACTCCAAACCAGTTACAAGTGGCGTCCCACAAGGCCCAGTCCTGGGACCTCTCTTGTTCGGTTCTCGGAGGTACAGGCCAACACGGAAGGACTGTGGCTGACCAAGTTCACAGATGACTGCAAACTGGGTGCCATAATCAACTCTCCAGCCGACACAAGCATCCTCCAAAAGGGCCTCATAGAAACAGACAACTGGTGCCAGAGCCATGGCCTTTTGGCAAAAACAAAGTGCCCACAAATTACCACATAGGTGGTAATCCATTAAGTACAGAAGAAGTAATTAGGGACCTGGGGACCCAAGTTGATAGCAATCTCTCATTTGACAACCACGTGGCCAAAGTAGTTAGAAAAACATTTTATATAGCCCACCTAATCATGAAGGGATTCACATCTAGATCAGGGGAGGTCATCATGCCTCTTTACTCATCCCTCATCAGGCCCATAATTGAGTACAATGCCCCTTTTGGGATGTACCTTACCAGACACCTGCAGCAACTGGAAAGACCCCAAAAGTACCTCACCAAGAGGATCAAAGGGCTCAAACAGATGCCATATGCTGCCCAGTTAAAGAAACTCCAGCTCTACTCAGTGACATACCGCCTGTTCAGAGGCGATCTGTGCCTGACGTATAAAGCCATGTTCAGCCCGGAATTAATGGACATGCTGCACCTCAGAAAATCCAAATCCCATCGAGCTACGCGCTCGAGAGACTTGAACCTCAGCACTGAAATAAATAGGACATGCTGGAGGGACATATTCATAACCCAGAGGCTCCCTTCACTCTGGAATAAAATCCCAGTCCAGGTTAGGCAGAGTCCCTCATTGACTCTCTTCAAGAGGAATCTTGATGAGTGGATGGGAGATCGTAGGTTTACCCTGGGTATCACTTCTGTGTCACTGTTAGACAGAGGCACAGTATACTAACCTCGAAAAAGGGCATAGCAAAATAAATTTAAAATGGGTGGCAAAAGCCAAACACATTCTGGCTAGGCTTATAAATGCCCTAGGGCAGCTAGCCTAGTATGAACCTATGAACCCATGAACCTATGAACAGAGTTCCCTGTGAAGTCTTGGTTACTCTAATATAAATAACAGGCTCAACAAAGAAATATGCAGAAGTGATTTATATAAGCTTTGGTTCATTAAATAATGAACCAAAGTTTATATCAATCATTGGTTCATTAAAAAATAAAAACAATAAAAGCAGAAAAACAAGAAAACAACAAATTGTTCTGGACCCAAATAATGATATTGACGGTGCAACTGAGATATGTCAATCAAGACCAAATTAATGGCATTTATTTTATTACCGCTAATGACTTTCAATAATCAGAATGCAAGTGGAGAACACACCACACCTGATTTGATTTTACAAAATGATCACAGACAACAGAACTGCAGTGTAGTGAATACAGAACCAAATCTATACACTACTGGTAAAAAAAAAACAAAACAGTAATTCTGAGGATAATGCCATTATTAAAAATTAATATTAATTTGTGCACTTTTGAAGCTAGGTGGCATGTGGCACTGAAAAAGCAGATTGCTAAACAGAATGTAATATGCTTTGCATATGTTTTGTACAACTGCAATTATTCCCATGGTTCCAGTCTTCTCTAGCTCTCTAGCTCTATTTATCTGTATTGTTCATTTATATTGTCTGTTTCTCAATCTCTATATTTTTTTTTGTCACTTCCCATCATTCTTGTATCACGGGACTCTAACACTATCAGTAACCACCACCACCACCCCCAAAGTGGGCAGGGGTTGATATTCCAGTCATTGTAGTTAGCCTGTTCTATCACAATATTCAGGTCATTTGTGTTGACATTTCTCTATCCAGCCATTACTTTATCTGCCATTTATGCATCCTCCATTAATTCTTCCTGTTACTCTAGCCTAGCTCAGTGTGACATTTGTTCTTTTAGGTTTTTCAGTGTTCTGTTTAAATCAGTCAAACCATACCTTCCCAGAAGTTTCCTAAAAGAAGTAAAAATGTAGGACAGTCCAACATTGAATGCTTATATTCCATGACCGGGTCTATATTATAACACCAACGTCTTAAAACTTCGAATGTTATAATATCAAACCATTTTGATCGAAAGACTATAATATCGAACACTCAGAATAGTGAATTTTTTCCCAGAGAAAAAATTTGCTGTTCCAACAAACATACACGCAACACAAGCACACCAAAATAAATAATCCACACACATACACTTCACAAAACCCTACACTAAACCATACATACACTACTAGCTATCCACTTACCTTAACCCAACCCTAACCCTAAGGTCCGTAACTGACGCACACTCACCTTACCAGCTCCCTAACCCTAAGGTCCCTAACTATCACACACTCACCTTACCTGCTCCCTAACCCTAAAGTCCCTAACTATCGCACACTCACCTTACCCGCTCCCTAACCCTAAAGTCCCTATCGCACACTCACCTTACCCGCTCCCTAACCCTAAAGTCCCTATCACACAGTCACCTTACCCGCTTCCTAACCCTAAGGTCCCTATCGCACACTCACCTTATCCGCTCCCTAACCCTAAGGTCCCTAACTATCACACACTCACCTTAACCCGATCTGTTCGCACACTTACCTTAACCTGGTCTATAACCTTCGCTCCACAGTCGAAGAAATAGCGAAGCTGCAGAAATGGCCCACTGAATACTTTCCCTAGGAAAGTATTCGATATTCTGCAGCTTCGCTATTTTCAGTGTTCTGTGCATAAGGTTCGATATTATAACATTCGAAGTTTTAAGACTTCGATGTTATAATATAGACCCTCCATGACCTCTAGTTCTCACTCATGGGAACACCTAGTCTAACACTATTCCATGTGCTCACGTATTCCTCTTATTTCCTGCCATTTTGGATAGGATTTTCTGATTGCTCATTTTACAATTCACATGATTTTAAAACATTTCAAGGCTTGCTTCATTGTTGTTCACCTGAACAACTTCTTCAAATTGCACACTCTGCATTATACAAACCTTCCTATTGCCCTTCCCTCTCCACCCTGGTCTCCTCTTACACCCCTAATCATACTCTCTGCACCTCTAGCCAGCAACTATTTGATGTTTACCAACCACATAAAAATGTTGGTAAGCTACTTTATAAAGCCACTATAACACAAGCTTGGAACAAACTCCCTGCACATATTAGAGCCATTCTTCATACTGAACTCTTCAGAAAAGAGCTTAAACTTCACTTACTAAACGCCAAGTCTTGCCTCTGTAATGACCCCATCTAACCTACTTTACTAATAAATTCTACCTAACCTTCTTGTTTTCACTCCAGCCTCACAGACTATTTACTATACCACCTCTTTAGTCTCCTCCCTTTACTCACAGTCATACTACAAAATGCACCCTTTCCCTGCTACTTCAGCACATGTACATATGTAAATATTACTTTCCCAGGGCTAAATACCTCTATGTTTACTTAATCCATATAAATCAATTGCTCTCTCTATGCAAGCTCCATTGCTGCTCTTCTTCGTTCTTTCATTAAAAAAATGAGTATTATACTTCACTGTAGCATTTTCATGTTGTATTAGAGTTATGTATTAACTATAGCTTATGTATTGTACATTTCTTTTTATTTGAATGTAAATTTTATGTACCTTAAATTGTCTGTATTGGAGCTTTTCTCCTTGGTTCTCCACTGAAAATGGGCCTCTGGCCCAGTTGGACTAACCCGGTTAACAAATGTCAAATAAAATAAAAAGTCTCATACTCCCCTGACACTTAAATACACCAATTTGTCATTCTTATGCTTATTGGTTATATGGTCGCACATCATGCCGAAGTGATCATAGAATAAATAAGTGTTGTGATGAAAATACAATTTGTTATATAAAGATATAGCAAACACAAATTCAGCTTAATCAGCATTTATACAAACATGTACCAAAAATGACATATACAGTCAAAAACAAACTAAGCAGTGACATTTCAGTCATACAAGACCTGACCAGTGTTTGGTTGTGTCATTAATTGTACTACTTTCCTTCAACCTAAAAGCTTACAGCATCCCTATCGAATGGAAATTCATCTTTTTTCGTGTTAATACAGCAATTTGGTGCACAACCAGGTTGTGCCTTGAAATACACGGTGACAAAAATAGCACTGACAGATTGTTTTGTAGCTATGTATTAATAAATTGCATTTCCATCAGCATTCAGTTATGCATTCATTTACATATTTACTTTCTGGTGATTGACTTTGGTGCCTTGAAACCTGAAGTTTAGCTCATAAAACATCTGTATTATATAATCCCTCATTTGAGCACTTGTCTGAAATGTTCAGACATGGTTTCTCCTGCAATTCACAGCTCAGAGCTACAGTTTTGTATTTATATTTAATTTTGTAATTTTGAATAACAAATTACCTAACAGTCCTATTACGTGGGTTTATTGCTAATTTGTGGTATACATATACCATTAAAGTGCATACTGAGAACATCAGTTTTATATATTGTTGTTAAATTCATCCATCCATCCATCCATCCATCCATCCATCCATCCATCCATCCATCCATCAACCCACCCACAACCCCTTTTTCTCATTTTGCACATGGGGTCAGGGTGCCACTTCAACAGTGACAATCATCTTGAGCCAAGGATTGCACTTCCAGGTGGCTAGCCCTGTTTCTTTTTTCTTCCACACCCCACAGTCGCACGCCCACAAGGCTTTATTACAATGGTCTTGGTTTCTCTACTGGATCTGTTCAGTACAATATTTCATTGGCATATCTGTCTCAAAATTGTTTTAATTCCCCAGGGATTTTATTCTTATTATTTTTATTAAGGAAGAGATATCATATTGGAACATGAAGTGAAATTATTTGTCTTCAGTCCCGAAAATCCATAGTTCATTGTAGGGTCTATAGTTAAGTATCTGCTTATTTACTACTGAAGATTTTTGATGATTGTTACTGTGGCCTTTTTCAGAATACACTGGATGATTAATGCAGTTTTCCATGGTCAACTTCATCTTACCTCTTTTGCATTGTGTTTTGGTATCTACCTGCAAGTCTAAAATTCACGGATCTATTTTACACTGCTGTAGCTCCTTAAAACATTACTGTTTCTGTAACTAATGGCAAGCTATCAACATACAAACAAGCTTTAGTTATATGAAGCTGTTAGTAGAATTTTTTAAACCACAGGAAGAAAAAAATCAATATTTTGATTAAAGAAAAACTAAAGGAATTAGAGGAAATGGATTTATCCGGCAGTAACTTCATGAGATTGGAGAATTTACAGGATAAACTAACAGTTTATGAGACTAAACTAAAGGAAATAAAAAGTAATAAACTGAAGAGGGATTTTAATGACATCAAAAAAGAACATCTATTTGAATGGCCGAGAACTACAAGGAACAATGAATATAAACGAACACGAGACACAGTTAATAAGCAAAAAGATCAAGAGCTAAACAAGGAATCTACTACGCTCAGAACTAGAGAATTAACAGTTAAAGTGCACAATGATAGTGAACACACTACAGTTAGTAACAAAGGAACAAATGGCAGTGTTTGTACTACGAGTGATGAATTGATAGTGTTGCATCCATCTAATTCAACATCAGACATAATGAATAAAAAAAGGAAGATATCCTAGGTACTATACCAAAAAGGGGGCGCTGCATGTTCCTATAGCAGAACAGCTTCCTTTTTTGATATTGAACAAAGCATCTCAGACCGGGAGGTCCCTGAGCAGAGAAAGGAAGAAGAGGAAAGTGACGTAATGGGCTCCTTAGAGGTTAATCTTTCAGGCTGGGTAATCACCCAGCTGCAGTTAGATCTATTGGAGAAAGGACTTAGTTTTATACCGGTTACTACATCTACACATGATGAACTGGTTTTAGATCTGAAACTATTTGGAAGGAACCTTACTCTCAAGTATTTATTTGATAATGAGCAGTATTCCTCTCTCAAGAAAGAAAGTCTCATACTTAAGAAACCTAGCACTTTCACTCCTCTCAACCTTCCAGCGGTTGATGCATTTATTTATGCTTGTGAAGAAGAAATAATGAAATTAAGAACAGTGCATGAAGGAAAACAATTTTACAATCTGACCAAGGAGGAAAGCTTAGCCCTTTGGGAATTAAAAAGAAGCGAAGATATTGTGATCAGACCTGCTGATAAAGGAGGAGCAGTAGTGATACTTGAAGCAGGTTTCTATGTACATCAGATGAAGAATATGTTAAAAGATGAAAAGACTTATCAAGTGATAAGTAAGAATGAATTTAATACTTTGAAACAATGAAGAAATTATACTCTATATGATATGTTAATGAATAGAGAAACAAATGAAGCATTTTATGATTTATTCAATAGTAATTATCCTACTATACCAACAATAAGTGATCTGCCGAAGATACATAAAAACAGATCTTTTCCACCGCTACGTCCCATAGTAGCTGGCAGAGGATGGATGACTGAATCTATCTCCATTTTTGTGGAAAATGAATTGAAGAAACTACTACCTAAGGCTAATACTGTTATTAAAGATACAGCTGAGTTCTTGAAATGGTTACATATGACCATGGAAGATAGATGTGATTTTGAGCAACTTTGTCTCTTTACCTCTATTCCGAATTAGCTAGAAAAGGAATTTATTAGAGAATTCCTTAATGAAGAAAAATGGAGTCAAGGTTGATTTTTGACCTACTGGAACTAATACTTAAAAACAACGTTTTCATTCATGATGACTGTTACTATTGGCAAAGATGGGGGGTTGCCATGGGCACCCCCTATGTAAATAGTTACGCCAATCTTGTATTAGCGAAATGGGAACGAGAATAGTTTCAAGACATAAGGAACATCTGGAAAGAGCATGTGATATTATACTGCAGATTTGTGGATGATATCTTTGTTCTATGGAAGGGAGGTGAAAAAGAATTAAGATCTTTTGTTGATTTTTTAACTGAGACCACCACCTTCCTAAGATTTGAGGTGAATTCATCCAAGACTACTATTGACTTCTTAGATGTTAGATTGAAAATGGATCCAGTGAGAGGTATCACCATGAGTCTATACAGGAAACCTATGTGACGAAACCACTTGCTACATTTCTCTAGCATGCACCCAAGACATATATTTAATAATATCATTGAGAACCAAGTGCGCAGAGTATCTAAATTATACACTAATGATGATTCCTTTCTTGATGAAAAAGAAAAACTTGTTGATAGCTTTAAGCAATGTGGTTATAAAATGGATAGATATGGACTATACAATGAAAAAGCCATGGAAATACGCAAGAAAAGAGGGCAACCTTATTTTTCCACGAATGATTTCTCCAGTACTACTGTAAAACAAATTTCAGACGCAGGTAGAAAGAGGAACACTATGCGAATGAATATGACATATAGCTCTGACCATGACAATATAACTAAAGTGATAAAAAAGTTTTGGCCCATATTAACTATGGATGATAAGATCAAAGATATTGTGGGAGACACTCCATGCTTTATGTTCAAAAATAAAAAGAACCTCAAGAGGCTATTATGTAACAAAGATGGCACCAGACATGTTACAGATGACATCAAAATGGGTTCTACAGGCACACGAAAATGTGTTTTTTATAAAATATGCAATGTGATCAATTGTAATGATACATTTATACATCCAGTAAATCAACAGAAATTTGTTTTCCCTGGAACAGCTAACTGTCTAAGTAAAAATGTTGTTTATATTGCAACATGCACTCTCTGTACAGCATTTTATGTAGGAAAAATGAATATGAAACTTAAAGAAAGAATAATTAAGCATCATTCTGACATCAGAAATAAAAAGGAAACCAATGCATGGTTTGCACATATAAGAGACAACAAAGGACATACTTTTTTATTCATGGTCATTTTCGTTTTATATCCTACAAAAAGAGAAAGTGATATAGTTAACCTTATTGAAAAGGAAGAAGCCAGATGGATAATGAAACTTAGAGCATTCCATCCCCCAGGATTAAATGGTTGTGTTCCACTTAAACCTTTTCTGAAAAATCAAAAAATAGTTAAAACTATCCCCTAGAGATTCAATCTTTTAATGTTAGGAAAAGAGGCCTTTTTAGAATTATTCATCTTATCCACTTCTCCTTTGAAAATCGAACATGAGTTTCTATGGAAAATTGTTTTTCCCTTTAATATGACCTTTTCTCATGCTTTATGGGCTGCTTGCTGTTCTACTTATGGTGCGATCTTTTTATGTTACTTGGCCTTGGACGTGTGTGAGTTATTGGATTTTCTGATTGGCTAGATGTCAAGAAAAGAGCAGCGTGTTATAATGGATGATTTCTACAATGTGAAGAAACCCTGATTGGTTGCTACTATTTTTAAATAAGAAAAAAACCCTGATTACATTTATCGGATCTGAAGAAGGCTTAGAAGCTGAAAACGCTTATCCGTTTACAGGGTTATTCTACTCGTAACTTGTGTCTATGATTTTATGTTTTTCATTAAAAGTTTTGAACGCTATTTTAGAAGCTGCTTGCAGATATAACGTGGACATACTGTGGTGTTACGCTCTTTTGGTTTTAGTGACTATGCTGTTTATTGAGCGTACTTCGGTGGAGTTGTCTCCTTCTCTTGCTTACTCAATGTTTCTGTAACTCAGTCAGGAACCTTGAGTCATCTTAGCTTTTATAATTGTTTTCTGTTTACATAGGTGTGATAGTATTTTGAGGAGGTGTGATGTTCCAGTGTTGGTGACTGAATGTCACCAAATGCAAACCCTGAATGTGACAAATTTTTGTCTGTCTCATGTGAAGTACCAAGGGAGCATGTTTTATATTTTGAGCAACTTAAGTGAACCTGATCTCCTGCAATCCACTCTAGGGTGCTTTTTTCTTTGTTCTACTGAGAGGCCCATATCCAACAACCCTTAGATTATACAACACATTTTGTGTAATGCTGACTCTGAGTTAATAACAGATAGTCTGCCCAACAGCTTCAGTCCTTACTTTGTGGTTGCAATGTCATTAAAACCCACCATAATTCAGCACCCAAAATCAGATAAGATTTGTGAGTTAGCTGATGGGTGCCTTACCTCCTCTCGTTATATTATGGCTTAAAGAATAAATTGTAGGTTCCTCCTTTTCAACTAAACATCAAGCAGAGTGGGGATATTTCCTTCAAGAATTTGGTGACTTCATCATTGTCACTTTGTTTCATAGCCCAAAATGGATACATTTTTGGTGATTTCATTATCTGAGTTATTATGAAATTGGTGGTTCATTCAAAACAAGCTCATTGTTTTATAATGGGATTTTGATTTGCTCATGTAGTTACTTATACTCTAATAGCTGTATACATAACTTCCACATCACATTCCAAATAGATGTGAGGACCTCTGATTTGTCTCTTTGTCTAACCATCACATGGTTCAGTCTGTAATTGTTCTGTCCATTGTATCCCCCATTTGAACTTGTGGAGTGAGAATTCAATTTTTGTGACATCCATACGGCTCTTTAATGTTACCTGGCAGCTTCTTGTGTAACTGATCCAGACTTACTTGTGGTGTTTAAAGAGACAGTAGTAGATGCTCTGAACTGATTTGTCCTGGCACATATACATCCTGCCGGTACAAAGTGAGCCCTGGTTTGAGCATAATCTTAGTGTTCTAAGGTAAGGAGAGCAAAGGCCACAGCATATAAAGAATAGCAGCAGCCTTTTTGTATTATGAATATGAATAACAGTCAAGTTCATTACCAGCTAAATATCTCATGGAAAAGGACATTTTTTTTAAGAAATCTCTACAGGCTCTAAATGGTCAATAATGATTTTCTGGATGGCTAATAGGCAGTATAGCATATCATGTCTTGCCATACTGTGGGATATTTCTCTAATTTTTCTCTATTTTTTTCCTTTTGTTTCAGTTAGGTTTGTCTCATTTAGGTGAATGACCTTTCCAGGTAAGCTTTGATGCAGTACAATGTATTCAGGACATTATCTAGTTTCTTGATGTTAGAATGCATTGCTTATGTATGGCTATACCGAGTTGCCATATTTGTTGTCAAACTTTCAACAGACATCTTGCAGTCCTGACACTTGACTTGCCAGGTTTATAATAACTTGTCTGGAGGCCTTTATAACTATTATTTATTAGATTGTCATTTTGACCATTAACTCCAAGGTCTTTCCATCTATTTTAAAAATTTCTCTTTTGACCCTGGTGTCAGACAAGTAACTTTGTACCCTGTTTAGGAAAGCAGCTTGTATGAGGTGGGATGCTTGTTGAAAGTAATATGAACTGATGGATCCAGATCAGTCTACATTTTGAGCATGTCATGTCACTTAGGTCACCATGACTATGGTTATGAAAGATCTCTAAATGACAAAAAGTCAGTGCTACTTCTCAGTTCTTTTTTTTTAACAAGAAACATCTTTATTGAATTACCACTTATGACATAGGCAATCATACATTTATATACAAATGAAAATAAGCTATACTGACATATTTTCAGTTGCAAACATTATACATCACATATAATCTCCTATACAGTAATTTTCATAGGTTCATAGGTGAGTACTAGGCTAATGGCCCTGGGGCCTTTACAAGCCTAGCCATAGGATTACCCTGGCATAGTGCCACCCAACCTTAGTTCCCAGTGCCATGTCGAGTAGAGCCACTGGAGTTATCCCCAGGGTGAATTTTCTGTTTCCCATCCACTCATCAAGATTCTCTTGAAGAGGGTCAGCAAGATGCTCTGCTTGACATGCATGGGAAGTCTATTCCATAGCATGGGCAGTCTCTGGGTTATGAACCAATCCCTCCAGCATGTTCTGTTAATTGTTGTAATGAGGTTAAGGTCTCCGGAGCATGTGGTGCAGAGGGATTGGGGTTTCTTTAGATGTAACATTTCTATTAGAGCTGGGTCAGACACGGCTTTGTAAGTCAAGCAGAGATCGCCTTTAAGTAGGCAATATGAGACAGAGAATAGTTGGAGTTTTTTGAGTCTGTCCAGATAGGACACATGTTTAAAGCCTAGGATCCTTTTTGTGAAGTACTTTTCTGGCCTATCCAGTTGTTGCAGGTGTCTAGTGAGGTACATGCCAAATGGGGCATTGTACTCGATGATTGGCCTAATGAGGGAAGATTAGAGGGAGACAATGACCTCTTTCTTCCTGGATGCAAAACCCTTAGTAATGAGATGTGCCACATAGAAGGACTTTCTGACCACAGTGGTAATGCTGTGATCAAAAGAGAGGCTGCTGTCAACCTGTGTTCCCAGATCTCTTATAACACCTTCTGTGTTCAGTGGACTACTGTCAATGTGGTAATTGATGGGAACCGGGTTCTTCCCAAAGGGGATGACGACACACTTTTTAGCATTGGGCTTAAGGCCATGGTTCTGACACCAGTCATTGGTCTCAGTGAGGCCATTCTGTAGGATGTCAACATCACTTGGGGAGTTAATAATAGCTCCCAACTTGCAATCATCAGCAAACATTGTCAGCTAGAGTCCCTTCGTGTTGGCCTGGACTTCACAGAAGTATATACCAAACAGGAGAGGACCCGGGACTGAACCATGTGGGACTCCACTCGTGACTAGTCGGCAGTCTGACTTGGAGTAAGCTACTTTCACACTGTTGATTCTATCTGTGAGCCAGTTTGCAATCCACCTAGTGATATAGGAGTTGATGCCTAGCTTAGTGAGCTTTTCTATGATTCCTGAGTGGGGAATGGCATCAAAGGCCTTGGCCAGATCAAGGTAGGCTGTATGAACCATCTTGCCTTCATTCACAGCTCTGGTGACTGACTCAAAGAAGTCAACTAAGTTAAGAAGGCATGATCTACCCTTCACAAAACCAAACTGTGTGGGATCCAGAGTTTGGCGATTCCCTATATCCTTTTTTATTAGGTCCATGATGATGCATTCCATAGCTTTGCATATCAGGCTCATCAGGCTAATGGGGAGATAGTTCCCAGGGTCTGTAGTCACTCCTCCTTTGTGGAGAGGGATGACTGTAGCAGTGCGCCATTCAGTAGGGACAAAGCTTGAGGTGATGCTGTGACTGAACAGGGTGCACAGATGAGGTGCCAGTTCACTCTAAAGTTCATGTAGAACACAGCCAGGGATATTATCAGTCCCATAGAAGCTGTATTATTGGCCTTGGACAGTGCTGTGTTAACCTGTGTAGCAGTAATACTGGGTGCCTGGCAATCTACTGGTATTGTGATTGGTCCTTTGGGGGGGTAAAGTTGGCACTGAATCTGTCGGCCAGTATACTGGCAATATCTGTTGGCTTGGTATAGGAGGTACCATTGTGCAGTAACTCAGAGCAAATCTGGGTATTGCCATGGAGATTCTTTACATAACTATAGAAGGCCTTGTGGTTGTCTTTACTATCTGCTGCAATTCTGTTTTCATAGCTAGCTTTAGAGGATTTTATGAGGGATCTCAACTTTTTGTTGAGGCTAATAAGGGAGTTTTTCCAGTCTTGGGACTTCACCTTATTCTGCATCAGTTTCCTCCTTCTGTTGTAAAGTTTGTTTATGGCAGGGGACCACCAGACTGGCTTCCTTTTTTGGAGGAGAGTGTCTTGATTCTATTGGGTATGGCGAGATCCATCCATTTGTGTATATGTTCATACAGTGCATTGCTGTATTATTCGGCAGTCATACAACTATTTTCCATTTGCATGGGTGCCGTGAAGTTAGCCACCTCTGTTTTTAGGAGCCCAAAGTTAGCTTTGGAGAAGTCTTTTATGGTGGTTACCTTTGCGGGGGGTGGGGGTGGGAAGGATGAGGATTTCCAAGGTGATTAGTTTGTGGATGGATCTAACCAGGGAGGAGCTGACTATTGGTGTAGAGCAATGGTTGCCCATGTTCGTAATGACCAGGTCAAGGATGTTGCTACCTCTAGTGAGGGTAAGAACAAGCTGGTCCAGGGCATTGGAATTAATGAACTCCAGGGAATGTTGGGCAAGTGTATTGGTACATGAGTAGTTTTCCCAGTTAATGGAGGGGTAGTTGAAGTCACCTAGTAAGAGAGTGTTAGGATGGACCTTAATATTCCAGGGTGCTTAGGAACATGGAGTGTGAGTCTTGGGCCATGGTTGGGGACCTATAGCAGGCTATGACCTGAATTGCTGTCTTACCCAGTGTTAGCTGCACCTGAAGTATCTCTGATGCGTTATGTTGGACTACCAGTCTGGAGGTGTGTGCATCCTTTATGAATATGGCAACACCACTGCCTTTGGACCTTCGGTCAAAGTTCTGGGGCCAAAAGGTGTGGAATGAGTTGTAGCCTGGTAGTGCAGGGGTGCTTTCTGCTGCCTTGAACCAGGTATCTATTACAGCACAAATGTCGATGTTCTCTATTTTAAGGAGTGCTTCGAGCGGGTGCATTTTGAGATTTAGACTTCTAGCATTGAGCAGCATGACCTTCAGATTGCATTTGTTTGTAGCTGTTACAGTGATAATTTGTTCTTTGTATCACTGCCTAAAAAGGCACTATAGGGGTGACAAGAGCCTTGGCCAATATCCGGAAGCCCAGGGGTGGCAGATACAGGCCATCTCTGGCAAAGCATCGAGGTCTGTCAATCATGTCATTCCAGGCAGACAGATACTGGATCCCCTTAGAATAACACCAGAAAGTTAGCCAATTGTTGAAATCAATCATTTTCTGCTTGTACTGTGGTATCATTCTGAGTGATGGTAGGATGTTGCTCAGGGCTAGGGGTCATACCCACCTTGGCTACATAATGCGAGAGCTCCTCCATGTCTCTTTTCATGTAGTCCAGGGAGGTACAGCTAAGATCATTCACACCCACGTGTACAATGATAGAGTCATATCTGTACCTGTTGTTGAGGGACCTGAGTTATGTGACGGATCCTGGCACCTGACAGGCAGCTGACTGTTACTTTCTCCTTATTCAGCCTAGTGAGTGAGACATCAATGTGTCTCACTATCGAGTCACCTATGACTAGTGTGTTGGATATGCTGTTTTGAGTTAGGGGCTTTGGTTGAGTGGCACACTGTTTAGGAGAGTTATGTGTCTCATGATTAGTGTTGTGCTGTGGTGGTCGAGTGCGTTTCTGCCATGGAGATCTCCGCTGCTTGTGTAGATTTTTATTGAGAGCCTCCATGAAGGTGGGTGTGTGGTTTGTGTTTTTATGTGAAGGCAGTGCTAGTGTGTGTTCTGGAGGACTATGTGTTCCATGTGGTGTAATGCAAGTGCTGACCATCTCCTCTTGACCAGCTATTCCGGTCTTGGCTGGAGAGTGCGTGGCTTCCAATTTGGATATATAAGTGCATCTCTAGCAAGTCTGAGTATTGGGTGGTAAGAGGATAGGGTTGTTGGTGTACATGAGGCAATTGCTATATTGCCTCAGGATGCCCAAGTTCACCAGGTTAATAGGAGAAAGCACAGGGAACTGACCTTTAGACATGCCTGGAGGGGTGGGCATTGATAATAAGTACTGGATCTGTTTTCTTCTAGAACGTTTAGTGCTGGCAGCACTTTTGTGTGCTACAATAATTGCTACAAGAAGTCTGGTAAAGTGATAGACTAATAAGCTATTATAAGTGCAGGAGAGGAGAGAACTAGTACATCTAAGTGACATATTGAAGAGCAGACAAGAACAGTCAGACATTAAGTTAATTCTCAGTTCTGGTATTTAATCTCTCACTTGCTTTTCACACAGTGAATCATGGCATCCTTCTGGAACATCATCAGACATGCTGTGAGCCCTCATAAATTTTCATCAACTAGTTTACATCCTAACTCCCTAGTGGTTCTCAGCTTGTCATTTCTGTAGTTAATTCATCTTCCTATTCTCTGGACTGTGAGGTTAATTGGGTCCCTACTTCAGGTTCCTACTATTAAAGATGAATTTGTCACCATTAGTAAATCTAATTAATAGGAGGGTTTTGTATTATTTCTTATATATATATTGCAGAACTGTACCTCTTACCCTCGGAAGCATAAGGCTGTTGTCAGTCCCCACCCCCACCCCAGAAAACAATAAGACAATACCCACCTTTGGATGTGTAGTAATGGACTGAAACACAGCATGTCAAAAACTGTATACATGGAATTTCATGATAATGTGATGAATCTGATATAATCGTGAACATCTCCATTATTCACAATCTCTGTCTCTCTCTCTCTCTCTCTCTCTCTCTCTCTCTCTCTCGCTCTCTCTCCATTCCTTACCTTACAGTACCAGCATAATTCACTTCTTGTTCATAGAACTAATAATCAAAGCATTATGTGGCTCGTTTACTGAGGTTTTCTCCTTGTAAGGCCATGGCAAGGAAATAGCTCTATGCTAATGTGATAGTCCAGGGGAGTCGGTAATGCTAATTAGCCATGCCCTTTTCCCCTGAAAATATCTACAACTTGAAATCATTTGGTTGTGCATATCTGCAGGGAAATGAATGAAGCTGCTTGAGTGCCTGCATGTGTGTGTTTGTGTGTGTGTGTGTGTGTGTGTGTGTGTGTGTGTGTGTGTGTGTGTGTGTGTGTGTGTGTGTGTGTGTGTGTGTGTGTGTGTGTGTAGAGGGATGTGTTTATTAACATGATACATAGGCTGCTACGAAGAGCACTATTGTGGTCAGGTCTGACAGTGCTAGTTTGTGATTCAGAGACATTCTAATAAAGTCTGTCTCACAGCAACTATACCTGTCTCTGAATTTAATTTTCTCACCTTTGTACTACTTGAGAAACCTGCACTGAGGAATTTGGATGATCAGAGAAATATGAATCCAAGAGAAAGTTTTCACCATGAAAAATAAATGTAATTTTAATCATGAAAAATTCTGATTGTCTCCAAACATAAGATACAAATATGTTCCACTTCAGGTGCTCAAACCTCTACCCATTGTTTTTCTCATTGAGTGCAAAGAACAAGGCAGGAAACCACTGGATAAACACTTTATATAAGTAAAGCTTTCGGATACAATCCTTTCTCAATACAAAACAATGCATAGAACCAGCTCTTTATATATAGGTCCAAATATATCACATGACATGCAGCCAAAATCACATGATATGTCATCCAAATCACAAAAACATTTTAAAGAAACATTTTAAAAAACTTTTTTAAAAAACTTAATACAAAAACTTGAAATACTTTAATAAAACTTTAAAAAATATATATATTTAGATAAAACTTCAGGCTAAGAGAGATTAGCTCTACTTAATTTAACTAAAATAGGTTTGAGACTGACTTGGCTATTCAAGCCTGGTTTTGAATCACTCATAAGTCTCAAGATCCATTCATATTCTTTAATTTCTAAGTGATTATTTAGGTCCCCTCCCCTAGGTGTAGGTGTAACGTGGTCAATAATTCTAAACCTAAAAAAATGCTGCTGACCAAATTCCTCTATATGTTTGAATAGTGCATTCCTGTCATAGCATCTCCTAATTTCTGACTTATGTTCAGTCATCCTGTCCTTAAGCCTGCGGGTAGTTTTGCCTACACAGAAAGCATTACATGCCTGGCAGGTAGCCAAGTAAACCACATGGGTAGTAATACATGTACCTACTACTGGATCTTGAGACTTATGAGTGATTCAAAACCAGGCTTGAATAGCCAAGTCAGTCTCAAACCTATTTTAGTTAAATTAAGTAGAGCTAATCTCTCTTAGCCTGAAGTTTTATCTAAATATATATATATTTTTTAAAGTTTTATTAAAGTATTTCAAGTTTTTGTATTAAGTTTTTTTAAAAAAGTTTTTTTAAAATGTTTCTTTAAAATGTTTTTGTGATTTGGATGACATATCATGTGATTTTGGCTGCATGTCATGTGATATATTTGGACCTATATATAAAGAGCTGGTTCTATGCATTGTTTTGTATTGAGAAAGGATTGTATCCGAAAGCTTTACTTATATAAAGTGTTTATCCAGTGGTTTCCTGCCTTGTTCTTTGCATTTTGGTTCCTGGCATTTATTTTCTCATTGAGTATCCAAATGCTCCACATGCTGGAAGTGCAGGAGCCCAAGACAGAGCTGCCTGACAATTCAAGCATTCCTCAAGCAAGCTGCCTGCCTTGGCTACCAGCTAGACAACAGGGAGTCCCTGTAAGTGCAGGAATACAGCAGGCAGTTACAAGTGGAGGGGGTGCAAACCCAGACCAAGGGACCCATGTCCTAGTTGGCTCACATCCTTATTCTACTTCACCAATTCTCATTGTGGTTGTGTGTCCCTGGTAAAAGGTGTTAGGACATACACATGATGACTGAATGCATTTGTGATACAGACTTAATTGCTCGAACTTGCACACACACACACACACACACACACACACACACACACACACACACACGTACATGCAGTACAGTGTACATCTCCTGGGGATTTCTGTATGGGAGGAATATCAGGCACCGTTGCAATGTATCATTGCTTTGCAACAGTGGCTGTCCACGGTTCCACGGATTGGCATCCATACCCACCATACTAACCTGTTTTCCACCTGTCAACCACCAGACTATTAGTTGAAGCTGCCTGTGTAGACCTGTCCATATTGCAGCTGTCATTTGTCACTGTACAGCCCTCCATGTAGGCATGGTGTAGATTCCCGTTGAAAAGGCACCTCACCTTGCAGTCCCCCTAGTCATGCTATCATGCATGACAGCCTTTTAACTGATCTCGCTCAGATATATTATTTTTCCTCTCCCTGTCAATCTGTCAACTTCACATGCAGGAAATCCTGTAAAAACTCTACCAAACCTTTAGCTGTACATGCAACCATCTTCCACCTTAGGCTTTATCTGCTTCTCTGATGGGCAAATGGCTAATTGTGTCTAACTCTCAGAACTGTAACTGTGGCTAATGTGTAGAAGGAGACTAGTATAATACTTTTAAAAATAAATGGTTATAGCCGACTTGACAGATAAGAACATAACAATAACAAGCTTATTATTGTTAGGGTCTGCTTATGAACTTTGTTGATCCAAAAGAATTCTAACTTTGCATGGCCATACATGCAGCAGTCACCAGGGAACTGCATTATGAAAAAAAATATGAAATATGGAACCTGTTACATACCTTGCAATGTAGGATCAACAAGAGTGACAAGTACAATGGTAGTTAAGCAACAGCAACTAATTGTACTGTCACACATTCATTTTTTCATTTTATTTATTTATTAATTTATTGGCAGGAGAGGGGGCAACTAGAGGACATCATGTATTTCAAACAATTATGGTCATGTCTGTAAACATAACTGGTTATGTGATACCAAAATACTTGAGGTGATTTTATTGACATCCATGTCTTGAACAAGTAATTTAGATGTGATCAGAGACCCAATTATAATCTCATGTTATAAATATACTGGCTGGGATTCATTAAGAGCTACACAGTGCTGCCAGCATGATAGTGTGTAACTTGGTAGTCATTAAGCGAATCTATATGATGTGTAAAGATAGGCAACAGTGAGGAACTGCATAATATGCTAATTAAAGCAAAAGGAGCTAAACTACATGATAACTAACCAATCCAATATGGTAGACCTATTTAAGAAGCTATAAAGCAATTGTGTACATTTGGTGTACACCTAGAAAAAAAATGCTAATGATTGTTGCTGCTATTATTATATGCTGTATTTGCAATAGGCTTTAAATCAGGGTACTGCTGCTGCTGCTGCCAGACCTCAGGCAAGAAGAAGAAGAAGAAGGAGGTTTACTCCCCATTTGACTTATCACAGACTGCATGAAACAGAAATTGTTGACAGATACAGGATGGACAGGGAAACACCAGAAGAAATATGCAACCTCTGCTGGCCTTACTTCAGGCCCCAGGGAAATTGTGGAGGACCTATCCCAGTGGAAACAAATGTATGCTTAGCATTATGTATACTAGCTACTGGTACTTTCCAGAGACTTTCCAGAGACCCACAGGGGGATATATTAGGGGTGTCAAAGGCATCTGCCTCTAGAATATTTCATAATTTTTTTAAATGCAATGTTGCTACATGCAAGGGAGCATATCTGTTTCCCACAGACACCAAAAGAGAGAGCAAAAAACATGCAACAATTATATGCAACATCACTCTTCACTGAAGTGTCTGGGGCCCTAGCTTGCACCCACATAGAAATAAAAGCCCCACCTGGAGAACAGGGAAGAAGTACATCAATAGAATAGGTTTCCACTCCATAAACTGTCAGGATGCCTGTAATGCCCAAGGGATCATCTACAATGTTTAAAGAGGAAGCCCAGGCAGTTTCTATGACCCACACATATGGCACACTTGTGAGCTGCACACCAGGTTTGCTAGAGGTGACATCCCTCAAGGGCATCTAATAAGTGATGCAGGTTATGCACTGGAGCCCTGGCTCATGACACCCATGAGAAACTCATTCAATCCCACTGAGGCCCATGCTCAAACAAGGGATATTATAGAACTTGTGCTTGGTTTGCTTGAATCAAGGTTCTAGTGTCTAAACACATTAAGAGGTGCACTGCAGTATGACCTGTGCACTTTGTGGAAATACTTACAATCTGTACCATGTTATACAATATAATTCTCAGGAAATAGCTCCATCAAGCATAGCAAGGGGCAGGACCACAGTTTTATGGCCTACAGGAAGGGCCAGCAGCAGCAACAGGAGATACAATTGAAGACTCTGTGGAAGAACCACCAGCTGCAGATGGTACTGGCAGAAGGGGTCATGCACACTATGCCCTGACTCTGGCTAAGAGGCAAAGGATAGCACACGCAATCCCTAGCTAAATCAAAGTCTAAAAGCCTATGCACATGCAAAAATAAAAATGATGCCTGTCAGACTCCACAGCCTTTACTTAACCATGTAATGGCTGTATTCTGATAACATCAGAAAGGGACCATCCCCAAGGACCCAATATGTACCTGCACTAATGATAATGAAGTGCATAAAATGGAAATAAAATAAAACTGTCATAGCACCGATTATTCTCATACTGACACGTATATGCCCAATAGGTACACACAAATTAACCCCCCATACACTCCATATGCCAACCCCCAATTCAACAACAACCCCCCAACCCAACCCCCACACACACCAACCTCCACTCCAACTCCTCCACACTAACCCCTCCAAGCAAAACACATAAAAAGAAGTATATTTTGAACTCAGTAATCAGCACAGATTGTATAACACCTCTGTAATGCAGATAACACAGGTTTAAACTTTGCAATACATTTCTGCAGTTTACCATTAAAATGGTCTGGCTGACTTGTGCGACACTGTAATGTTCAAAAGTATCTTTTCAAAGTTATGTATTAGCGAAAGTAAAAATGATGAACCCACAACAGTGAATGGTAATGTGCATTCACTCTTCTGAATTTGGCATTTTGAATGGAGATCACACTATAGAGGGGATCAGGAAATGTATCCTTTCCCTCACTGTAGTGCGATCACGGAATTAGTATATATAATTAGCAGGGGATGTGTGGGGCACAGCCCCCCACATGGGGGTGCCCCCTGTGAAGGATGCCAGCCTAGCTAGATAGAATTTTGTAGATAATTCAATGTTATTGTAAATATTAATATAATCCATAGGCGTGTTTTACAAATGTAAAGAAAACTAAATATAAGAAAACTGTGTTATATGTTCTGACCTTCAAAAATGTAACCACAGTGTACCCTGGTGGAAGAAAGCTGATAAGTGAAGCATTTTGTGACTGTTTTTCTCAAGTTCAAAGACAGGATGTCTGGACTAAGAAATTCTTTCTATTGTCTTAGGACAAGAGTTAATTAATAGGCTTTATATGTAAAGTGTCCTTTATTGCTGTGGTTTCCTGGCAGCTGCAAAATTACAAACAAATGTTAAATTTTAAGTTCTGTAAGCCTGCGAAACTTCAGCAGGGATGTCAAAGATGATGTAATGTGAAATGACTCAGCAGTAATGTGTATATCAATTTAAGACTGTCTGAGAGAGAAAGATTAGGGCATTTTGTATTTTGTCTGAAGCTGACAACATCTTACCAGCACTTGCTTTGCTCTGTATGTAAGTAGTATTTAGAACCATGATTTCTCTTAGAGTTAGATAGAAATATAGCCAGATTAGCCTAGCTGTTTTCTATATTTATGTCAGACTATCCTACAATATTGTTTTAAAAGTTTCCGGTGATCTCTGAACTCTTGATAAGCACTGTGTTGAATTGATGAGATTTGTCTTGTGCTTTTATTATCTATTATTAAATACTTTTAAACCTTTCAACTGTGGCTGTTTTGTGTAGCGATAATTTAAGCTCTTAGAGTACATTGCATGTATTTGGTGATATTGTCCAAGCCACTCCAATAGTCTTGCTGTTCGGCGCACTTACTATTTGGATAACAGTAATATTATGCAGTGAAATTGGTCACCCTTTGGGAAGGACCCTATTAGTAGCTGATAAAAGTAGTTGGTGGCAGTGATTACTACCTTATAGTCTGGCAGGAGGGGGCATAGCTGGAGAACCTGTGCCAGCCTTCTCCAGGAGTGTCTGTGTGTTTGTATATAAACCAAATCTCCAAGTGTGTGTTTGTGTCAGCTACTTGGGCAGGGACATGAAGCACTGGTTGGGCAGAAAGGGTACTGGAAGTTTTGGCTTGACTACTCAGCTGAGATCTGGACCCTATGGCTGTGCCAGTGGGGGAGTCTTATTGGGAATCTGGAGAGAAAGGGTGAAACCAGATCCCGAGTGACTGTGATCTCTGTGTGTTCTTAAGGGGAATTGTACTTTACTGTGTGTGTACTTGTTATCCCTCTAATGTGCATGTCCCTCACTGGTGCTAGTGGTGAGGATTGAGGCTCCTTTACTTGGCCAGTGCATGTGCGTCACTCCCCCCACCCTTGCATAACAGTCATTGGAGACATCCGGAAGTAATAGCTGTTTTGCACATAGTCAACATTCCCTGAGTGTCAACTTTCTTTGAGTACCAGGCTCGCTCTTCTGAGCATTCGACATTGCCATTTCTGACATTTTGAGTCAGGTAAATAAACAGTTGCATAAGTGTGTTGCAACATTTTAAAGGTAAACCCATTTCTGACTAAAACAATTCATCAATTATCAGTGTGGCATTATATAAGTAACAAGAAGCTATTATAACATCCTTATCCACTCCTGTGGAGTCCAAGCAGTAGGAAAACACAAACAGAAAACTAAATTACATTTGTCATGTAGCATTCAGTAGCATAATTGTAAAAATGCAGAAATGGCTATGCCAAAAGTAAGGGATAAAGGTAAATATATAAAAATCATACAAATACTCTTCATCAGTTACTGCATTTCACCTTTGTACTGTCAAAATAAAAGCATACTGCGGTGGTGGTGCTGTGGTAGCATTGTCGCCTCACAGTAAGACGTTGTCCTGTTCGATTCTCAGCTAGTGTCTTCTGTGTGGAGACATGCGTGAATGGGCGTACCTTCTTTGAAGGTTGTGCATAAGAGCTGGCAAATCAGCATGTAAAAATCTACTGCCAGTCATTAGCAGACCGAAGTTCCGCTGTGGTAACCCCTAACTGGGAAAAGCCAAAAGACACAACAACAACAACTGTCAAAATGAAAGCATTATTTAAGAAATAGCTATATACCTTGACAATACAGCACTGTAGAAACTAGTTAAATCACCTAAAGTCCTGCTATTCTACCAGTATTTAGCTCTGTGTACAAAACAGTCTTCCAGTATGATACAAGGGCACTGCCTACCCCAATGCCTTCATGTAGTGCAGAGTCAGCCCTGTGAGCACTGTGAGTATTCAAATGAGGAGTGAAATCCTGAATACCAAAATCTGCACATCATGCAGGGAATGTAAACATGGTGTAGAGGCCTTCACAATTACATGTGTATGCCTTCATCAAAATAAGGATGAGCACTGAAAAGTGTTACCTTTTAATGGCATGTAGGTGTCTCCAATTACCCTGACAGCATGAATACTCATCTTTCACAGTCGCTCCCTCTGATGTTCACCTAGTGAGGTTGTGTCATGGAGAAGGGACTTTAAAAAATTCTGCAAGTACATTGACTGATGTATTGGAGATCGACAGTCCTAATTTTCAGTGCTGGCTTATTTATGTCTTGTTTAGTATTATTCGCAAGCCATGTGGCAGTGCAAAAATTACTTTCATAGCTTAAGGAAGAAAAAGTTGCATAAGGTAGTTCAGACTGCATAGGTCATGCAAACTACCCAGGTGAGATTGCTCAGCCAACAGCACCCTGGATAGTACTCATGGAAGAAAAAACACCCAACATGTATCTTGCTCTGTGGCACAGGTTGTGAGCGCAGTTAGCTGATAGATGAAGTACATCCGATACAAAGTTCAAATCCACTTACATGAAACTTTTGCATGATTGTCAGAATAAATATTTCATCACATTTTGTGATACCATAGTGTTTTTGACTATAAATCAACTGTTGTCACTATTGCTAACAACATGTGATCATCATTCTATCCACTATAACATTGTTGTTGTGTCTTTTGGCTTTTCCCGGTTAGGGGTTGCCACAGCGGAACTCTGGTCCACTAATGATTGGCAGTAGATTTTTACATACCGAGTTGCCAGCTCTGACGCACAACCTTCAACGAAGGTACGCCCATTCATGCATGTCTCCACGCAGAGACGCTCTAGCTGAGTATCGAACCAGACAGCATCTTACTGTGACCACTATAACATGTGTCACTAAATACAGGTCAGATAGTGTGTTCACAAAGTACATGTCTGATGTTGCAAGAAGATGTGAGAAGGAAGAATTGTTCACTTGAGTGTATGATTGTTCCTGTCAGTGCTACAATACCCATGCATTACATTTTATTCACTGTCTGTAGGTTCCATAATATATATATCATCTTTCAATGTCTATTCTCTATTCTTTATGCTTGGCATCATGCAAATATGGCTCACTTCCTAAGGAAAAAAGTGAAAAATTTAGTTTAGGCTATCTTAGTTCCAAATCACCTGGTGGCTTTGCATGACCAGTAGCACTCTGGATACTAGTCATTTTAAAAATACACCTGACAGGTAACTTTCTCTGTGCAGCCAACAACACTCTAGATAGTACTCATGGAAGGAAAAACACCTGCTGTGTATCTTTCTCTGTGGCACAAGTTATAAGTGCAGTCACCTGATAGATGAGGTATATCTGATGCAAGGTGCTTTTGCAGTGAATCAACAGAAATAAGATGCATGAGACATTGTCTGAATCTTGTTTACAGACCACTTTGCCATAACTCACAATATTTAGCATAATGAAAATATACTTTTCAACACATATGACTAATGTATTACACACACACACACACACACACACACACACACACACACACACATACACACACACATATATATATACATATATATATATATATATATATATATATATATATATATATATACAACCTAATGTATGTTCACTTTCATAGACATGACAATAATTATATGTCATAAAAAAATCATTTTGTTGAAATCATTATGACTCATCACATATCCCAATTTTTAGGACCCTTATGTCTTCTAAAGTACACATGTAACATAAACCAGCATGTCCCGATTATCACATTCAGCTGCATCCATATGAACCATATGTACTTGGAATAAGAATTACTTTTACATAGGAATGTAAGTCAAGGCAGGAGTACAATCATATTCATAAAGGCCTCTTTAATGTCTATCTCCATTCATTCTGATATCAGTAAATGTCAAATTTCCATGGTGTAAAGTTAGCTCTCCTGGGAAAATGTCAGTTAATAGATTAAGTTGCAATTTTTTCCCTCTTCTATCCTATGGATTTTATTCCCAGCTGTTACAAAAATATTTTAACATTGGTTAAGCCCAAAGCTGAAAATATGTCAGTACTCAGCCATCTTTCACCTTTTCAGAGTGCAACCCTCAAAAGCCATGCCAGTGGGCAGTCCATTGTTAAACAATGGAAACTGTGACAATGGATGGAGCATCAGAAATGGCACAGCTCAATGCCATATTTCACACCTCTACTGCTATCTGCTGTAAGTAGTGCCAATGTGCCTGCCAAGGGGTCCATCTGCTTACAATTGCATAAATGCAATCTCAGGAAAAATGAGAGGTTGGGCATTTTTGCTCAATACCGGTAACATGTGAGATCTGAATTAATTCAGACATAGTTTACAAGCTTGACTTTTGCAGACATGGCTGGTGATGGAGAGAATGGTGCTAATTTTACAGCACAAAGGGGGGGGGGGGTGTTGAGGACAACAGGATACTTATGGCACTCCTAGTGAACTGTTACAGCTATAGGCTGCTGCAGGGAGATTATACCAGGTCTCAGTATAAAGCCTAGGCTTGGAACAGCTTAGACAAGGTTGTCTCCACTGAAACTGGCATTGCATGCAAAGGAGAACAATGTTTTCATCACTATAATGACCTTAAAATGTGTAAGCTGAACTTTCTAAACCAATAGGAGGTTGAATTTAGAACTGGGGACACCTCCAGTGGTATAAGTATTCTGACCCATAACCTCTCTATGATATAGCAGCAATTATCTAGCAAGCCAATGCAGTTACTCATTACACATTCATATACATGTTTCTTCTTTTTTGTTCTGTACAGCCAGAGAAGAGATTGATGCAAACTGTGAGGCACAGCAGTAGAGATTAACTTACCTCTGAGAAGCATGAGGTATGCAAGAATCAAGTAAGAATTAAAACCATGATATTTTTTTCATTCCTTCAAGCACTAGCATCTCTAGCAGGCATGGGTTGTCATGTCAAGCAGGCATGTCTTCCCAAATAAGTGTTGCTGCTTGCATTAGGCAATTAGAATACTGTCTTTACTGTGTGTGGGTTCAGTAACCAGAAGGAGCATTTTTTTTTATAAAGTGATAATTATTTCTAACATCTTAAAAATGGTCTGTCGGGAAGAATTGCATTATGGTAACTGTAATTATTAACTTAGAATGCATAAGTCCTATCCATTATAGTGAAATAAAGGCAGCTATTTATTATAGAAGATCAGTGATATGTGTTTATTTAATACCACTCAAATCCCTTTCCATCATGTATGGGTGTTTCAAAGGTGTGCAATAGTAAATTATCATAGTTGTTTATGTTTTGCCAAATAAAGGTTTGTTTAAAGTATGCAGTACTGTTATATGACATGTATCTAATTACTTTTTTGCTCCTCCATCCTTGTCTCTCTGTTTTTTTTGGGGGGGCAGGCAGTTTTAATTCACTGACGTTCTGCTGTTTGCATTACTTGCTGATGAAAATTAATCATCAACAGCCCAGAGAGGTACACTGACCACTGCAGCTTGGTCTGCCATACCTGCACAGATGGCAGCACAGACACCCAACATTTCAAGGTCATAACCTGTCTGTGTTGTCTCCACCACACCTGCCCTACCTTTCCTAAATATGTCAGGTAGCTGTGCCATGGCTGCTAGTGTAGTGGTACCCTCTGGGAGCAGTAGTAGTGGAGGTGGGGATTTTGTCACTTTGCAGAAGCTGACAGGGTCAGTGGGGAATATTATGGAGAGGGGCCTCGCTGCATGTTTTGGCAGGACTGAAAGGATCCTGCGACAGATTGCAAAGACAATGCCACATCCAACACTGACCCATTGAATTGCTGCAGGAGACAGCAATGACAGTTCTGGCAAAGAAGCCTAGATTCTCACTATTCTCATGCTGGAAGTGGGTGCATGTCTGATGTCCCATACCTATCCCCAATCATGGTGTTCCCCAGCCTTTTGTCTCCATCACTACCCCTGTTTGTCTTGGATGTCCTGTATGTCTGCAGATGCTTCCTAAGCTACCCTACTTACCTGATCCTCTTTTACAACATTTCTCTCTCCCAAAAATACAAAATGGGCACCTCTCCCACAAAAAAAAAAAAATACACCCCATATATAGCTCTTCACTTCACTTATGTGTCAGCTTGATAAAATTGATTCTCTCCAGTTGACCATACAACATTTTTCCATTGTTGTTACCATTAATGGTGTAGTGACTCTGCAAAGTCATGAAATTGACTGTAAAATTGTAAATTGAATTTGTAAACAAGTGCATTGCATGTCCCTACTGCAAATTCCTGTATGTTTTTCCTTGTGTGCTACCCTCTGCGTGCCATCTATATTTTCCCCACTGCTCTGTCCTCCCCTTTTTTACATGTTTTTTCTGCTCATAAAATAGATTCACACACAACACACACATGGCCAGAAATGGCCCATGGAAAAGCCTTCACTTTATGCCCTTAGAATTTGTGTGGAGTTTGGCAATGCTGAGTGACAGTGAATGCTTAACTTCTTATTGCAAAAGTTGATGATTTTAATGTAATCCACAGTGGTCCAGTTACATCCAAGCAAATGTGTTGAAATGCACTGCTCTTTTTAAACAGAGAGTAAAGCCATACTAAATACAGTACCATGATACATGTAACGTAACATTTATTGGGCTGCTAGATATAGCCAATGTGGCATGTTATGATAGCCTGCTTTTTTGCCATAGTGTCATGGGTTCAATTACAGCAGTATGTCTGTATATTACTTCATGACAGTTCATATTCTTATCATATATTTAATTGCAAATGTCTGAATTGTTCTACATATAACACATTTCCTTAACATAAAATTGGAATAGTTCAGCAAGATATCTTTGTCAAAAACATTGCAGCCCCAGCAGAGACACTTAGTAAGCCAACCTTATCCTGGTTAGGTATTCATGGTTATTGCACTCTCCCACCCCTTATTTGTACTTATAGCAGTCAGTTTATTGTACAGAGCAGGAATGATTACCGATGATTTCATAAGTAAGACTAACACACTGTACAGATGTTCCTACATGTCCTACAAAACAAGTTTGTGCCATTTCTCTTTTCATCTGTCTCTAACTTTCTGTGCTCGACCCTCCTTCTTCCATATGCTTTCAATGTGTTTCAATAGTGTTATGTTAATGCTGGGAAGAAGTGACTTGTTTGTGACTTGTTGAGCTAATCTGTACTGAGATTTTTTTTAAATGTCATGGATTCTATTCCAGTCATCAGCTAATTGCTATTGACTGTTGGTTCGGTAATGTTGTTTTACCTGTTGGCTACAAATTGTTGTGAGGCACCATTATCATTCTTCATCGATAAACCATTTTGTTCCTCCCTCCATGTCACCTGATGATGTATCATCTCACTTTTGTATCATTATTCCTCCACTTCTGTATTTGCCCAATGCTTGGAGCCAGGCATCAAATGTAACTAATGTTAAATGGGAGTAAAATGGTTATAGCAATTCATTTGAAATTGATTGCCTTCATCCGCATTACTCTGTCTCAGTCTGTGCCACTGTGCTAATCTAAATGTATTTAGTTTACTGTAGATTAAACAGGGCAGTGTAGTGGTGCAGTGATTAGGATTATCATCTCATAGCAAGAGATTTTCAGCTTCAATTCTTGGCTGGGGCACCTTCTGTGTGGAGTCTGCATGTCCTCCCTGCATTTGCGTGAATTTCCTTAGGGTGCTTCAGTTTCTTCCCACATTCCAAAGACATGCAGTAGGTGAAATGGACACTCTAAACTAGTCCTAGATGTGAGTGTGTGGTATGCTTTTTGAGGAGGGTTGGGTGCTGGGCTAGCAACCCATCCCCATAAAAACCACAATTGCTACAAAAACAATGAGTGCCTGGAAAGTGCTTATTGCCTGATGTGCCAAATGGCACAAATAGAACTGAGAGACAGAGTAAATTAAACAAGATGAATAGTTGGATGTATGGATTGCAGTGTTCAATAGGGTTGTAAAGATTATTAAATATAATCAGGTTTGCTGAAATCCATTGTCTCAAATACATATTTATATATAGTGTGCTAAGATGGTCTGAATTACTTAATGGAATGCAGAAAATGTTCGGCTACATATCGATGGCATGTGTGGGGGCTTGCCCCCCCTGCAGAATAATTTCTTGCAATGTTCTCTAGATGTAATTAGGAAAGTAGTTTCAAAAAATGACTTTTGGTCTGTTTGCTCTTACCAAAACTACTTTCAGAGATCCTACATGAATCCTTTTTATATTTATACACATCTAAAATCTACATTAACTCAGCAGTCTTCTTCCATATGACTTTCATTGTATTAAAGACTGGCTTAACAATGTGAAAGTCATATATAATACCAATAGAGCTTGCTACTTTATGACATTTGGAACTGTATTTATGTTTGCTTTGTTTACAGACCTACTGTCCATTCAAAATCCAGGCATTATACTTACCTTCTAACTCTTGAAAGTACTTGTGATCTAACTTTTTCTAAGAACATCATTTTTCTAAATTACCAAATTCACTAATACTAAACTCAGCCATGCAAAATCCAAGTACAGATGCATTTTGAATGAAGTTATATTGGCAAAGGTACCAGATGCTGTTCTTTCTTCTGTGTCTCTTATGGCCTGATGGTTTGCAGAGCTCTCACCTGCAGCATTCAACAGTTGTAATATATTCTTAAATCCCATATTTGTGCCTTCTGCCTTAAAGATTACCAACAAGTCACTTCAAGTACAATGAATGTCAGCTTACTCAGTGGCTGCTATATTAGTTCAATCTATTCACTTGTGTTTGAAAGAAGTCATCATGTCACGTACTCTTTTTTCCTTAGATGATCTGTTCTAACCTGTTTTTCACAAAGAAACTACTTATTTAATTTGTGGTTTTATGCATGATCTTCTGCACAAAAACACAAAAAATAAAGATGTCATTATTTGAATTTCTAATTATTAATTTGAAGAATATTTGATTATGTGAAAACAGACTGATTTTTATTCAACAATGCTGCAATCTGTATTCTCTCTCTCTTTCCCAGAAACAAGAGTCAAAATCCAGCATCACAGAACTGTGATGAGCTGCTTCTCTATGGCTAAGTCCATTTGCTGCTCAAAGGGTAAATTTTTACAACCCTTGAACGTCTGAATGTCATATTGGATTGCTTTGCAATGCACTGATTGGTTTAGAACATTGAAGTGAGCTACTTCTTAGTCATGTTTATTTCAGGAAGTAGACTGCTTTGGAAGAAAGTCTGCAAGCCTAGTGCACAGGCACCATTTTATATACAGCAGGCCACCGCTAGATGATTTCTTCTTCTCCCTTCTTTACTTATAATTTAGAATGGGTGAGGGGGGGTTAAAGAGTATACCATATTTTGTGTCTATATTAAAAGCACAAGCATTTACTTACCCAAATTCCTAAACACTGACACGTCTTCATCGAACCATGAAAACATTGATCGTCCTGAAGCGCGAAATCCGAAACATCAAATTGTCATGGCTGGCCCTTCTGCGGTATAGCTCCATAAGGTAAGTATGTGATAGTTACGGACCTTAGGGTTAGGGGGCAGGTTAAGGTAAGTGCATAGATGGTAATGTATGTGAGATTTAGTGTAGGGTTAGAAGTAGGGTTTTGTTATGTGTGTGGATTATTTAGTTTGGGTATAGCTTCTTAAGGTAAGTGTGCGATAGTTATGGACTTTAGGGTTAGGGTGCAGGTTAAGGTAAGTGCATACTTGGTGGTATATGCAAGATTTAGTGTAGGGTTAGAAGTAGGGTTTAGTTTAGGGTTAGAAGTAAGGTTTTGGTTAGTGTATGTATGTGGTTTATTTAGTTTGTGTAGGTAGTATGTAGCAGGCGGAGGGGTGGGACAACTATGACGGCTCGAGTTTTTGAATTTCGCAGCTTAGGGCATTCGGTGTATTTGCAGTTCGCAGAATATGTGTCGGTGTTTAGGTATTCGGGTAAGTAAACATTTGTGCTTTTAATACAGACCCCTATATTTTGACATCTGGCATGTTCTCTCACTGTAGGCAGTTCCATAGCTTTACAGTTGTTATAATGTATTCAACAATGACTTTGCCATGGATATAACCATTTGGGTCCAATAAAGCCAAACCTCACTAGCTGTGGACATGCATGTTTCAGACTTCTTATGGCCTCATAAGCAAAGAATAAGTGGACTGTTTGTCCATAACAGACATAAAATGGAAAAAAAAGTCATGGGCATTCAGAACTACCATATAGCTGAAACACTTGATGTCCTTAAGGGGTCATTTGCATATATCCCATGTTACCTCTACTACAAGCAGTTTTTAGGAATGACACAGTGATGAATCTAGCTTGGCTGGGTTTTTCTTTTGGTTTTTACTGATTGTTTTTTTTTTCTGTGTGACCTTGTTACTCATTGTTTGAGTTTGTTAGTTGGGATATTTTGCAGACACCCTAATGGTTATGAACATCAGCTGAGTACGACAATCCTGTGTTTCCAAATCTTAGCCAAACAAGCTGCTTATGCTGTGCTGATGAGGTTTTAAGAAGACTGAAACATGCATGCCCACAGCTAGTGGGGTTTGGCTTTATTAGCCTGAATTTGTCGATATCAAAACTGCCATATAGCTGAAACACCTGATGTCCTTAAGAGGTTATTTGCATATATCCCATGATACCTTGAATATGAGAGGTTTTAAGGAAACACATGGTGGAAAATCTAGCTTGGATCAGTTTTTCTTTTAGTTTTTATTGATTATTTTTTTTGTGTGTGACCTTGTTACTCATTGTTTTAGTTTATTTCTAGTAATGCTGAAATTGACTGCTGCTCCTTAAAATCCTAAAATATGTTGCCACTTTATTACTATGTCCACTATGTACACCTGTAATTTGTTCCTTTGTCCCTTGACTATCCATCATACCTGACACGAGGATGCAGGCTGTATTTGTGACTATCCTGAAGTCAGCTTCTTCCTCTAAATGTATCTCAGTATATGTCTTTTTCCATTTTGTCCCCCTTGCTAAAACAATTGAAAAGTCTATTTCCTCTCTGAATCTGTATTATATTGCACAATAGTGTATGTTCACAAAAATAGCATGGGTTTGGCTATATCAGTCAACCATAACTGCAACCTGTTTATTGTGCAACAATATTTTGATATTACAGACAACAGACAGCTCAAAGGATAATGCTTATTTTGCAACAGTATTTTGGGTATCACAGACAACAGACAGCTCAGAGTATAATCTTTATTGACTTCTTCAAAGTCTTTGACTTGGTTAATGATTTCCTTCTTCTTTACTTCCTTTTTTGTCTTGAAACTGCCAGCCTTATACTTGCGTTGGTAATTATCTGTTAGTTTGTTGATTACAAGTCAGGACTTCCATCAGATTTCTCCACACAAGTCTGTTTATTCTGGTCTCCTCCAAGGATCAGTCCTTGCCCACGTGTGTTTTATAAGTTTATATGCATGGTGTATTCATATCTTCCAAGGTTGGCTTTGTGTGTTGATAACATGATACTTATTGTAAACGTGAATTCCTACTTATTCTAAAAGTACATTCCTCCTCAGGTATCCAAAAACTGCCTCATAATTGTCAAGTGGTGTGAGAAGAATAGCTGTTCTCTAAACTTCTTAGCATTAATCTCATTAAAATAAAGGTAATGCTGTCTCATATTACAGGAATACTGGCTTTTGTTACATCTGGTTGCCACATTCATAACAAGCTTGTATATACCTACAGAAAAATTGTTAATCATATTTCCTCTCTGGGGATATGCCAACATCTTCATTCCAGCACCATGTTCAGTGGCTTAAATGAAAAATTTATTCTAAGCTCTGAATGGTACATTAAGTTTCTTGGTTTCCCTTTCCTGAAGACAAAATGAACTCAAGAAAAGTATTACTATTATTATTTTTATTATTATTATTATTATTATTCCTTAGGTTGAATACAACCTCATTATTATCTATACTAAGGACTTGTGTAAACTTGCAGTTTTTTTTTAAGTAAAAATGTAAAAAAGCTATGAAATGTGAAAAAACAATAATTATAAAACTTGCAATTGAAATATATCTCAGATATGCTTTTCTTTAAGGGAGATAGATAGTAGTCAGAAATATAAATACATGTTTAAAGTAAGCTGGACTTTCATGAAGATCCAAAGCCTTTCAACTCCAACACTTGCTCAACTGTGCAGTTTCCTGATTCTTGTTGTTTATTCTAGTACTTTTTCTTGTGGTTCTCCAGATCACTTGCAGTTTGAGTTAGAATTTTCTCAGGTCTAACCTGTATCCTTTCCAATTAGTCGATTATATTTCAGGTCATTATATTGAATCATAAACAAGCTTTTTTAGAAATTAACAAACTCTTAATACCGTCTGTAGTTCCAGATAAGCCTAAGGAACTCTGTAAAGCAATATTATGTTACTATTAAAGACAGATATACTTAATAACAATAATGAATTCACACAAAAAAACAACATATATATAATTATTTAATGATTTTAAATAGGAAAATAACATACAGCAGATAAAATCCTAGATACTAAACCAACAACTTTGCATCACATAATAACGTCAAAGGAAGACACTTTATTAGGTTATTAACATTCTAGAAATCATTTTCATTTATTGGTTCATAAGTAAGATAAGAGGTACATACAGAACATATCCAAGAAAAACAGATTTATCTGTGTGTAGCAGGGAATTTATATTTTTATTTTATATGTATTGATCCAGTGTAAATTTGAACTGACAGATGTTAACAGTGCTGACAATCTGTGATGGAAGAGGATAATGTGTCAAGAGTAATCCTTGTATAATAAATATGTTTATTCGGTGATGTCTAAAGGCATGCAGGTAGGTGCATGCGTGAATGGGTGGGTCTATATCATATGAGCGAATCGCACAAATTGCGAATGCTCATAATATCGAACGTACTGGTCCTGGAAGTGCTTTTCTGAGATCGCAGTACACTGAAGAATGGGATATTTGCCCTTTCCTCACTGTAGTGTGATCTCGGAGTTGGAGTATATATTTAGTGGGGGGTGGGGTGGAAGGCACAGCCCACCACAATAGGAAGTTTGAGGTCCAGTATGTTCACTATTATGAGCATTCACAATTTGTGTGATTCGATCATATGATATAGACCCGAATGGGTGTGCCTCCTTTGAAGGTCGGGCATTGGGCTGGCAACTCAGCACCGTAAAAATCCACTACCAATCATTAGCGGACCGGAGTTCTGCTGTGGCAACCCCTAACTGGGAAAAGCCGAAAGAGTAAATAAGATTCTGTTTGTTCTGCTTAGCTGTCAATTAACCTGATATACATATAGTTTCTGGTTGTAAACAGGACTTCATGAAAAACAAGGAAGACACTGAAACACATACTTCAGAGAAAAATATTGACATGTTTCTTAAGTGTGAAGTACTGAGGGATTCATATAAATATTGATGCAGGTTCAATAAATACTACAAATGCTGGTAAAACTGTGTGTGCATCATGTCACTACCCGCACATGATAGTGCTCAGTTTTGTATTCAGTAAGTGCACAAACACAGTAAACATTGTGGAATGCTAATTACAGCATAAGCAGATTAATTGTATGTTAATCAACCAATCTAAGATGGAGGAGCTTTTCAGCAAGCAATAAAGCAACTGTGTAGACTCAGTGTAGGTTTTTCCTGCAAATTCCAAAACCTACTCTACACCGAAACACTGTTAGGGGCTGCAGTTGCTGTTATACATATGTATGTCCACCAGGCACAAGTCTATGCTGCTGCTGCAAATAGACCTCAGCCAAGAAGAAAAAGGGTATTTAGACCCCTGTTAGCTTACCACAGCCTGCGTGATGTGGAAGTTGTAGAGTGCTATAGGGTTGATAGAGACACACTACAGGAACTGGGAACCTCTATCGTCCTCAACTGAGAGCAAGGGCAAACTGAGTAGAACCAATAGCTGTGGAGACTAAGGTATGTGTAGCTATTAGAGTTTTAGTTACAGGAACCTTTCAGAGACCAACAGGGAATATGCTGACGATATGACAGGCATCAGCATCCAGGATGCAAAATCAATTCCTGAATGCTATGACACAACATGCCACTGATTACATACAATTTTCCCCATACACAACATGGAAAAATACCAGGATGACTACACAATTGCAAGAGCAAAACTCTTGAAATCCAACTGGTGATGTGAAAACACACAGATAGTACTTGCCCCATCCCCATAACTACAGGAAAATGACAGTTTGTAGTATCCAACAAATAACACATAATTCACCTGTTATGAATGCTTCCACACAATTTTCACAAAATATGTACACATGTACAACTCAAAAATGAATTGTGTATGATTGCTAGGCACCTCAAACTGTGCCCAGCACTCCCCTGGTGGTGTCTATGGGCCATTTTAGAAGAATTACATCCCTGTGTCATTGATAATATAGTACTTTACAGTCCCATGGAATAAGGTAGGAAAGACTGTAAAGTAACCAGTTTTAACAATAACATTTGGAATGACAGTTAATAAGGCTGCGTATCTGTAAAAGTCAATGCATGGCAACAATACCTATGCCAAGAGTAAAGTGTAAGAAGTGCATACAGATAACAGTTTAATCTACTAATGCATATAAATAACAGTTCTCTTCCATACATGTGAACAAATCTAGCATGTACCTGAAAAATACAAGCATACTTTAGCAACAACAGAAGCCTTCTGTGCAGATAAATCTAAAGGAAGGCAATCCTCTGTGTTCTACAAATATACAAGTCCTGTCACCTTCAAGTTCCCTTGCTACATGGTTACCATGTTATGGTGCAGACTCATGCTTCTGAGCATAGTAAAGATGCAAATGAAGTGTGAACTCATTAGACTTGCTGAATTCCAAACTTTTGGCTTCATGTAACAGATGTAAATGTAGTATAGGCAGTACCTCAGTGTTTATTGCTAATGGATTGCAACAGTGAATGGTTAGTGGAAGGGAGAAGGAATAAACGACAGTTCAGACTCCCTTACCTGCAGTGGGTGTGTCAGCCAGGATACACTTACAAAGTGTAGACATAATTGTATCAAAGTTATAAATGGAAATGAATAGCACACATTTCTCAGTTTCTGTTCACTAATATCCAAACTCTCCTGCCTTTGTTGATAACTGTATGTTATTGTCATTTAATATTGTAATACATTTTAACAAGGCCTTACATACTGCATGTCTCAGATTACTGCTCAGATAAGAGAAGAATGAACATGATACAAAGATAAGACAGAGGTGCATTTCTGCAATCAACAGTCATAAATGGTTGTGTGATCACTCCTTGCATGACATCTGAAATAAACACATGTACAAACAACTCAAAAGTGTAAACATGCCATATGTCTTGTTAATACTATGGATGATTTGCGACTTGCTTGTATGCACATGAATTTCATTTCTGCTGCAAAGCTGTTTCTGTGGCAAAGAGGGATAAGACATGCTTACTGTGTTTTTTAGGTTTATTGGTGTGAGATTTCAAATCCAGACCTATATAAAAATCTTTCATGTGTACTAGCATTTATTTTGTAATGTTGTTTATTTCATATATATATATATATATTGTTTTTTAATACCAGTATTTGCATGGACCGTGGCTTAGCACAAACATGGGGAATTGATAAATGTAATAAATATCATATAATACATAAACTATACTTGTGAATCACATGTCTATGTAGCACATCTGCTGAACACAGTGATCCACAGAGTACATACTATCTGTAGATCACAGTTCAAGTCCCACATTTGTCTTTTAGGAATGAAACCTAAGAAAACTACTCAAAAGGATAAAAAATAAAGTTTAGCTTTGCTTCTCATAGCTGTGTGGTGCTTACTGCTGTGCAAACCTGGACTAATGGGCCATACACATGAAGCAGGAGGAACACCTGCAGACAGGATGCAGACATTCTTAATTTCAAAAAGGATATATTGTTGCATATTTTGCTTTCCATTGCACCAAACCATTAAGCAGCATTGTGCAGAGGTTAGCAACCTTCCCCAGGACTTGCAGGTTCAAAACACCTGTAAAATACAAGCAGACAATAGACAATTTCAAAACAGATAGATTCTATCAAGTATGTCAGGCACCACGCAAACACACTAAGTGGCTATGCTCAGCAGTTAACACACAAAAGTTAATAATGGATATGAAAATATTCAACTGTTTTCTTAGCTAGTCTTGTGGCAACAGGTGTAAGTGTAGGGCTGCAACAAGGATCATCCTGGGTTCTAATACAGCAAATTCCAAATGTTTTTACTGTTGTTCCATTTTACTTTATAGCTTATATTAAAATTTACATGAACATTATTATTATACACTCCCAATTTTATTAAGGGTTGTACACGCGATGGTGGTGCTGCGGTAGCATTGTCACCTCACAGTAAGACGTTGTCCTGTTCGATTCTCAGCTAAAACGTCTTCTGTGTGGAGACATGCGTGAATGGGCATACCTTTGTTGAAGGTTGTGCATCAGGGCTGGCAACTCGGCACATAAAAATCCACTGCCAATCATTAGCGGACTGGAGTTCTGCTGTGGTGATCCCTAACCGGGAAAAGCCGAAAGACCCAACAACAACACTCAATTTTATTAAACTCATATGAATTATTTGTGTGAGTGGGGGTATACTGACTAATATGTTTCTGCAATCATAATTGTGTTCTCTGACCTTGGATGGTTTTCAGACTTCAATAATAGTCATACGCACAGAGATGTATAAACCAGGAGCTTGTCAGGTCACACACATATATGGTCAATGCCTCAGCCTGTCATGTGTATTTATATTGTAAATAATGAGTATGTTTGAGAATCACTTCTTCTGCAGCAAGGATGAAAAATCACCATTGTAGACAAAAATGGTTTGTCCCTTACACATAGGTTTGAATCCCAAATTGTAAAAATCAATTTTATCAGCATGTAAAACTGCACAAAACATGTGTCATGTCATAACATTTATGTCCCCAGTACATGTCTGCAAAGTTAAATCACCTATCACTCCCAGCAGCAAACATCCCTCAAACTAATGCCAAGTGTCATATTAAACTTCCAACTCCAAAAACTGCTTTCCTCAGTACATGTCTGCAAAGTTAAATCACCTATCACTCCCATCAGCAAACATCCCTCAAACTAATGCCAAGTGTCATATTAAACTTCCAACTCCAAAAACTGCTTTCCTCTCTGGCAGTGTTGCTGTCTGCTTAACATTATGCAAATGTGGTTGGCATCATTGTTTGGGTTTGTGCACTACCAGTAAATGTGATAACAGGCATTGACAAGAAATTATCTTTAACTATTGCTGTTTTCTCTGGTTGGATCTCTGGTGATGGAAGAGAAGGTGCCCAATTTAGGGGACAGAGGTGGGGTATTGAGGAGTCCAGAATCTTCAATGGACACTTTGTAAAGCACCTCAGCTGAAGGCTCTTGCAGGGGGTCTAAACCGGCTCCCAGTACAGGTCTGAGTATTGGAGAAGTCTGCCCAGCACCGTCTCCAGTGCGACTGACATTCCACACACTGGAGAGCAGTGTAGACATCAATCATTTTAATTACCTGAAAAGGCACAAGAAGGATGCACTCAACCACTGGTTGGATGAGTTCAGGACTGGTGGCATCCCACAGTTGTGCAAGTATACCGATAAAGAGATAGAAAGTTGCATATAGGTAAGACTGGTATGTATAATGCTCTTCTCTTGTTCTCCTCTCTTTATTCCACAGCCAATGCAGATATTATGGCAAATAGAGATACTAATGCTGAGCATCTAGAGAGACTGAGGGAAGCAAGGGGTATGTATGCATCACAACAGAATTATTATTTTAGCTAAATTATTTATTTTCTATGCAGAGTTGTAGTAAAGTAAGCATGCATATCCTAACTGTAAAAGCAAGCATGCATGCATGTTTCAGTCTGTAGCACAAGCCATCTGGAGGAGTTAGGTGTAATACTGTAGTCAGATGGTGTGGTTTCAAATGCCACAAATAACAAATGTATAGAAAAATCTTTTAAAAATATTTTATATAATTTAATTTCAGTGCAAGTTGCATAAACACCCTGCTGTTAACTTAAGCTGTATAACTGGACCAAGCATATGTGCAATATATGCACATTGCAAGAATTACTTTGAGCAATCCTTACTTATAGTTTGTAGTTGTTAAGAAGTATACTTAAATGTAAAAGCTGAGATAAAATACTGTATTATTTCTCACCCCAACCCTTATCTCTCTCTTTTTTTTCTATGTGTTGTCAAAGCATTTGCATGCCATCAATCTCTGACAAATCACAAAATTATGTACAGCTTAGGGAGGTAGGCCAACCCCTGTGACTCAGCCTGTCCCCACTCCACCAGCTCCTGCAGTGACATCCAGCACATCTGGGGCCCAACCTGGCTGTATTGCCTTTGTTGCTCCTGCACTAGCTGGGCCCTCCACATGAGGTAGCACTACCTTGGCATCTGGTTCTCTGGTACCCTCCTGGAATAGTGGCAGAGGTGGTGATTTTATCATCAACCAGCAAATGCCAGGGTTGGTGCATATGGTCATGCACAGCACCACTGGTGAACACCTATGCCTGATGGAGAGGCTGCTCTCAATTATGGTCCATAGGAGAAGATGCCAAGCACTCCAACAGCCAGCAGAGTAAGGGGACAGTGATGTCAGTCCTGTGGGTGAGGACTAGATTCTCACTGTCCCAATGTTTGATGGACATGTGAATCTGGTACCCCCTCCACAACCCCAATCATGGTGTCCCCCAATCTTTCCTGTCTCTCACCATCCCTGTGTCTTGTCTTATTTGTCTTATTTGTTTGCATCTGCTTCCTCACCTACCCTACTTACCTGACCCAGAAATACCTTCCTGAAACACTTGGTTTGTTCCAACTGGCTATACAACATGATTGCATTGTTGTCTCCCCTCTTTGTTGAAGAGACAGTCCAAATTCAGTCAATATTCTATACACATTTCCATTTTACACTGTTGAAGACGTATAGCTTTTTTCTTTTAACCTGCAGCAAACTACAGTTGCTACAGTTTAGACCAAACATGGAGGGTTTTAGCACTCAGTTTTGACTACAAATGCAATACTGACATTTAAAAGTCTGTATGCACTATTAATAAGGAGTGATCGGGATCAGCCGATTATGCCCCCTGACACTTTGCACCAGTGGCAGTTGCCCCCTTCACTCCACCCTAGATAAGCTACTGTCCAGTCTTTCCCATGACAATTGTCTTTTCTCAGTATGTTTGATGTCTCCTTCTCCATTGTCCTTGTTATCCCTGAATGTGTCATCCCCTCCCCTGTCAGTCTTGTCTGTCCTTTATTTGTTTGTGCACACTTGCTACCTATCGGAACCCTCTTCTCTTCCTCTTACTTTCCTTACCACCTTGTTCAACTTACCTTTTTTATACACATAAAATGGGTACCTTCCTACCCCCAAAAAATTTCCTCTTTCTCCATCTCCATCCTACTCAGTTCCTAATTCTTTACCTTACGTCCTACTCTCTGCTTGCTTCCCCCTTCTCACCACTTCCCAATTTTCACTGTTCCAGCTTCAATTTAGTCAAAAAAAATCAGTAAGCACAGAAATTGCATGACCCTGTAAGACTGCCATATAACTTCTCCTACTTGTTGCTAATGAACATGTGGGATTGCACTGATCATCATTAAGCTACAAGCATGACCAACCAGCACTGCTGGGGATCATATTTTCCTATGACCACACCATACTACTGTCTGCTTTTCCTACAGTCCCTGCTGCAGTCACAAAAGGTATATTTTTGATAATTCCTTATCATTTGACTATCACATCTCTGCAGTAGTACTTAAAGTCTTACATCAGGCTCAAGTAATTTCCAAAGGCCTCTTGTCTATATCCAAAGATGTATTAATTCTTCTTCACTCATTTCTCTTCAGACTAACAACGGAATATAATGTCTCTTTTGCATGTATTTGTCTAAACATATCAGATCTCAGAGATTCCTAACTAAAAAAAAAATCATTGCCCTCAGGACTCTCATCTATTCAGATAGATTGGCAGGCCTTCCCCTGTACTCAGGTTTCTTACACATTCCTATATGTTGATCTGTGTCTAACCTTTCAAGACATGAAAGACGTGACCTTTCTTTATCTTCTTTATATTCCTATGCAGAACAAATGGTCTCCCTGATACCATATTAATGGAACTAAACCTTCACCAATAGATAAATAAGACACGGTGGCATAATAGGTTCATATCTCAACATATCTTCTACCTATGGAACAAACTTCTTTTATAAGTCAAGTAGAGATGCATTCTTAACATTATCAAGGCAAACTTAAATAACTAGAGAAAGGCATTCTCAGATTCTCTATGGTCTGTGTTGTGCTGCCTCTCATAAAGCTGGTGGGAACTTTTGAATATGGTTTATTGACTAGTCTTGTCTTGGTACGTAGATTGAATTTTTAATACTTACCAACTGGTCTATGAACATAAAGGAATGCAAAATAAGTACTGCTGCAAAGTTTAAATAGAAAAAAAAATTCTGGCATAACCTGCAGGTCACAGTTGAAAAAAAACTATACCAGTGGAAAAGTAAGTAGGACTTTTCACTACAGTGGAACTTTAACTATCCCTGTAAAGTTGGAGTAATCCATCCCTAGCTGAAGTACAACAACACTATGGAAATATGCAAAGAAAGAGAAAGGAACACAAAATAAGTGCAGACACAAAGGGCCGGATTCACGAAGGCTTGCACGGAGTCTAAGACTAGAGTAAGACTCCATGCAGCCAACATGTCTGCCGAGCGATCCAGGAACAGCCGGCAGAGGCGTGCAAGAGAGCTCCTAAAATGACTCTTACACGGACAGGGTTAGGTTATGCAAATTACCTCATTTGCTGCTGAAAGCTAAGCAAGTGAGGTAAATTTGCGATCCAGGAAACACTAACCTGTCCAAGTAAGAGTAGTGTTATTTGGAGAAATGTACTCAGTTTTCAACTGAGTACCGTTCTGCAAATAGCAAAACGGAGCCATGACAGCTCCAAATAAAGGATGTATCCAGTTGAGGAAGCATGCCAATGGCTAAATATATGGCCATTGGCATTTTTTCCCATTGCAAAATAAAAAAAATATATTTTTTGTTATCTCGATCTCCGATGTTTAAGCGTAGCACAGCGCCGCGCAAACGTGCTGTGCTCTAAAAAACAGAAAACCAAAAAATAAAAGGCACAAATAGGGAATTTATTCAAAATATTAATCTACCATGCAAGTGAATGGCAGGCTGAAGACAACATGGCTACTGAGTAGAGGTTGCTAAGGGGGGAAGCTCAGTCTGAGAGATGTAACTAAGCATTAGTAGGCAATCCTATGCAAATGAGGATAAGGATAGTGAATCCCAATATTTCCTGCTATGTGAACCATGTCCCTAGAGTGTAAGAGTAGGAAAAGGGGAGTAACAGAGTAGGAGATGGGTAACATCATGAGAGGGTATGTATGAAAAAGACTGTAAGCTTATTGGAGCAGAGTGGCATGTGGTTGCTGTGAGTTACTCAGGACTAAAAGAGGTGTGTCTACAGTTGTCTAAACTGAAACCAAGAAACTGAAGGTGTATGCCGTGGCTATCACTAAAGTTTCTTGCAAAGCTGCTCACACTGTGTGCGTCACGTGTGCGCTCGTGTGCATGCATGTAAACCCGTCTAAGCCTGTGTGCACATGTGTGCACCCGTGTAAGCCTGTGTAAGGCTGTCTAAGCTAGTATACATGAATGTGCACCCGCCTAAGCCCATGTAAGCCTGTGTAAGCCTGTGTGCGTGCGTGTGAGCATGTTTGCACTTGTTTGCATGGCGCTGCCCCCTGTGGAAACAGAAATGGGAAAAGGAAGGAAATGAAGTAGTAGGAAGTTAACCAAGGAGAACTAGCAGAGCTGCCAGGTGAAATCAATCAGAATCAGCCAATTACACAGGCAGTACATTAGCCCAGCCCAGCCCAGCACTTAAAACTCTGCAAACAACATCCCCCCATGTTTTTCTCAGAAACACTGCAACACTGCAGTCAACAAAGAGAAGTGAAAACTTAAAAAGCTTAAACTGAGACATAAAAATGTTAGGGGCTGCTATTCCTGTTGTAAGGCAACATGTGCAACATGCTGAGCGTGGTGCCATTGCGAATGCTGCTGAGCAACCCACAGTGAGGAGACGGAGAAGAGTGTACAGACCCAGGGTAACATACCAGGGGCTACATGAGCTAGAGATAGTGGAGCGCTATAGAGTGGACAGAGAGCTCCTGCAGCAAATTGTTGAGCTGTGCAGGCCACGCCTCACACACAGAACCAACAGAGGGGAACCCATCCCAGTGGAAACCAAGGTATGTGTTGGCCTAAGAATACTAACAACAGGTACCTTCCAGAGACCAACTGGTCATATGATGGAGATTTCACAGGCATCAGCATCAAGGGTACTGCACCAGTTCCTGAATGCCATGTCAGCACATGTCAGTGATCATGTATATTTCCCCAATTCCCGTGAGGTATTGGCCAGCAATATGCATCTCTTCCAGCAAATAGCGGAATACCCTGAGGTAGTGGGTTCAATTGACTGCATGCACATACACATCAAAGCACCAGCTGGTGAGCGGGGTAGGGTCTACATCAACCGCAAGGGCTTCGACTCCATCAACTGCCAGGTCGTGTTTGATGCCCAGGGCATAATACTAAATGTGTGTGCTGGCTGCCCTGGAAGCTACCATGATTCCCATATCTGGCATATGTCGTAACTGTACCAGACATTTGCAAATCGGGACATCCCTGACGGTCACCTAGTGGGGGATGCTGGATACACATTGAAGCCATGGCTGATGACACCCATCAGAAATGCACACACACCTGAACAAGAAATCCATAATGAGGCACACGTCCAAACACAAAATGTAACCAAGCGTGTGTTTGGGATACTCAAGTCACGGTCCCGGTGCCTGGACACATCTGGTGGAGCCTTGCAGTACTCACTAACTACATGTACCCAAATTGTCATGGTATGTGCCATGCTACACAATCTGATCCTGTGAAAACAGCTGCAGCAGGAACAGCATGGGGCAGGGCCAAACAGCCCCCCACCATTGCCAAGGCCTGCACAGGCACAGTGTGACTTGGAGGAGGAACAACATGAGCCTGCCCCAGTAAGCAGAAGGAGGTGTGCCCAGTATGCCTTGTCCTTGGCAAAGAGGCAACGCATAGCACATACACTGGCTCAGTAGGAACCCTGGAAATGATACCTCTCACTGACTCGCACATAAAATAAAAGGGATGCCTAACTTGACACTACCTGTTTCCAAACATGTATAGGGAGTGTAGTATGTGCATCCGACATAGGCATCCCTGCAGCACCACCTGAGGCATGATTGCCATGTTTTAAGCAATATAAAGCAGTGCTAAGCAGCTTTTACCAATATCTAGTATATGTAAATAAAATTGCTCGTGCAATGTTGGCCAAGGTCGGCCAAAGTTGAGCAAAGTCAGTTAAACATGCTCATATCTGCTTTACTGTACCTTAAGCAGTCTGGTCTGGCCAGCATGAAAATAAAAAGCAGTGACAGGGCTTGAACCCAGGATACTGTGCACTATAGTCACAGTACTGAACCACTAAGCCATGATAGCATTACAGTGGTACAGACACAGCAGGACAATTGTACACTAATGCAAACACAAAGCAATACTGTATCATGCCCCTAATGAGGCAAATGGGTAACCTCACCCACATGCCTATGCAGACAGAGAACATCAGGCCAGGCATTGTGATGTGGGTTGTGTAGGCTATGAAGTCGCAAGCTAATATATGTGGCAATGGATGCTAAGACCTGTAGTACACTAGTATGCCTCAAGCCAGTACAATAGGCAACAGTACAGACTGTAATGGTGTCCTGTACATAGCAGTGCAGGCACAGCAAATGTGTATAAGTGTCAGGTGAAACCCGCATCCTATGTACACCCACAGTAACAATCCGGTGTACCCACGGTTAGAAATGTACAAAGAATAGCTGTCCCCCTGTATGTAGAAATGTTGATAGGTCTATGCAAAGTGTCTCATGGAAGCCCTGCAGACACAGCATGATCCCTGTTGATCTATGACACAAAGGTGAGCCCTGCTGTAAAAATACACCTTGATTTACCATACACATATGACATAAATTTGTATACTGTGCGTGCTCACACACTCCAACAAATATAATGGATTTCATTCTGCATCACACTGAAAGGTCATACTGGGCATGCTCACACACAACCAAACTAAGCAAATATCAGACAGGAAGATACTGAAAGGTCATACTGGGCATGCTCACACACTTAGGCTAAATACGGATGTGATGATAAGGGATCTATGGACAAATGTGTATAGTCATCTCTACTTCCAGAAACAGATTCACAAAGTGGTCTGAAAATCCTGCCATGTGTATACACAAACTGCCAAGGTCTGTGCATGTAGGTCAAAGGAGGTTGCCACTACTCAGCAGTCATCAGACCTGTCAGAGACTACCACATCACACTTGTGAGGAATCTGACTAGGCACGTTCAGCAACTAGAAAGAACAATGAAGAACCTTAACAAGAGGATTACTGGCCTCAAATAGTTGCCCCATGCAACAAGAATGAATGTAACCCAAGCTGTACTCAGTTGCATACTGTCTATGCAGCAGATCTCTGCCCAACAGACAGGTCCATGTCATGGTTACACTCAGATCTGTTCTGAGTTGCAGCTCAATGGCAGTAAATGTACAGAGCCAACTGATATTGGCAACATCCTGGCAGATAGGATCAGTGTTAACTTTACTCCTCTCTCACCCATGAAAGAGCACATGTCTATAATGGAAGACTGCAAAGTTGCTGTCATCACGGCTGCACAGGTAAAAAGCACTCTCTGAAGCCAGTATCACAGCAGCCATGGGACTAGATAACTTCCCAGGCTGTGTAGTATCTACTTCCCTGAAGTAAACATTAACATGGAAGTTCTGTGGCTACTGACATTTCCAGAGGACTGCAAACTAGGAGCCATCATTGTAAACACTAAAGATGTGGACATCCTACAAAAGGGCCTCACTGAGACAGATGGCTGTTGTCCAAGCCATGGGCTGTAGCTCAATGCCAAAAGGTGCATTATGATCACCTTTGTTAAAATCTCTGTAGCCAAGAACTACAACATAGGTGGTAGTATACCTCACACTTTAAGTGTGACAAGAGACCCTGGGCCACTGGTGGACAGTGGATACAACTGTGATAAGCACATTCCCACAGTAGTCAGGAAACCCTCTTATGTGGCACACCTCATCACAAAATGTGTCTCATGCAGAATAAAAGAGGACATTGTTCCCCTCTACTCACCACTCACTGGAACTATAAAAGAGTACAACGCCACTGTTGCTATCTACCTCACAAGACAACTACAACAACTGGAAAGCCAGCAGCAATACCTCACAAAGAGCATTAGTGGCCTGAAATACATGCCATACACAGACCATCGCAAAATGCTCCAGCTGTACTCCCTTGCATATCGCCTACTCAGAGGTGTTCACTGCGTAACATCCAAAGCTATGTCAAACATGCAGCTGTTGGATATGATCCATGTAAAACACTCACAATCACCCTGACCTTTGGACCCAAGACCACAAGTGAAATACAAAAGTGTAGCCATTTACCTTATGGATATCCACACCTCCAGGTTACTGCCACACCATGAGGCCTTGGAGACCATGCAAGTGCAACTAACATTGGGCAAAGTTGTCCATCAGATTGTAGCCTGCTACAGATCATGTTCCTTGTCTCAGGAACCTCACTCAGTATTCTGGAGAACAATGGCAAATATAAAGGTCCTATCAAACACCATTATATGAGGAGATTACAACTACCCAAACAATGAGTGGGTGAATTACTCATATAAAACGTCCTTTGCCCAATGTGTCCTAGAGTTAAGAAACTCTAACACCCTGGAACAGCTGGTCAGCATGCCCACTAGAGGTGACAACATACTGGACATGATCATCACCAACATGGGGTACCAGTGTCCCACAACAGAGATAAACCCCTCGCTGGTAATATCAGATCATTAAGTAATCACACTGGACATCCACATCCTGCCCCCACACCCAGTCAATGAAACCACTGTGAAGACATTTCAAAAACAAACAGCACACTTCCCAAGACCAAAGTGGAAAGTTCCAAAGCCCTCTTGCTATAGGATAATGGTATACAATCTGCCAAATCATTTACAAGTGCATCCTATGAGCATCTACAGGGATGCATGGATCAAGACATCACAAATAAAATCAAGATGCACTCCTCCAAAAATAAGAAAACTATCTGGTGGTCATTGCCCATAAATAAGCCAGACAACAGAAGGAGGAAACTAACACCTGATAGAGCCAACTGCACTAAAGGAAAGGCATCACTGATCATTATTAGGATGAAACAATGATCGCTCATAAAATAATCCAAGCACAGTTTCTAAAGACAAACTGCTAAGGAATGTAAGAATAACAACCACAAAGCCTTCTGTAGCTGTATCAAACATGTAGGTGTCAACTTCCAAATATGCTGTCAGCTACTGAAAAAAGTAATGACATACACCAAACCAACTTTCATTGCCCACACCCAGGGGGACAAGTGCAGTGTAAACTCCCCCCATCACCCCCAAAAGGGCCTGTGTCTATCACAGAAGGATGCAGAGACACAGATGTCACGGACATGCATGTAAAAACAGCCCTCACCAAAGCTAAGAACATAGCATCAATGTGACTGTAAGTTGTCACAGGCTGCGTCTTACACTAGGCCCACAAGGAACTACACCCTCACCTACATTCACTGTCCAGACTCAAGCGTGTCACAGGCTATGTACCCAAAGAATGGCATACACTAACAGTCATCCAGCTCCACAAAGGGTGTCCCAAAACAGAACCTGGAAACCATTGCCCAACATGTGTACTCAGCCTGGTCTACAGAGCTATTGAGCAAATCATCATGAAACCCATACACTGAGACATTGGAGATCTCCAGACACTGGACTCTACACAACTTCGCCTTGTTAAAAGCATAGCCTGGCTCCCAAACCTAGTTGACTTATTTAAAACAGTTACCATGAACATAGATGGAGGTGAAAGTAGTCCACACAGCCCACCTGGACCTCACTAAGGGCTTACCACACCATTCCCCACTCCGTCATCATGGACAAGTGTACCAGCTTGAACATGAACAGCTATGTCACAGGATTGGTGGCCAAGTGGCTCACAGATCAAACACACATGTTCATAGTTGTGGGTGCCATGTCCAACTCTAAGCCAGACACAAATGGCATCACACAGGTCTTGGTCCTGGGACCCCACCTGTTCAGTCGATACTGCTCAGAGGTATAGGCAAGCATGGCAGGTGTAAGGCTGAACAGATTTGCAGATGACTGGAAACTGTGGTCCATAATTGACTGTACAGCTGACACAGACATCCTCCAGAAGTTTCTTACAGAGACAGATACCTGGTGTCAAAACAATGCCCTCAAGCTGAATGGCAAAGAATGCATAGTCATCCCCTTTGGGTAATACAACATGCACACAAATTACCACATAGGTGGTAATCCAGCATGTACGGAGAAAGTAATTATGGCCCTGGGGACACATGTAGATAGTAAACTCACCTTTGATGATCACATGGCCAAAGTGTTTAGACATTTGTTCAATGTAGGCCATCTATTGTCACCTAATGTAACACACTTCATATAGTCTGATGATGTCACCATCCTACAAATATACCTATGGAAAAGAAAACCCCCAGTAATCTGTATAGCGTGTTGTGTTAATGCATACTCCTCTAGTATCATGAAGTAGTTAGGTAGGGGTTTGAATCCTGCCCTGGGCAACTGTGTGTGTGTTTGTGTGTGGTCCCCTTGGGAAGGAACAACCTTTTTAGGAGAGTAGTGAATAATCTCAAAAGTGGTAATGTAACCTTTGTCAAGTCTGATGATGTCACCATCCTACAAATATACCTGTGGAAAAAAGAACTGACAGTAATGTGCATAGTGTGTCGTGTTAATGTGTATTCCTCTAGTATCATGAAGTAGTTAGGTAGGAGTTTGAATCCTGCACTTGGTGCATGTGTGTGCTGTATGTGTGTGACACTGTTGGTCAATGTGTTGTAGGTTTTGCTTTTACCACTGTATGACATATCAGTATGCATTGCACATGTGAGCTAGCTGTACATGTTACCTCAATGATTGCATGTGTGGGAACTCTGCTTTCTCCAAGACCACAGCTGTCATCCTTGCCAGACTGTGCTGCTGTTTCCCAGACCTTAGGTCACATCTGTATGCTTGTGACAAGGCCAGCCACTGCAGTGATTCCTGGCCTAGGTCATCTGTGTCACACAAAGTCATTACGATTCCTATTGGAATGTGTGAGTGAGGGTCTATGGCGGAGGTATATGTCAGACCTGTTTAAACGCAACAAAGTCTGTCCATGATGACTATTCATAGGTGTAGAACAAACTGTGGATATGCATGCAGACCCCTTATTGCTTATGTGATCCACCAAGGGATTCCAAAATACCTTTGGAAATGTGATTAACAAAGGAGAGATGACATAACACTTGGTTGCATGTACACATCAGTACCTGTTCATCATGCTGGTGGCTACTACCTATGCGGTACTGTGGGGATAATATGTTCCTTATAGGTGGATGACTATGCTTAGTTTGGCTTATAGCTTTACAGCATGAGTTTGACAACAGGCATCTGTCTGTATGATACCCTTGTGGAGTATGGGTGTGTCATCTGGGGAATGCATTATAGGCCACAGTATGCATTACCAGACGTGGACGGACATATCTCTACTGTGATTGCTTGTACCTAAGAGAGCTATATGGCAAACAGGAGTGGTCTCAGTAATGGGTGCAGGTGAATAAAAGTGGTTACTGGCATTGTATAGTACCTGAAGGATCCAAATGTTGCTGTGTGTCCTACATCTGTGTGTCAGTTGTCAAGACATCATCTAACGATTGGTTATGGTCAGGCTGTTGAAGTGATGTATACCACCAGAATGCAAAACAATGACAGATAGTAACAGTATCACCCACAGCACAGTGTCAAACCATGTCATACACACATGTGTAGTCAGGTTCTGGAATGTGTGTAGTACAATGCATACTGGCCACCAGTAGAAACTATGGAGTGTTACTGTGTAATATAGAGCATGTCACTCTGGCCATGTGTCCTCTATGTATGTACATGCAGACAGTGCACCTCCACCATGTTCACAACTGTACACCTGCAAATCTGTGCTACACACATACTGTCCACTCTCTAACACATGCTGCCAATGCTGCACACATCAGCCAAGTGGCACGTGGCCGGACAATACACAACTGGAACCAACACTGGTGTAAACAACACTACAATGACAATCATAGCTTTAATGCATAATGCCTGCTCAGCTACACCTTCAAGCATATCATTGCAGTCTACAGCTGACAACATGCTAACATTGCTATACTGCTATATAGACACCCTGTGCATCAGCACCATGGTAGCCTATTCCTGCATCGATGTTCCAGATGACAGGAGGCAACACGGGTTTCATCATATGCACAGGGTGTGTTGTTGGTTCGCCAGAGGTCTACAGTGAGCCATCCAATTGACATGCATGTGTGTGTGTGTGTGTGGGGGGGGGGGGCAAGAATACTGGAATGGGCCAATGTTGTTGTAATGTGTGTGGGTATGTGTTAGCCCTAGGTGTCTGGAGTATCTGTGTGTGTCTGCATGCACACAGTTCCACCATGTGGCTGCCATATATGGGTATTTGTGGGACAGCCACAGACTGTACCTGCAAGGCTTTGCAGATCACTGTCTCTGGCCATGAATACGGTACCTGTGCCTGGCAGGGGTGCTACTGTCACTATCAGGCACTAAGCCAGACTGGGTACTATCCCCAGAGGTGGATGGATGTACACTGGACATAGGTCCCTGCTGGGACTGTCCAGAGCCACGTGCACGTGGTCTTCTATGACATTCTATGGACAGCCCACCCCCAATATTGCTGGGGCTGGTACTGGCACTATGGGAGCAGCTGTGGCTTGAGAGACGTCCGCGGTGACTGCCAGATGCTGATGTTGCTGGCATACATCCACGTCAACGTTTCAACCATCCTGCACTGTCCTGACACATGGACATGACATTGCGGATGATATCTAATGTCTCTCCCCAATGTCTATCAGTGGCCTCGGTGTAATGTCGGATGACACCTGCTAGGTCACTGATACTGTCAATGACAGCGGTGTTATGGGCCCTCTGTGCTCTTAGTCCCTGTCTGGTGTATCATTCCATACGTGCCTGTGCCTCCATGACCGCCTGGAACATGCATGACATTGTCAGACCTGTGGCACATCTGCCAGTAGCATGATGAGCAGCAGTGCTCCTACAAGAACCCCTGGACATCTGCCTATGTGGTACCCTTCCAGACATCTGGGTATGGCTGCTGTGTTGCGATGCATGTGCCATGGATACCACACTGTCCTGGCCAATGCCAACAGTACGCTGTCCCTCAGCTATGGGCATTGATGATGGATGTATTGGCAGTATGACTGTATGCATGGATGGGATGGACAGCTGTGTACTGTCGATTGGTGGCCCAACGACAGACCCTGGCAAACACGCCTGTGCCTCAACACACCTATCTTCATTATCACTATGTGGCTCAGTGACATCAGTTTCCCTGCTGCAGTGAACCAGCCCTAACACAGCACCTGTGGGGGGGAGACAGGAAACACACTTTACGACCTGTACATGATGTCGGCACACATGCACACATGCACACATGAACACATGAACACATGCACACATGAACACATGCACACATGCACACATGCACATATGAACACATGCACACATGCACACATGAACACATGAACACATGAACACATGCACACATGAACACATGCACACATGCACACATGCACACAAATACACTCCTCACTACAGCAGATACCCACACACACCACCAGCAATCCAAAACATACTTAATAGTGGTTGAAGGTGGGTTACAGTATCACAAGGCAAACAGTCATATCACACATGTCAGCATGCAGAAAGTTTGCTGCTCAAGACCATACAGTGCGAGTGTAGACAGCCCATGTTAATAACAGTATACATGGCTTTGATGCATGTGTGTTGTTGTTCAGTGATTGGCCTCACAGCCACTCATTACATGGTTTTGTAAGGTGCCCAATAGGGAGCATTGACTAACATGAATGTGTTATGTGTTGAAGAGTGTCGCACAGCCCAGTGATAGGCCTCTACCCCTCAGGTATATTATGTGTGCTGTGTGGATGACATGCGGGATACTGAAGTGTGACCTTACAGCGGGTGTCTGGATACACTATGTGTAGCATGTTAAGGTGTACTGCTTATGACAAAGTTGTGTATGTTGTGTACATGTGCATCAACTATGCCTATCCAATGTCCAGTACGGTGTTGCCACAATTGTGTGTGCTGCTCTGTGTATTGCATGTGATTGAGGCAGCTACTGTCATTACTGAGATGTGCATAGTCTCACAGCAAACATGCACAGCATGCATTATGCATAGGTGTGTTACATGTACATGGCCTACACCTCACCTATGACATGCACATTTCATTAGCAATATTAAAATTATAACACACTCACCAGCATCGACCAGCTGCCTTGCTGTCACACCAGAAGGACCTACAAGAATATGAGACAGTTTGTCAGTGGCCACAACTGTGCCATTGCTACTGTGAGTTCGCTAAACTACAGTAGTACAACAGTCGACAGTCACAGGCATACAGATTATATTCCAAATATCAGTATTGCACAACACTATGCAGCACAACTGCTAAACACAGTACACATGTCACATATGCATAATCTACCAATACAGGTAACAGTAGTCTACAGATAGGTCATGTTACCTGCACGCTCCACGTCAACATGCTGGGTGGATCCGGCCTCCATGATGACACATGTAAGTTGCTGTTCCTGTGGTTGGCCAGGAGCCACCATGCTTAGGAGCAGCTCCTCCACTCTGGTGAGGGGGGGGTGAATGGCAACCCCACCATCTGTGGCTAGCTGTTGTCGATGGATATCAGTTGCACGCCACCGGACATGTCCAATTAAATCACTGCAGTGATGGTGTACCTGCTCATATGTCTGGTTATGCATGCCTATGTCATTTACCCGAAGAATGAGATCTTGCCACAGTGCAGTCTGCTCATGCTGGTCCTGGCTGGTTCTAGAGAACAGCAGGGTGTAGTGCTGCACCAGGCTGTTGTGTATTTCGGCTTCCTCTGCAGCTGTATAACATGGGTTTCTTTGGTGGGACATACCCCTGGAAGACAATTAAACAAGATGTGTGAGCAAGTCATGTGGCACACTTAACATCCTAAAGTACAGATATCAATTGCCTGCCATATTTCACATCTGATTGGTTGTCAGAGGATACACATGTTCAATACCACATATTAGTGCTCAGGCCACAACTGGCTGACAGTGCCTGCCATGCTCTATATATCAAACCATGTTCTGCACAGCAGCAAAGAGAAGCCAGTATGTAAGACTATACACCAGTACATGGCACACTGTATGTGACACAATGCACCACCTAGCCACAGGAGATATATATCAAACTAATGCATAAAGAAAGATGTCATCCATTGCAATGAATGTAAAGTACAGTTACAGTATTACAAGTATACCACAGTAGTCGTTGATGCCAAACTCCTGCCTAACATACCTGCACAGTTGTTAATATAGGTGGCATACTGCTGTACTAGACTATACATGTTGCTAGATACACATGTATACCCTGTAACACAGATATGATTGAGGGCATGGTACAGGCATAATTACACACACATCAGACATACATACAACATACAAATGTATGCCAACCCAGATGAGCTTTACCTGTGTACCATACACTACTGTGTGTCACTACTTATAAAACCTGAGGCCTGAGGTATGTAATCTGTGAGGACTACAGGGAACACAAAAAGCAGTATTTCCAAGCAATGTGAACATACACCATACTGTACTGTTTAGGCCTACAGCTTCAGGTAGTACTACAGTTCATATGGGAGTTGGATTCACCAGCAGTACCACTCACTAAGCATACATGTATTGCTTTAGCCTACAATGGGACACCACAGTCGACAACAAGGGACTACGTCACACCGTATGCCATACTACGTTTTCTGCCTAGCAATAGCATACACATCTTTTGCTGGTATCACAGCTAGGACACAAACTACCATGACAGAAACAATTTCACACTAAGCTATCACACCTTTACAGACCTTGCACGCATTCACTATCACACTCAGTCAACCTCACATAGCAATTATTGTACTAAGTACATGTGTGTGCGCATCGTGTCATGGGTAGGTAATACGCTATTGGCCCTAGGGCCTACAGCAGCCTAGCCATACACTACACTGGCCTTTGACACATATGTAATTTCATTTCACTTGCCCCTGTCAACCAGAGCCACAGAGGTGATTCCTGGGGTGTATTTCATCAGGAGTAGCTATGATAACTGCTAATGAGGAGCTTTGTTTGCTATTGATAGGTGGTTTGTTCCAGAGTATGGCATGTCTCTGAGTTAGGACTCTATCCCTCCAGCATGTGCTGTTTAGTGAGCTGACAAGGTTTAAGGCCCTAGAGCATGTATCTGGGAGGGATTGTAATATGTTTACATGGAGGAATTCCAACAGCTATGGGTATGACATAACTCTGTATGTTAGGCAGAGTTCATCTCTGGGTAGGCGGTATGCAACACAGTGTAGTTGTGGTTTTGTGAGTCAGTCTGCATAGGGCATCTGTTTGAGGCCGGTATTACTCTTTGTGAGGTATGTCTGTGGCCTTTCCAGTTACTGTAGTTGTCATATGAGGTACATACCACATGGGACATTGTACTCTCTAATGGGTTTTAAGTGTGATGAGTAGAGGGGAACACTGACCTATATTTCCCTAGATGACACACCTTTTGTGATGACGTGTACCATGTAGACAGAGTACATGACTAGTGTGGCACTGTGATTATCAAAGGGGAGGCTACTGTCCACCTGTGCCCCATGTTCCCTTATCATACCTTCGGTGTTAGGTAGACTACCACCTATGTGGTAGTTAATGGGTACAGTGTTCTGGCAAGACGGGATGGCACTGCAGTGTCAACACTGAGCTTCAGTCCATACCTTGGTTGCCAGGCACCCGTCACAGTAAGTATGCCCCATGTCTCTCCCCCTCTCTCTCTCTCTTCAAATATATATATATATATATATATATATATATATATATATATATATATACATACACATACATACACACATACATATAAACATCCATGGCTGTGTATATAGATATATACATATAGGCAGTATACAGTCCATGGTGGGATGGGAATATCAATTATGCGACAGTTGTGAGATATACAGTTATGTAATAATATTGCACAGTGTTGTGCAGACTGCATTGAAGGTATCCTCAGCCCATGTAGCTTTAGCAGGCCTCACTGGCTGCAACACTGCAAAACTGACAGAGCATACCCACAGCGTTTAACCACCACATGTCATATGCCAGCACTGCATGCTGTTTTCTTTGCCACACACTACAACCTACATAGAAATATGCACATAACAACCTTCAACAACGTATATATATATATATATATATATATATATATATATATATATATACACCCTTCACAAACAGTTGCAGTATGTCCCTTGCCCTATGCACATGTACAGATACATAGAGATACGTACTGCTGCCCCATATGGATGATTCACAGTATGTAGAGTACTCCTCAAAAACATCTACTACATGACAGCAAATACATATGTGTTACATACCTTTCCTTTGTATTTCTCTGTTCCGTCTGTTTTTAAAGGAAATAATTCTTTGTTTTTAATTTTTTTTTTTGGTTTGTGTTTTCTCTGTCTGTTGCTGTTGCTCTTTCTTTTTCTGTGTATCTCTATTTCTGTCTCTTTGTCTGTGTCTGTGTCTCTGCCTCTGTCTCTCTCTCGCTCTCGCTCTCTCTCTCTCTTGCTGCAATGAGATTATTGCATGTGTGGAAAGCAAGTGCAGCCTGCTTTTCTAGGTATCTGCACATGTGCATGTGATGGCCTCTGCACCAATTGGTGCCCACCATTTACTAATTGCATGCAGTCTGCTGTGTGGTAATTGCAGTACTCACTGTCATAGCAGCCCACTGCTATAAAATGTTAAGTTAGGTAGGCATAGCCCTTTTAGCTTTCCAAAGTGGGGCCCATGCTTGTTTGCTGTGGACACCGTTGTGTCAGTCAGAAGGTTGGTATACTTCTTATATCTGAAGCTAGGATTGTAGCCAGTGATTTGCATGTTGTACTCAAACCTGAATGTTGCTGCTTCTAGTACACACTTGTCAGTGTAGAATTTTACTCACCCCTCCAAATGCTTACACAAGATACATGGGAGTATGTACTTTCTTTTCTAATTAGACAATTAACTGCCATACAAAAGTAGTTATTGCAATGTATTCTTCTGGCACATGAACTGTTTGTGAACGACTATGCTGTAAATATTAATTAACTCACTTCTGAACAGTTTGTTGTTTATTTGTGTTGACATTAGCACAGGCTGCTCAAGACAACTGGACAAATTTCAGTACTGAGTATGCCTACCTACATCCTTGGTAGAGCCTGAATACACAGGTATATTGTTCTTTTGGGTAGGGGTGCAGAAGTACAGAGAGCATTATATATTATTGTGTGATGTTTATCTTGCTGAACATACAGGGTTGCTGTGTACCTGTTAGTCTAACAAGGCAAGTAGACTGTCTGCGTAGCTCCCACTTGTGGACATATCCAGATGGTAGCCAGAGGTTAGCCTATTATTCTTTGTCTGTGCACCACACTGGTGTTTTCTGCACTGGAACAATGGCATTGTCAAAGTTGGTTGCTACCAATACATGGCTACATCCTTTGATATTTCTGTTGTACTCCTACATAAGAGTATGCTTGTGGGACTCGTTCCAAAGCTATTTGCAGAGTGTGTAACAGCAGAAAAGCTGAAATGCCTGTATGTTTCTGCCTCTGCCAGGCCTCTGATACACTCAGGTATATATTTGAACAGCCTCAGTGAAAGGTACATATAAGTGAGGTACATCTGTAATATATTACAGACATTAAGTTGAGACTGTGAGAGAATCAGAGCATATGTATTAATACACCTTTTCTGACATGCATGCAGTGTGTACTCTTACTTATTGACATTATTCATTAAGTGTAATGCCCCACTTTTCGGCCTAACATCAGTACTTTTCAGAGGGATTCTGAGGGACACAGCTAACATTTGTTTACGAATCAGGGACATCCCTGAAAAGCAGTCACAGTTGGGAAGTATGGCCTCTGCCCTATTCAAATATGCCAGTGTTTATCCTGCTCTGATACTGTGTGGGGTTTGTAAAGTGCTACTGTAACTTTATTTCCTGCTAGAATGGCTGGTTGTCTTTTCACAGTCATGTCATGCAATTCCACAACAACTGCTGGTAATGATCCACAGAACCAGATTTGTGTTATGGCATTCCTATTTTCCCTTTACATTCACTCATTGTAATGCATGATATATTTATTACAGCACCAGCTTGTTGTATGTCTACTGTGGCTTAGTGGTACTTCATGTAGTGTGTCCAAGGTCCGGGGTTCGAGACTGACAGAGGTGTTTTACTTTGCTGCTCAACAGAACAAGGGCCCTGCCATGCAGAGTGACTAAGGCACTTTTAAGCAGTTGTAAGTGGGTTTGCGCAGGTTTGTGTGATGCTTAGCAATACTTAGCTAAGCGCACACATGCGCACACTCGCTCAAACCCGCTAACTACTGCTTAAAAGTGGTTACTCCCGCTAACCCCTGCGCTAATTTCTTTGAAAGAAATGAAAATGAGGAGATAGGGAAGTGGTGAAAAAGGGGGCACAAAGAAGGAAAGACAGTAGGGAAACCAGCTCGGGATGTGCAGGACGGGTGTAGGGAAGGTCCATAGCTGCCCATTTCTTTACCAGCAACAGCTGTGCATATGTTAGAAATTTGGAGTGAGATTTGAAACCTTCCAACCCTGAGAGAGGGGTGAGGACAACAAAGTATGTTGTACTGCCAATTATAATTATCAGTTTACATGTCCAGCGGACATGTGTGCGAAATGGGCAGCTATGTATGGAGAGTAATTTTTTTGTGGGAACAGATTGCCTTGTTTTTTTTTTTTTCAGGTGAGAGTGGAATGTGAGGTAGAGGAAGTAGGTATACTTGGGGATGTAGGTTGGGGAGGTAAACAAACAAGACAAACAAGATGCATACAGGGGCGGAATATGACACATGGGGTGGTTGAACACAATTGATGGGGATGGATGATTGGAAATCGCAAGCCCGTGAGACCACAGATGGTAACAGTGGAACTGAGATCCCCACCCATGGGCAGTCACCACTGCACCTTCACAGCCCCGATGGTGGCTGTGCTAGGGGCTGCATAGGAGGGGCAGGCTCACCCATGAGTCATGCCACTCTTGCCTTGAGCTGGCATAGGGGATCAGCAACTGAACGCTGGATCTCCCTACGCACCACAGCCCAGACCCTTTGGAGGGTGACAGGTGGCCCTTCTCCACCCATGCTTGCACGGGGGGATGAGCCCCATCCCCTGCAGCGCTTCCACCCGAAGGTGGCACAGGACCAATGGAGGAGGGGAGCCCGGGCTGGGCACCGGACCTGCTGGTGCCAGGTACAATTGCCAGCTGAGGAGAAACAGCTGGGTCCGCTGGGACCGGCCTTCCCATACATTCTGTGTTTAGGTGTGTTTAATTACAACATAGACAACAGCATTCCAAATTAGTTGTAACAGCATGCAGTAATATTCCCATTAACCCAGCACACCAGGTTTCCAACAGTTGAACAGCAAGCATAACACATGCATATATTGAACGACAGTGGGCATTCCAACAGCATGCAATGATGACTGGTGGCAACAGGCCACCAAGATCATGGTGTTTGAACAGGGCACATGCATCAAATTAAATGCAGATATTTATAGAACAATAGGACATATGTCCCAACAAATGTTTTGAGATTACACATACCCATTGAGGTGTGGAATTGCATTGTTTATGCACATACAGTAGGGTGTAAAAAGATACCGCCATTAACATCTTATAAGTACTTATAGTTTACACTACATTCCTATTGACTGCAGGTGTATATCCCCTATATGTATTATTACACTAGGCAACGTGCATTAGGTTGTGTGATGGGTTTGGCTAGTTCATTTTATATCTGACCTATATCTGACATACTAACTGTCCAAGATGCAGATGTTACTGCTACATAGTTATATATTTTATTTATATTTATATATCTACATATCTGGATGTGTTCACGTGACATTTTCAGTTATATTTCTACAGAACTCTACATTTCAAGCAGCACACTCACTTTTCTGGGGAACACATTAACAAGCTACTCGTGTGCCAGATTTACCTATGCATGCCAGCCATTAACCAACTGTTGAGGACTGTATATATGCTTCACAGCTACTGACACTTCCTTCATCCAATTTATATGGGACTGCTCAACTGTGGGTTGACAGCGCTTAATACAACAGTACTATTTATATAATGCAAGGGTACAACAACATTTCAAAGTAAGTGACACGGACACACTCCAAGTATTATACCTTTATTAATTACAATACACACTATTCTAGAGGCTCTCTCATTTATTTGATATTACAGTGCATGCAGAAGACTTATTCAAGACGTATTATACCTTTATTAATAGGTTACAACACTCTTTTTCAGGCTCGCTCACTTATTTTATATAACAGTACATGCAGAGATATTATTCAGGACTTACTTTACCTTTATTAATGGGTTACAACACTCTTTTTCTGGCTCTCTGACTTATTTTATATAACAGTACATGCAGAGAAATTATTCAGGGCATTTTATGGCTTTATTATTGGGCTACAACACTTTTCTTTCAGGCTCTCTCACCTATTTTATATAACAATACATGCAGAATAATTACTAACCTGCCTGGTGGTGCAGCCTTAGCAGCCTATCTGCATAGGCTTGCTGATTTGCAGCACTAACACCTGCAGCTGTGAAGTAAATGAAGGGATATTCAGACATACCTATCCATTATATAGACTAAATTAGCATGTCTTACATACTTCATTCCATGGCTACCTACTCAGTAGTGGGTATCTTGCATGTCACGGGCCTCCTGTATCCATCGGTTCAGTAGGTCTTGCTTCCATCTCTTCAAGTCTGCATGGTGGTGACGGACCTGCTCTCCAGCCCGAGGGATGCCTGTGGCACTGGTGAGATCATGAGCTAACCGGTTCCAAGCCTCTGCTTTGTACTCTGTCCCTTGGAACTGGCCCTGCAGGAGTCGACTCATGATGGTGGACAAGGAGCCAAACCATGTATTTTGACTCCTCGATGCCCCAGCGTTGCGCTCGAAAGCAAGTACCCACTCCAGCACCAGCCATTCTGACTGCAGATGGGAGCTACAATCAGTTATGGTGAGTATTCCCGCCTATGGAGCTTAAATATGCTGCATTTCCCGCACTTATTTGTGATTGGCCGTTTTTGAAAATTCTCAGCTAACAGCAAACCTGCTTAGTATATGTATGTTAACAGTCGATGTTTATGCTAAGCTGTCATGGCTTAGTGGTTCAGTACTTTGATTATGGTGCACAGTGTCCCAGGTTTGAACCTTGTCATTGCTTTTTATTTTATTACTGTCCAGACAGGCTAGGGGGTGTGGCTGTGTTTAGGCCACTTTGCACTACGTTGCTCTACGTTGCCCGATGGTGCGCTGGTTAGCGCGATGCGCAGCTCCGCTCAAACCTATTGCGCTAGGTAAAGCGCTGCTTAGCTATGGGCAATAATATTGCGCTAGGTAAAACGCTGCTTAGCCATAGGCAATTATATTGTGCTAGGTAAAACGCTGCTTAGCCATGGGCAATTATATTGCGCTAGGTAAAACGCTGCTTAGCCATAGGCAATTATATTGCGCTAGGTAAAATGCTGCTTAGCCATGGGCAATTATATTGGGCTAGGTAAAATGCTGCTTAGCCATGGGCAATTATATTGCTCTAGGTAAAACGCTGCTTAGCCATGGGCAATTATATTGTGCTAGGTAAAACGCTGCTTAGCTATGGGCAATTATATGTCAATATCCTTATTGCTGCTCACCTTCTTATCTTTATATGTATACATTTTGTTCACTAATACATAGGCCATTTCAATGCTTTTTACTAAAATGTCATTCATATATGTTGGGAATTATTTTATATACTAATTTAAAACATAAAATAGATAGGGGAGTGGTGGGACTAGAAATGGGAATGCCTCCTCTTTGTGCGAACACTCTACCACTACGCTATTGCTATTTGGCTTGGTTTGCATAAACATTTCTTATTATGCTCTTCAATGTTGAAATTGCTAACTGCAGCTAAGCAATGGGCACACCCGCGCAGCTATATCGGAAATTCCAAAAAAAAAAAACTTAGTTTACATTTTACATTTACAAAGGGGTATAGTATGTGGGGATGTGTACTGTTTGCTATGTGTACATTTCAGCAGACTCGCTCATTGCATTTGTCATTTTCACTTTATATGGTTGCAGGGGCATGGATATTTGGACTGCTTGGCAGTCCAACACACCCCCTGCAGTCTTATACGCTCAGTGTAAGCCTTCCAGTTGAGTCAGTGCCCTCATGCATATGCATGACGCACTGACGTCATAGTCTTAAATGGCAGTCTCCGAGTAAGACTTGGTTAGTCTTACTCGGAGGATTACTGAATCCCCTCCAAAGTTTATATATATAAAAATGCTCTGACACTAGCAGCAGATTACATGTAAAATAATATTTGCTGGTGAAACAACTACACCAGCAGGTTGTTCACTACAGCAAGTATTTAAATATACCAGGGAAGTTAGTGGCAACAACTCCCTACCAGAGTTACTGTATTATAGAAGAAAAATACAAAGAAGTGAAGAAAAGAACAGAAAAATATGTATATATACAAACTTTAAGGGTAAACAAATGCTTTGCCTCTAGCTGAAGGTCACATGTGCAAAACTTCTGGTTAGTCACCATCTACATCACAAAGAAATTAAGCGCAACTGCTCAAAAGTGTAGGTGTTTAAATACCCATCAGAAGAAAGTAGCAACCAGTCCCTACAAGGATTAACGCAGCACTATGGAATATGCAAAGAAGGGAAAAGGGAACACAAACTTAGTGCAAACACAGAGTTTTAATATAAAAATGCTGCAGCCCTCATGTGCAATATTACAGGCTGGTCGAGCTGCCACATCAGCAGAAAAGTAGCAGAAAACATCACTAGAGTAGCTGTCTATATCTCTGAGAAGTCAAACACAACCAGTCACTATCAGAATTACTAACAGCATGGAAAAGGCACAGAAGAGTGAACAGAACACAAAATAAATACAGAAATAACATTTAAATATAAAACTTCTCTTCCGCTAACTCAGGTTGTATGCACAAAGCTTCAGGCAGGTCAAAGTGCTTCATTGGTGGGAAAGTAAGACTGTTCACTTGCTAGCGCTGGCATTTAAATACCTCTGAGAAGTAAAGCACAATCCGTACCTACAAGAATGACTGTGACACTATGGTAAAATATACAGAAGGGAGAAAGGAACACAAAATAAGGTGATACAAAATATGTATGTAAACATACTCTGCTTCTAGTTGCAGGTTACATATACAAACGTCCTAGATGATCAAACAGGTGCACCACCAGGAAACTAAAAGCAGCTACTTAATAGAGTAGATGTTCAAATATTCCAGTAGGAGCAGAGGCAGCTAGTCCATACTAGAATTACCATAACACTATATAAAAATAATATATGGAAGATAAAATACAAAATAAATACTGACTGAAAATGTAAGTATAAACATGGTGTGCCACAGACTGCAAGTCATATGTGGCATGAAACTCCTGGCTGTTCATTAACTACACTGGCAGAAAAGTAGGTTCACTGGCTTGGTTATTTAAATATATCTATAGGATATCAGGAGTAATCACTCTACCAGAATTAGCATAACACCATAGGAAAATATATAGAGGAGAGAAAGGAACTCATACAGAAAGAAAGTTTAAATAAATAATTTCTTTTCCATTACTTAGAGATAATGGGTGCAACATTTCTGGTTGGTCTAATAGTTGCACCAGCAGGAAAATTTCTAGTTACATGCATACAATGTTAGAAGCTATTAGCCATTCATGACATAAGATGCAGCTGCAATTGTGTATTTTTAATGTATAATTATTTGTTACTGAAGGGAAGAATAATTTGCTCTACCCATATTTTACACCCAGCCCCAAGCTTATTAAATCTACCTGTGAGGAAAGAAAAACATCCTGGGTGCAGGTTGTATGTTTCGCAACATTATCGTCACAGTCAGAAGTAAAAAAAAACAAGACAGCAAGTCCTCATATTCATTGTTTTGTAAACAACATTTTTCATTTGTTATGTCAGAATGTAATATGGCATAGCTGTAGAAGTTATGGCATGTCATAAGTGACAGTGTGGCAAGGCAGACTGTACACTAATAGAATGTAGTTGTCTCTTTCAATTCCATTTTAGAATCATTTTTAATTAGTTTGGGGTATTTATTTCATTAGAGCAACTGATTAGACTAACAAAAATATGTTATCCTACAGTAATGAGAAGCCTAAATTCTATTCTTATTCTGAAAAAAAAAAAAATAGAACTGTTATCAAAAAATTGAAAATTAAGTTACCTCTGCAAGCCAATAATCTGTCATTGTATTCTGTACCTGACAACTTGTCACCTGGCAGCCAGGAGTTAATTCTATATCACTGTCCCTTTTTATTCAAATCCATTACAATTCTTCTATTAATATCTGGGAGAGAAAGAAACACCTTGCTTATCCTTGTCCCCTGTTACTTTCCTTGATGTTATTCAGTGTTATTACATCTCGAGCTTCTCATCTTATTATTTCTATATCTACATCATGCAGAACTTTTCCTTCTGTCTAATGTAAAGTACAAGATGTGTGTGTATGTATGTCTATATATATATATATATATATATATATATAGAGAGAGAGAGAGAGAGAGAGAGGGATATATATATATATATATATATATATATATATATATATATATATATATATATATATATATATATATATATATATATATTATATATATACATATAGAGCTAGGTGTATATATATATATATATATATATATATATATATATATATATATATATATATACATATAGAGCTAGGTGTATATATATATATATATATATATATATATATATATATATATATATATATATATATATATATATATATATATATATATATATATATATATATATATATAAATATATATATATATATATATATATATATATATATATATATATATATATATATATATATATATATATATATAGGTTCATAGGTTGGTACTAGGCTATCGGCCCTAGGGCCTATACAAGCCTAGCCATAACAATTCCCTGGCTATTTCTTCCTACACTATTTACTTCCCTGGACCCCTGTCTATCACTGACGTGATCCCCGGGGTGAATTTCTTTTCTCCCATCCAATCATCAAGGTTCCTTTTGAAGAGGGCCAAAGAGGCGCTCTGCTTGACATGTATGGGCAGTCTATTCCAGAGTCTGGGGATTTTCTGAGTCAGGAACCTATCCCTCCAGCATGTTTTGTTTATTGTGATGACAAGGTTTAGATCCCTGGAGTGTGTGGCTCTGACAGATTGGGATTTCTTTAAGTGTAGCATGTCCAACAGCTCTGGGTTTGACATGGCCTTGTATGTTAAGCAGAGATCGCCTCAGAGTAGGTGACATATGACAGAGTACAGCTGGAGTTTTTAAAACAGTCAGCATAGGGCATCTGCTTTAGGCCTGTGATTCTTTTAGTGAGGTATTTCTGCGGCCTTTCCAGTTGTTGCAAATGTCTTGAGTGGTACCTACCAAATGGGATGTTGTATTCTATAATGGGTCTAATGAGGGATGAGTACAGTGAGACAATGACTTCCTTTTTTCTTTATGAAAAGCCCTTAGTGTTGAGGTGTGCCACATAGAAGGATTTCCTGACTGTTGTGGCAATGTGGTTATTGAAGGTGAGATCAATGTCCACCTGTGTCCCTAAGTCTCTTATCACACTTTCGGTGTTTATTGTACTGCCACCTATGTGGTAATTCACGGGTACATGTTTTTTCCCAAAGGGGATAACTATACATTTCTTTGCATTGAGCTTGAGCCCATGGCTCTGGCACCAAGCATCTGTTTCTGTAAGGCCCTTTTGTAGAGTATCCACATAATTTGGGGATTTGGTAATGGCTCCCAGTTTGCAGTCATCTACGAACTTTGTTAGCCAGAGTCCCTTAGTGTTGGCCTGTACTTCAGAGAAGTAGATGCCAAACAAGAGAGGTCCCAGGACTGAACCCTGAGGTACTCCACTTGTCACTTGTCTGGAGCTGGATTTGGAGTCAGCTACTTTTACAGTGTGGTTTCTGTCAGTAAGCCAGTTGGCAACCCATCAAGTGATGTAGGGATTAATGCCCAGCTTAGTAAGTTTATCTATGATTCCAGAGTGGGGGATGGTGTCAAAGGCCTTGGCAAGGTCCAGATAGGCTGTGTGGACTGCCTTACCCTCGTCCACGACTCTGGAGACTGATTTGAAGAAGTCAGTTAGGTTCAGGAGACAAGATCGGCCCTTCACAAACCCAAACTAGGTGGGGTCCAGTGTTTTAAGGTTGCCAATGTCTTTGTTTATAAGTTCCATGATAATACATTCCATGGCCTTGCAGATCAGGCTATTCAGACTGATGGAGCAGTAGTTCCCGGGATCCAAGGTGGATCCCCCCTTGTGGAGTAGGATAGCTGCAGCTGTGCGCCACTCAGTGGGCATGAAGCCTGAGGTGAGGGTATGATTAAACATGACACTTAGGTGAGGTGCCATTTCATTTTGTAGTTCATGTAGTACACAGCCCGGGAGGTAATCTGGTCCCATGGATGCTGTATTCTTACCTTTGGAGAGTGAGTTTTTTACCTGTGTGGCCGTTATTACTGGAATTTGGCAATCTTCCAGTATTGAGATGGGCCATTTAGGGGGTGAGAAGGGGGGTGAAGTTGGCACTGAATCGATCTGCCAGGATATTGGCAATATCCTTGGGATCAGTATATTTAATGCCATTCTGTTGTAGCTCAGAGCAGATCTGAGCATTGCCATTTAGATTCTTGACATAGTTATTGAATGCCTTGTGTTTGTCTTTGGAATCTTTGGCAATTATATTTTCGTAACTAGCTTTGGAGGATTTTATGAGGGATCTCAGCTTCTTACTGAGGCTGGAAAGGGAGATTTTGCATCCTGGGATTTTCCTCTTTTCTGCAACAGTTTCTTCCTTTTGTTGCAAAATTTGTTTATGGCAGGGCACCACCAGATTGGCTTCCTTTTATTGGAGGAGAGCATCTTGGTTCTATTTGGGATGGCACGATTCATGCATGAGTGGATGTGCTCGGACAGTGCTTTAGTGTAGGATTCAGCAGTTGAACTTTCAGTTCCCGTCTGCATGGGTGTCATGAAGTATGTAACTTCTGACTTGAGTAACATGAAGTTGGCTTAGTAGAAGTTATTTATAGAGGTTTCCTTACTGGGGGGGTGGAGGTGGGATGTGGATGTTAAGGGTGATTAGCTTATAGTCTGACCTGAACAATGAGGGGGTGACCATAGGTGTGGAGCATCAATTTCCCATATTGGTAATGACCAGGTCTAGGATACTGGAGCCCCTGGTGGGACTACGGATTAGTTGATCCAGGGCACTGGAATTTATGAATTCCAAGAACCGTTGGGCAATATATATATATATATATATATATATATATATATATATATATATATATATATATACATACATACATACATGTGTGTATGTACTGTATATACACATGTTTTATATATATATATATATATATATATATATATATATATATATATATATATATATATATATTCTGCAGCTCAGTAGTCTATATTCATTTTTACCATTTTGCCAAGATACTCCATGCTTTTCTTTTCTACATTTACATTATCTTTTTGCCCTGTTCTTTCATTCTGTCTTCTCATTGTGGACTGCATGATTTCTTCAAAAATTCTTTTTGTTACAAAGTTAATATTTTCCTTTCCCCGGCTCTGTTTCTTGTGATTCAGAAGTTTATACTTTAGGAACATACATACTTCTCCACCTCAATAATTGTAGACAAATCCAAAACTAAAGAGGGGCAAAGGCCCAAAAATCAATACCAGATTTCTTAATATTGCCCTTATAAACTTGCTAGTATAACATATTTTGCATTAGTGTGCATTTTCTGAAGGATATGAAGTTTGAAACTGAAACATCTGTCATTATTTCATAGGTGTGTACTAGACTAATGGCCCTGAAGCCTTTACAAACCTAGCCCATAGGATTAACCTGACATTGTGCCATCCTACCTTAGTTCCCAGTGCTTCTGTCAAGTAGAGCCACTGGAGTGATCCCCAGGGTGAATTTTCTATTTCCCATCCACTCATATAGGTTAAATAAACAGCCCTTGTAGGTTTTGAACCCAGGACTCTGCACACTATAGTCAAAGCAATTTACCAGTATGCCACCTCAGATGTATAAATAACCAGCACTTGCAAGTCTCAAAGCCAGGTCTCTGCAAACCATAGCCACAGCAATGTACCACTAAGCCATCTGAGCTATAATGCCTTCTGTCTTCAATAATTTGCCAGAAAAAAATTACGTGGAACAGACCAAATGCTGAAGGTAAAAATCTGGAAGTTTCAAACCCAAGACCCTGCAAATCATAGCCACAGAAATTTACCACTAAGCCATCTGAGCTATAATGCCTCCAGTATTCAATAATTTGCCAGAAAAAAATTATGAGAAATAGACCAAATGTTCAAGGCAAAAATCTGGACATTCTGCAAAATTCTGGATAGTTAAGAGGTAGGGCAAGACACAGTTTGCATTGTATATATCTACAGCATTAATTCCAGAATATGACATCATGTCTGGGGATGGATGTCTTTCCTAACGCAGAACTGTCCTTTAGAGGAACCCTGTGTGGAGGCATTCTTAACCCACTGGCTCAGGGCCATATATTGGCATTTGTGAAAGTAGATACAAGGATCAGCTTTAATGTGATTCCAAAATGAGGAGTGAAAAAGAAAAGTGTGTGTGTGTGTGTGTGTGTGTGTGTGTGTGTGTGTGTGTGTGTGTGTGTGTGTGTGTGTGTGTGTGTGTACATGTGCAAGTGTTTGTGTGTATGAGAGTGTGTGTTTTATTTCGATAGAGACAGAAATGATAAGATCACAGATAAAGTAATAGAATGAGGTGCCTTTGCATAGTTACTGAGTGTATTATTAATAACAGAGCACAGATTATAGCTTTCAGAGTGCTACACAGAGTGGAGCCATTTTTCCTCAAAAGTGAGAGAAGGCATTTATGAGGCATTTTGGGTTTGGTGATGATAATTCTTGGGAGTCTCCCATGGGAGTTGTACCTGGCAAAACACATTTAAGGCAGACCCCATGAACAGGCCCATGACACACTGGAGAAATTATACAGTATGTCTCATATTGCTTAGGAATTCTTGGAAATCACACAGTAAAAGCTGGGAACTGTTGCTATGGATAGGATGTCTGGTATGTCCTCCTCAGCTTTCTGCAAGTTTGGCATGTATTTGTATACACAAATTTTTTTTGCAGAAGGAAACGGTCTATCTGGTCTGTCCATGCCCATCACCTCTGCATTCTTCTCTCATTTTTACGTCTGCCCTAAGACTTCTTTAATGTACTCCTACTTTTTCAGGTCAGCAGCCCATAGGTGTTCAGTACAATCATCACCTTTTCTGAAAAAAAAAATTGTCTTCAGATCTGGATGAAGTTGGTGCCTTCAGATTAAAGTCGATCTCCCATCAGCTGCCTCTGTAATTTATCTTCAGTTAAACTCTATCATACCTCCTTCAGGATCTTTTACACTAAGATTGCTCCTTGTCTTCAGGTTCTAGAACTCTTTTCCTTATATTTTTCATATCAATTCTCTGTACCACTTTTTCACCTTCCTGTATACCCACTCTTTTAGATTAATCTCTTTGCATCTCTATTGTTTGGAAAATGCATACTTTACTCCATTTGGGATCTGATCATTGCTCTTTCAAGTAAGAGTGTCATTTATGGTTTTATTGAACTTATTCCTCAGGGGACAGAGCCTTCTTGCTTTGAATCTATTGGTCAACCCTGGCAGTTACCATTATCCCAAGGTCCTTCTCTTAGCTATTCTCTTCCAGTTTTGTACCGTTGACTTTTTGTTGTCCGGGTGGCATACCATACTCTTATTGGTATTATGTTTATCTGACATTTGTAGTCCATTGTTTTAGTCTCCTAAGGTTCCTGCTTAAGCTGGTTCTACCACCCTGTCTGATTTTGTCCCCACCTTTGTACCATCTGCAAATAATGCAACACTGATCTTTATGCCTCTTGATATAGCCAGTGTGCACAGACTGAAGACCATGAAAATCACCACTCCCTATAAAACAACAATGATTACAGACTCCTCCTGCAGTAGAGTACCCATGTGCCCCAACTTTTGAGTCCTTCCTGTGAACCAAGCCTTCACACAGTTAAGGAACCTTTTCCAACTCACTTGTCATGGTATAAGTTTACCAACCAGTATTCCCTTGTCCATTTTTTCTGTCACCCAGTCATGGAATTGAATGCACAAAAGATATTCTACTGTTTTTTGTGATCTGTCTTCCCTTAACATATCCAACTCTTCCCTCACTCAGTCATCATTTATTGGTTTGTCCATCCACCTCTCCCACTTAGGTTCATAGGCAGTTACTAAACATGCAGCCCAGGAGTCCAGTGAGGAGGACAGTCCAATTTCCCATTTGCCCGGGAATATTGTTGGTTAAATTACTTTCTCATAGTCAGACAATGGGCAAATACCACAGCTTATTAACAGCTCATAACCTTAATCTTGAATGCTGCCAGACCTTTGCACTAACTGTCAGACTCATTTTTCCCCTCCCAGAATGAGAACATACATTTTTTTCTTTTTCATCTTAAAATCTGAGGTTAAGAATCCATTTAATTCATGTACCTATTTCTCTGCCTCTCTTAGTTTCCTTCACTTCACCACTAGGTTGGGTATTTTTCACATTTTACCCTTTCTTCTTATATGCAGTAGATCTCAAAAACATTTAACCTCCCCTTCCTTATACTCCTTAAATAGTTCGTTTCTCCTCCCAGCTTAGCTGGTTTTGTTACTCATGTGACATCCCTACAAGTCTGATGATACTCCTATTTTTTTCTTTGTCCCTTTCCAATATGCACTTCATGTAGACCCTCTTTGTTCACTTTCCATCATCTGCAACCCTTGATCAAGAGCTGCTTCTTCACCCCATACCTTTCAATTTTTTTCGGGTCTATATTAGAACATCGAAGTTTCAGAACTTCAAATGTTCTAATATTGAACCCTAATAAGCGAAAGGCGAAAATAGAAAAGTTTCAGAAAAACAAATTCTTTCCTAGGAAAAGAATTTGGTTGTCTGTTTCTGTCACTTCGCTATTTTCAGCACTGTGATGGAAAGTTACGGGTCAGGTTCAGGTAAGTGTGCGATTGTGTGGATGTGAGGGTTAGGGTGGGTTAGGTGATTTAGGGTTAGGGTGCGGGTGAGGTGTGTGTGCGATAGTGACGGACCTTAGGGTTATCGTTTGGGTTAGGTAAGTGGGTAGATAGTGGTGTATGTACAGTTTAGTGTAGGGTTAGATGTAAGATTTTAGGTGTATGTGTGTGGATTGCTGTTTGTTTGGTGTGTTTGTGTTGTGTGTATGTGTTTTGGAACAACAATTTTTTTCCCTAGGAAAAAAATTTGCTGTTCTGAATTTTTGATCAGTTTTCGGTTACTAGGGGTTGATATTAGAACATTCGAAGTTCTGTAACTTTGATGTTCTAATATAGACCCATTTTTTTCTCTTTATCGTCATTCTCCTCATTCTCTTACCCCATTTTAATCTGTTCCAGTGATCATTCACCTTTTAAGTGCTGGACAGGTCTCTTGTTTACCACTGCATTTTTCACCATAGTTTACTGTAAGACACCCCTATTCTGCATTTTAGTATTGGCAGAAAAATCCTGATTTCCACTCTTGTATCTCATCATTGTTGTGTAAGAACACATCCAGAATGTTCTGCATAGTGGGTTTCTTTACCTTCAGGGTGACTCTTTGGAAACTGGACTCAGTCATGTCCCTTTTCCTCATTGATCTCAGTGTGCTCCAGTCACTCTCAAACAGCTTGAGACCCACTATGATGACAACTTTCCTCTTTGCCCTCCATTCCATTACTCCATCATTTCTTTCTTCCCTCATTGAAGTATGCCATTTCTGTCCTTACTGTCAAAATGCTTATGTCAGTCAAATGGCCCTAGTCCTTATTTTCTCCTCCCTTCCTGGATGTCTCCACATTTTATTTCTTCCTTAATGTAAATCACCATTTCTTCTCCTATTCTCCCTATTCTGGCATTTCTGAAGACCTTGTAGTTTTAGACTGATAAGTTCTATATCTTATGTCATTTGACCAGATCTTTGCTATCTCATGTAAGTCATTCAACCTCCCTGCTACAGTTTTTGGTAGTTTTCTCACCATATTCCTTAGGTGCTGGTACTTGTATAAGCCATTGGCAATGGCATAATTTTGGAAAAGGTCATTGTACAATCCATATCCGTATAGTCAACATGTCCTTATTCCTCCAATCTACTGCTTGTTAAGTCCCCTGCAGGGGTTGCCATGTATTCCATCAACTTCATTTCCTTTTTACCTTAGCAGCCACCTTGGTCTCTTCCTTAACCACCCTGTTCAGAACCAGTTCTGTGACCATCTTGTCAGCCATCAAAATCTTGTGCTTTGCTCACACATACTATGCTAGAACCCCTGATCTACTCACCCTTGCTTTTCTTTCATTCTTCCTTAAATTATCATCTCAACTCTGTTTTTACTCTATTTGCACTCTCACTCTAGGTCTTTCTTCTGTCCTTCTTTTTTTTCTGCATGCCATTCCTAAGCTGACCATCTCCTTCCTTGAAACTCCTTTTGCCTGCACCTTCTTCACTGTCTCATAGGTTCATAGGTGTGTACTAGGCTAATGGCCCTGGATCCTATATAAGCCTAGCCCAAGAAGATTCCCTGGCATCATGCTGCCCAAAATTAGTTCCTAGTGCCCCTGTCAAGCAAGGCCAGTGAAGATTTCTCTTAAAGAGGGCCAGTGAAGTGCTCTGCTTGACATGAGTGGGAAGTTTGTTTCAGAGTATGGGAAATCTCTGGGTTAGGAACTTGTCCCTCCAGCATGTTCTGTTTATTGTTGTAAATGAGGTTTAGGTCCCTGGAGCATGTGGCACAGAGGGACAAACTTTCATCCTTTTCTTATCTACTCTTCTCAGCCTTTCATCCTATTTTCCTCTTCCCTGCAGTCAGTACACCTACCACCACTACTTTCTCTTCTTCGCATATAACCTTGCTCCAGCCTAACAGCCACCTTTTCCCTACTTCCACTGTCCATGCCTTACCCAGCATCCTCTTCTTCCAGCTATGTTACCATCTCCTCCCTTTCTCTGCATGCCTTTGCCTGTTTCAGTTTTTCTTACCTGTCTCCATCTTGCTGTGATCTTAACTAGGTTTGTGCTCTGTCCTCTTTCTTTTGCAAGCTGCTTTCCTACTATTCACTGAACCCTCCCACCAGACTCAACTATATTATAAAGCCCTTATGAGTGGTTCCTGTTTATCTGCTTGCTTGAATTTTGTGAAAAAAAGGACTTTTAAAACAAACCATAATCCTGCATCTACTGTGTCAAACCCATCTCTCACTCAACTTTCCCCAAATATCTGCTGCTTGTTTTACTTCCCTAGAGTGCATATCAGGGCATCTCCACCCTTCTGTCAATTTGTTCTTGCCACAAATACATTTTTCTTCTTTTAATTCAACACCAATAGTGTGGCATACCAAGAAAATATCATTTAAATAATTATTTTTGTTTTATTCCTAAACTTGTTTCTGTTTATATTTTTCATGTAATATGATATGACTTCTTTCTTATATTACATACACATATACATACAAGTATTTCAAGCACAGGCAATAATGCACTTTTAGTTTGCCAGTCTACAAAAGCAGTTATTCTATAATAAGTGTTCAGATTGTTCAGGTTGTTCTTAAAATATCTAAATTAGTGTTTGCTTTAATGTAATTATAGTCTGCTTCATGCATCAGTTACACCTCTCATTTCTATATAATCTTCTGTGTAGGTTGTCTAATGATTCTCTTTTACTTTTTGACAACCCAAAGCATTCCCAGAAGTCGTTGTCTCTAAATGCTGTATATACCTGAATAAGGTCTCCTCCTATATATTTATATGAGACACTGTACAAGTTCAGATATTTAAATATTTCATGATAATTTAAATTTCACACTTTCACGTTACTCTTTGTAATTTGCTCGTGCTTGTTTTTATAAAGTTTCCATATTGTTATTCCATACTCAAGTTTGGGTCTAATGTAACTAAAAAACGATAATGTCATCATTTCTGATTTCCTAGACTTTATAAATCTTTTTATAGAACATGTAGTTCTATATATATCTATAAACAATTGGTTGATATGATTAGAAAAACTCAAAGCTAGATCTACCCATATACTCAGATCCTTAAATGAATCTACAGTTTCAATCATTGTCCGTTTGTCAAGATGAGGGAAGAGAACTTTTGCAGATGTATTGCAATATTTGACAAACACAAGACAGGATTTTGCCAAGTTGAAAATTAACAATGCATAGATTGCAACATTTGCTGTTTGTCTGGTGGTTGTTAATGCTCGGATCATTAGTAATAAATTTTTTTGTAATTGGAAAATCTGATATGTTCTCACTAGATTGATGTTATTGTTTGCAGACATTCTAACAAAAAATCAGGTGGAGGGGTTATGTTAGGAATTAAAGATTGTTATGAGACCTGTGATTATTACATATTCATTGATAATGCCAGTACTGTAGATTTTGAAACTGAGACACCAAAGACAACCCTAGAACATATAACTATGGTTGGAGTGTATTTACCATCAAAGTAAAGTGCTGTTGACCAAGAGGAATTCATACATTTCTTGCATGAAAAATAGAAAGAAAGAATAATAGTAGCTGGGGACTTACATTTTCCAGAAACAAACTGGAATAATATTGATTCAACAACATTAGTGAGGGAATTATTTACAATGCATGTTCAGGAACAACAATTGCTTCAGACAGAAAAAAGACCTACCAGAGAACAGAATATGCTAGACATTGTGTACCTAAGGAAATGACTGCTACTTGATGTCAAGTTTTACCACTATTGATGCACAGACATCATGAGGCTATAAAGGTTAAATTGTTGCTACATAATTCTGCCATACTGAAGTCTAAACCAATGCACAGAAGATTAATAACAGATTATAAGGAAGCAAAACAGTCACTATGAAAACTAACTGGGGTGATGCAGTCCATGGAAAAACTCCTGAAGGAATGTGATACATTTTGAAAGAGAAATTGTTTGAATGCAAAAATAAATAAATAAATAAATGTTTAACATCAGGATCTAGATACACAACATCAGGAGGATATATTTCTGTAAGAATAAGATATTCGATTAAGGTGCGAGACAAATAATATAAGAAATGGGAAAGAGGTCAAACTATAACTTTGAAAACTGAAGTAAACAAGCTGGACAGATAAATTAAACAGTGTGAGACAAGGTTAAGAAAACTTTAAAGAAAGTTTATATAAAGATATGGTAGAACTAAAGACAAACTGATAAACTAGGTGCAGATTCCACAATTTATTCTTAGACCCAACAGATCACAGATATATTTACAAACTCTTATGCAAATCAGTTTGGCTCCACAAAAGAGGTCATAAATTGTCCTAGTAACACCCAGGTAACCTGAGATACTGAAATCAAATTAAATTATATTGAAAAAGAACTACACAAACTGGACCCAAACAAAGCACAGAAAGGAAACAGAATTAGTTATAATGACTAGAAAACACTTTGGCATGAACTTACCGTGCCATTATATTTGTTATTCACCGATATTCTACACATTTCAATTTTTTTTTAATGGAACATTTTTTTTCATGTAGGAATGTTTAAAAGGGATTGAGTAATCTTTATTGACAATAGCTACTTCATTTCCTAAATGTGTTTTATTTGCACTTTGCCTAATATTTTTTTATCTCATCAGTCCAGTCATTATTATATATAACAAAAGTTCTTCAAGTTGTGCAGTTGCACAAACGCAATCATCATCAGTAAGTCTAGATTTACTACTAATAATGGTAAGCAAATACTGCAGTTTTTGACATGAGGAACACCTGTCACCAGTATTATCGGGTGTTACATTTAAACATACATAGCATTTATAACACTGTACAAGATAGTTGTGCTTTAGCAAATCATTAATATTATACTGATTTAAGGAATACACTATCAGCTGCAAAGAAATAAAGGATAATCAAAATCAGTAACCACAGAATTCAGAGGTTTTTATGTCAGTTTCTATGAGGAAAACCATACAAACAGTATAAAACTAATAAAACCAAATATTAAATAAAGACATCACTCTAACCTATGGTACCAGTTGTGCCAGTCACACAAAAGCAGGATTTCATTTACATCATGAGTGAATGCGAGCAGTAGCTTCTGCTGACTTTTGCTCACAGTCGTACCTCGTTATAACAGTAAACAGCAGGACTGTTTCAGAATAAGCTCCCGATTGTCATCTCTGCAGTCTGTGTTAATTTATAGCTGACCAGGCCCCTTGGGATTGCTAGAGTTTGTCTGTCTGAAATCTATCCCTTTATAACAACAAATAGTGAAAATTAGAGGTAAAACAACAAAATATAAATTAAAATTAATCTTCCTGCCAATAAACTATCCCTTTCTACCTAAAGTCAATGAAAAACAAAAGTAAAAATAAACTATAAATCAAAATAAATATGTTCTTATCAGGCAATTGCACAGTCAGTCACAAACCAAGACACAATTGTTTCAGAATAACTCTTGTAATGTATCATATCATATAGGCATGGGTGAAGATGTACACTTCAAGTATGTATTACTACAAGAAAAAAGCATCTAGGATAGATCAATAATTTAGCTGAAGTCTTAAACCCAAAGTTAAAAACAGTCACAAGTGACAAACATCACCTTTGATGGTGTGTTCCAAAGTTACAATTCTGACCCTGAACAATATCAGGTGTTTCCAGTTTAGCATTCAATTGCACCTAAACAGAGAAAAAGGAAAGATCCAGTCCCCAAAATGTAAATTTCTCTGCAGACATTAATTTTCCTTCCCTTTAATTTAATCAAACTCCATAAGTGGTAAATACAAAGAAAAATGCTCACATCATAAGATGTTCTTCATATTGATCACTGCTGCAGTAGCCTTAGCTATATGGGTTATATCCTGCCAAGGATATAACAGCCAGCCAGCTTCCATAGCTTAATGGCACCTTCCATGCTCCCAAACTATTAAGCAGCTTGAGCTGATCTGAATAAAAGACAAGTCTGGTGCAAAGCCCTCCAGAATATTATTGCCACCAAAAAATATGCTCCTCTGGGCCTTTTAAGGATGGATAGTCAGATTATGCTTTCCTTACACTAAAAACATTCACAGGAAATTTCAGACTATTGGCTAGTTAATTAATTGTTTTTTTAATGTGGACTATTTAAATGGTTATGAAACTTTTAAAGTTTATTCTGATGAAGTCTTTGGATGAACATACTCGTCTTGTTGCTTGCTGCCTTCCTCTGGATGTTTTTAGTGTACGATTCATTTTTTACAACTTTTGGAGTTTTTCTTGTTGAGTTGTTATGCTTTCCTTAGTTGGGCAGATAACTTTCATTTTCTTATTTTTACTGATGTTTTATTAATTTCTATTTCAGGAAAATTATTCTAAAGTTAGGAGTGTTGTGTTTTAACAGATTGTCTTGAGACTGTAATGTACTTTTTAACAGAGTACTCATTTCTGTCAGTTTGAAAGTAAAGTTATGTAACTGATAAACTATTTTTTGTGGCAAAATTGTTTTTATTTTATGGTTGTGGGGCTGTCATAGTGTTTGAAAGTTCTTTTTACTGTTTTTTTTTCTAGTAAAAAGTAACTTTTGTGGAGTAGTAGTTTAACTCGCATTGTTGCTTGTTTTCCCCAGGATAGAAGCACTATTTTCAGTTTGAACATGGAACAGATTATCACTCCCATAGTCAGTCCTTCTTCTAACCACAAAAAGAAAAAGTTAAGCAAACAGTATTTGCCACCACAGCAGACTAGGAATTTTACTCAACTGCAGGTGAGTGACTCTGCTGTGGCAATTTGTTGTTCCTCAGACCATTCACCTTTTACCCCAGATCCCTGTGGTGTAGCACCTGCAGCCACTATGGAGCAGGGTTAGCCATGTCCTCTGTGGCTGTTGGAGTCCCTTCAATGGGCAAGGAAAAGCCACGCTTGTCACTCCTGGGAGAGGGAACAGGAAAGGTTTTCATGTTGGTCAGAATGCTGTACCCATCCCTGGAGAAGTAGCAGCTGACATTAGTACAATGGATGGCCCCATTTCTCCTGTCAAAAAGAAACAGAAAACCAAGCATAAAATCTGTATATCAGAGTGTGTGATATACCTTTAGGAAGCATTCCAGTCAGTGGACACATGCAAATCAGTACAGAGCAAGTGTCAGCAAGAATGCCATTTTGAGAGTGCAGCCAGAGTGACAGCAAGCATGTATGTAGTCAATCAGTTAGTTAGATAGCTCGTTTAAGTTTAATGTTCCTGCCATCCATCCTGATGTGTTTGTATACAATAAACTACTTAAATGAGCACCCAAGCTTCATCGTCTTCTTAATGCACATAAAATGAGTGACATGGTGTCAGAACGGAATCCATAGTCACAGCCATGAGACAACTGGTTAAAGTTGGAGGAATATATAGGAGCGGATCATCCCTACTGCTCAAGCGACTCGCAAAACTGGTCAGAATGAAACTCCAGTTACTGAAACTCACTTAAATGATTTCTTTCATTACAAATACAAAATGAAGCACTCAGAATGCTCAAAATGAATTTCTTATTAAATAAAATGTCTGAAACTGCAACATATTGATAAAAATATTCAAAATATTTACAAAAACATTTGAAACAATATCCAAATTGCATAAAATGTACAAAAAAGGGAAAATTACTGGATTTTTCACTATGTACTACTTTTTCATATTAACTAGTTATTTGAAATATCTGAAGTATGCAAAGTGTTTGCAAGTGTATGTAGTATTGCAGTGCAGTTATTTCACAAAGTAGTTATTTCCAAGCATATTTCACAAAGTACAGTCTTTCAAAGAGCTTATTCTGCATTTGAATATTATTACAACTACCTGGTGTGTGTGTATATTCATCCATAATTACAAGGGCCAAGATTGTATTGTGTTTTACTACAATCTGTGGGCATGGTAGAAGGTATTCGCAGACCTGCACAACTTGTATTTGATAACAATATTGCAGAGAATTGGAGAGTGTTTGAGAAGGAATACAATATTTTCATACAGGCTGCTTTTTTCTGGCAAAGATGCATGTACAAGAACATTTATTCTGCTTAATTTAGCTAGTTCAGAAGCCATTCAAAGAGAGTGTTCATTTGTGTATGCACCTGCTGTGTTTGCAGGGAAGGGGGAAGATCGCCATATTGTGGTACCGGCTGAAATGTGGGAAGACCCTGAGTTCTTAAAATGTAAATTTAGAGAAATGTGTAACCCCCAAACAAATATTACAATGAAAAGCACTTATTTTACACAAGGGATCAAAAGCCTAGTGAAACTTTTGCAGCATATATAACTGACTTGAGAAATAAGGCTAAAACATGCAGATTTGGTGATTTGAGAGATAAGTTGATAAAAGACAGGCTTGTGTGTGGTATTAATAATGACACAGTGCAAAAGATTTTGCTTCCAGACAATGATTTGGCATTAAATAAGGCCACTGAGATTTGTCAGATATATGAGCTTACAGAAAGGCACACAAGTATGTTTACAAATGAGAAAGCACGCCTTCCAGTACCTTCCACAGCTCCTGTAGATGGTGTGCAGCACATAGTTAAGAGATAGAGGCTTAAGGGTGGGGCCACTTCAGTAAAATCCAGAGCTACCTCAGTAAGGTCTAAGGTGAATGTAGCATAGTACAGGGGTGACTCAGGAAAACCCATAGCAAACTTCATAGTCAACTGTCTTAATTATGATAGTAATCATGAACCCAAGTGCTTAGCTTTTAGTCAGCAGTGTCATTTGTGCAATAAGTGGAATCATTTCAAAATGTTTTGTAAATCAAAAAAGCACATTCTTTTATTAAAAGAGGGCATTCCAAGAGGCAAGTTGATCAGTCAGAAAGCTGTGACCCTACTTTTTATGTTGATGTTGTGTCTGTGCTTGGTGAAACACTCAATGCAGCAGATTTGTGGGCAAATAATGAAATCTATTGTACTGTTTGGATTAATGGGAGTCCCGTAGAGCTCAAAATAGTTACTGACTCAAAGTGCAATCTTATGTCAGCAGAAATATTTGCTAGAGTAAAAGATGCAGAACAACTTGATTTGGCAAAGTGTGCGAAGCTTGCTGCTTATGGTGGTGAAGAGATTCAAACCAAAGGCTCAGTAGTGCTTTCATATTACTCTGCTGGGAACAGATATGACTTGCAGGTTTTTTTAAGTAGTGAAGAGTAATATGCAGTCATTATTAGGCCTCAGAGACAGTTTGAAAATGGGACTGCTTTCATTTAATAAAGAAGTCCACCATGTGAGCCTGCATGACAATAGTTCAAATTTCGCCCAAACCATTTTTTCTGGGTACACTGATATTTTTTCAGGCAGACTACCAGTTGTGTACTCTATGAAGTTAGACCCAGAGGTCAGCCCAGTTGTCAGATCAGCATAGAAAGTTCTATCAGCTATTCAGAATACAGTCAAAGCTGAGCTAGACAAAATGGTGCAGCTAGGAGTAATTTGTCCAGTAGAAAAATCTGCTGAATGGGTACCCTCCATGGTAGTGGCTCATAAGAAAAGCAAAAATGATATCAAGATATGTATTGATCCAAAGGATCTGAACAAAGCATTAAAAAGGCCTCATCATCCAATGCACACAGTCAAAGAGGTTGCTATCATCATGCCAAATGCCACTGTTTATTTCTTTCTTAGATGCAAAGAGTTAATTTTGGCACATTTCACTTGACCAAAAATCTTCATTGTTAATCACATTTGATACACCATTTGGAAGACAGAGATTTCTGGGAATGCCATTTGGAATAAATTTTGCCAGTGAAGTCTTTCAGCATGCAATGGAGCAAATTCTTTGGGCTATCCATGTGCTATTATAGTAGATGATACTCTGGTAGGAGGCAATGGTGAAGTTGAACATCACAGAAACCTCAAGAAAGTTCTGGAAAGAGCACATCAACTCAATCTTAAGCTGAATCCTCAGATGTGCAAGCTTAGGCTACAAGAAGTTACTTATATTGGTCACTTGTTTACCAGTTCAGGCTTATGACCAGATCCTTCCAAGCAAACAGCAATTCTCAAAATGCCTGCTTCAGACAATGTTCAAGCCCTACAAAGTTTTCTTGGTATAGTCAACTATCTAGGCAAGTTCATTTCAGATTTAAGCCAACATTCAGCACTGCTAAGAGAGCTGGCAAGCAACGATGTAATTTGGTCAGGTCAGAACAGTACCAAAGAGTATTTGATGTCCTGTAACAGAAAATTGCTAACCCACTACCTCTCAGCTACTATGATGTTCACAAACCAGTTACTCTTTCCTGTGATGCTTCTAGGTTTGGTCTAGGTGCAGTCATTCTTCAAGAGGGTAGACCAGTAGCCTATGCATTGAGAACTGCTACCCAGACTGAGATGCAATATGCTCAGATTGAGAAAGAGCTTTTTGCAATTGCATTTCCATATTCAAAGTTTCATGATTATATTTATGGTCGATCTATCCAGATTGAAACTGATCACCAGTCATTAGTCACTATTTTGAGAAAGCCTATACATACAGCTCCAGCTAGATTGCAACGTATGATGCTCAAATTGCAGAAGTACAATTTCAGTCTTGTTTACACAAAAGGCAAACTTCTTTATCTTGCTGGTACCTTATCCAGATTGCCCATAGAAACAGAACAGCATAACAATGACTGTCTTGATTTTGAGCTCATGGAAGTGAGAAATTATTCTTCCACATATCTTGATGAGCTCAGAACTCACACAGCTTTAGATCCAATTCTCCAGAAGCTGAACCACTTTATCAGTCAATGATGGCCTTCCAAGCACTCTTGTTTACCAGTAGAAGTGCAGCAGTATTTTCCATACAGAAATGAGATTTTTGTCAGGTAATGGTATCATCATGAAAGATCCTAAGGTGATTGTTCCAAAATCCTTGCAGCAAGAGTACATTCAGAGTTTGCATCATGGCCATCAAGGGACTGATTCTACCAAAAAAAGGGCAAGAGGTCTAGTATTTTGTCCTTGTATGTCAAGAGATATTGAGGAAGTAATTTCATCTTGTTCAGTATGTAATAGTACAAAGCCACATCAACAAAAAAAAAACACTTCCGTTAAGCCAGATTCCTGAACTACTTTGGTCTACAGTAGCCACAGATATCTTTGAGTGGAATGGTCAACATTACTTGGTGGTAGTAGACTCTTATTTGATTTGGTTCGAGATTGATCTACTTCCCAACCTAACTTCCAGTACTGCCATTACTAAGTTGAAGAGATATTTTCCTGTTCATGCTAGTCTACACAGGGTTATTTCTGACAATGGTGCACACTATACTAGTCAGCAGTTGAAGAAATTTGCAGAAGCATGGGACTTTGTTCATATTACGAGTAGTCCTGAATACCCTCAGTCAAACTGCTTGGCTGAACTTGCAGTTCAAAGTGCAAAACAGCTGTTAGAGAAATCTAGATGTGACAATACCAATGTTTTTCTAAACATGTTAAATCTCAGAAACATTCCTCATGATAATCATCTTGGTTCACCTGCCCAGAAACTTATGTTGAGACAAAAAGAACCACATTACCAGTCAGAGTAATTTATTGGCTCCATGTAGTAAAAACAACAATGCAGTGAAATCCCAACTGTTGAAGAAGCATTTCTCCCAGAAGTCTTACTATGATGAAACCAGAAAACCGCTCAGTTCATCGAAAAAAGGGGAGATAGTGAGGATGCAGATGTCAAAAAGCTTTGATCATATTGGATTTGTGAAAAGTTTGTGTCAAGAGCTGAGATATTAGATTGTGGAATCACAGGGAATGGAATTCAGGTGAAATCAGAAGCATTTGTTATCAGTGTCCAAACCAGCATTACAGCATCTTGCCTGTGACAAAGACTCTATTTTTCAGAGTGACTTGTCTAATGTTCCTGTTCCAGAGGACATTCCATCAGCAATCCCTGTTCCTAAGAAAATCCCTGGGAGTCCCCAAGCAGAACATTCCACAGTGACTGTCCCTGTTGCTAAACCCAGTCCTAACTATTATGTTACGAGATCAGGTTGCACCTTGAAACCTAGTTCCAATGCACAGCAACCTGGACATAATTGTTGTTTTCTTTATTAGTGTCTGTATAATTGCATGCCTATTGAAATGCCATTGCTTATATGAGACAGCTCAGTAAAGAGGGAGGATGTAGATAAAAGTGTGTGATATAACTTTAAGAAGCATTCCAGTCAGTGGGCATGTGTATATAAGTACTGAGCACGTGCAAGCAAAAGTGCCATTTTTTGAGAGAGCAGCCAGAGTGAGAGCATGTATGCATGTAGTCAGTCAATTAGTTTGTTTAAGTTTAATGTCCCTGCCATCCAATCGTGATGTGTTTGTATACAATAAACTGCTTAAACGAACATCCAAGCCTCACTGTCTTCTTAATGCACATAAGACGAGCGACAAATCTACTCCTCCTCAAATTTCTATGGATAGGAGTAGTTTACTGGGACTGGATCAGGGTTTGATTCAGGCTGTTGATCCTTCCTGCAGAGTAGTTTCCGGTAAAAGAAAGAGGGATGTCTCCTTTCCTGAAGAGATTCAGGATTCTGAATATGAACAGGAAGATACAGAGATGGATTCAGGGTTTTGCCTTCAGATTTCTGATTCAGGCTCAGAGGAGAACTCACTTTCTGATTCTCCCTTTGGGGAGTTTTCTTTCTCTGAGACTATTTATGGAATATGCCAGTGTTTTAAGTGGGAGAACACTGAGATTTCTAAGTCCTTCAAAAATACTATGAGTTGTTACACAAGGTTTTTCCAGAACCTACATCCATTGTCTCCTTTAGAGGATGTGTGTCTTACTGCCTGCAATTTTCCTGATAGCAGTTAGCTATCACTAAAAAGGCAGATAGGATGTATACATTTCCTCAGTCTTTAAAATTTGTATACACCATTCCCAAACCTTACCCTGCAGCTATAGCCTTAGTTGACTTCTCAGGTCTTCAGCACTTAGTTAATTCTAATCCTACTCTTTCTAGTAAGGATGGGAAAACTATTGATAGGTATAGGAAAATGTATATACTTCTGAAACTTTGAATTTCAGAAATTTAAATTGCCAGGCTCATGTGTAAAAGTTTATTCTGACAAATTGTGAAAGTATGAGGAACGTTTTATCTACAGTTTCTTTTTGTGAAGAAAAATCTGCTTTAAATAATTTAGTTTCTTCTCTTGCACAGGTCACTATGACTCAGTTGATACATCTTCCAGTGCTATGGCAGCTTGTATGGTTTTAAGGAGGTCTGCTTGGCTGCATTCTCAGAACTTTCTAGGTGATGTTAAAAATGAGATTTTAAATTCTCCCTTGGATAGAGATTAAGTGTTTGACTCCTCTGCTTCAGAGCTGACCAAAAAGTGTGATGAAAGTGACAAACTTATCCAGGGAATCTGTCAGATTTTCAGCCCTTCTTTTCCAGATTGTACAAGGGATTTTCTTTCTCCTCATCCAGGTTTGGCAAAAAACAGAATAAACGGCCTCAAGAAAATTCAGGTAAACAGACATTTAAAAAGGAGTGGCAAGGAGGTTCCAAAAAGAAATTTCAAACCTCCCAATACCAAGGACACTACAACAAGTCTGAATGATCATTCAGGAGACCTTGTGACCCCCATCCCGCCCTGGCCCTCTTTCTCTTCCAGAAAGTCTGAATATCCATTTTTCTATTTAGCAACAAATTGTGCCAGACAAATGGGTTCTGAAAATCATTCATTAGGGTTACATATGACAGGAGGAGGAAATTCCTCCATTCCAGGGATCATGCCTTATTCTGCAAATCAGACTGCTTTGTTTCCACCTATTCTTCATCACATGGTGTCCCAAGGAGTGATAGAACCAGTTCCTCCTTCCCAAGTCGGGAAGGAGTTTTATTCAAGGATATTCCTAGTCCCAAAGAAAGAAGATACTTAAGACCAGTTCTGGATCTTTCTTTCCTAAACCTGTTTGTGATAGTGTCCAAATTCAAGGGGTTTTGCATAAGGGGTCTCCAAGTAAACCAGTGGCCCCTTCTTGGGATCTTAATTTTGTGTTAGAGAAACTAACACTTGCTCTATTTGAACCAGATAATCGGGCTGACTTGAGGTTTTTAACATGGAAAACAGTTTTATTGATTGCTGTGACCTCTGCGAGAAAGGTATCTGAATTGCAAATTCTTATGGTGAGTCTATTCTACCTAATTTACTCAAGGACATGGTTTCTTTGAGAACTAATCCCTTTTATGCCCAAAGTGGTATCCGAGTATACTTTAAGTCAAAGTATCCATCTCCCCATTTTCTTTCCTGAACATAAAAATGAGGGAGAAAGGATACTCCATACGGTGGATGTCCACAGACAACTCTGGTACTATATTGACAGAACTAAATCTTTCAGCTCATTGAATCAAATATTAATTTCTTGCGAAGGTAAGAAGAAGGGACAAGCAATTTCAAAACATGTTATTTCCAAATGGTTGTCTAAGGCTTACCATAACAAATAGATTCTATGCAGGGTCAAGGCCCACTCTACAAGGACATTGGCTTCTTCTATAGCTTTTTGGAAAGGGTTGGAAGAATTCTAGAAGCTGGTACTTAGTCCTCTGTACATACTTTTAAAAAGCACTATAAGCTGGATTCCTTCTCTAGGTCTAGATCATGCTTTGCTTGGACCATTCTCCAGAGGGTCATGGACTTTCTCCTTCCACCCCCCCCCCCCCCAAATATAGTTAGTTATGGTAATCTGCCCATATAGTTAAGGTTACTGCAGCAGTGATCAATATGAAGAACATAGTACAGTTGTGTAAGTTAAACTTACCATAACAGTAGATGTTTGAATGATCACTGCTGCACTAGCAGCTCCACCCTAGGTGGTAGACATTTCTTTTTTGTTTTCCTAGCCTTGTCCTTTCAGGGCTCACCCTGTCTGTCTCTGCTAGCAAGAAAGCTCTGAAGGGCTTTGCACCCAAACTCGTCTTTTAGTCAGCTCAGCTCCAGCTGCTTAACAGTTTGGACGTGTGGAAGGTGCCCTAAAGCTCTGGAAGCTGGCCAGCTGTTATATCCTTGGCAGGGTATAACCCATATAGCTAAGGCTACTGCAGCAGTGATCATTCAAACGTCTCCTCCCCCCAACCACTAACTATAATCCACTCAGTCCATATCCCTCGCCTACCAAATAAACCATACTTTGCTCTCACTTCCCCTCACACCACTTATTATTACCTTCACCTTAACTTTCTTGCCTTTCCACATAGTCCTAACTCAGATTTCTACTTCTATTCATATACCCCAATCTCTCATTTCTTCTGCTTTCTTCAACCTTCCAAACATCCCTCTTTCTTTCACCTATGGGTCTGCACTTGCCTCTTCCCATACATACTCCAACTTTACTCTCTATGTTACATATTCTTTTTCACCCTTTTCTCCTCTTTTGTCATTTCCTCCCCTCCCTCTTCCATATTCCTTTTTTTCCTATGGTACATATTAATCCTTTTTTAACTACCCTCTAACACCGCTCTATCCAAATCACAAAATTCCTATAGTCTTCTTGTAACTTGGATATAATCTACTAATGTAGATCATATTTCTGTACCTTTTGACCAAGATGGTTTTGAACTAGTAGTTTGTATGAATATCTGTTCTCTACATCAATGTGATTTCATGGTTTACTCAAATGTAAATTTATGGCTTATTCAAATGTTTAAAAGTTATGTTATTACTGTAATTTTGATGATTGTCTCTGGAGCTTTTCTTCCCGGGCCTCTGCTGAAAATGGGCTCTCATCCAGTCAGACTTTCCCAGTAAGCAAATGTAAAATAAATAAATAAATAGTAAGTTCACCTTGCATAACTGTACTTTTCTGTGAAGCTGATAGTTAATCAATGCTGGATCATTTGGCTTGCAATAACTTGTATGCAATAAATGGAATACTAGCAGCTTTGATTCCTTGTGCTGGTGTTTTTGTACTGCTTTGGACTTCCAGAAGGTCTACACAGAAGAAACAACCAGTCAAAAAAAAAAAAAATCAGGTAAAAAATCAGTTTCTTCCTTCAAGAGCAGAAAAATAATGTTGCTTGGAAGAATCAGTAGACAAGACTCTGATCACACTAGAAAGGAACTTAGATCAGAATCCTACTGAGGTTTTTTAAATCAGCGGCACTGTGATGGAATATATTGCTAACAACAAAAGAAATTACACGAAATTGAAGCAGCTGTATGAAAACACTGATGAAATAATGGACCTGCAGATTAGACAGAGAGGGAGTCCAGAAAGAAAGAGAAACAGCAATGAAATTGGAAAAAATGGTAAAGAAACTCAGTGAACTTGAGGACAGATCCAAGACAGACAATATAAGATTTGCGGCAGTCCCAGAACAGATGGAAGAAGGGGACTGCAGAACCTTTAAGAAGAAATGTCTACAACAGTGGATGAGCTGACCACACAAAAAGAGTTCCAGACTGACAGAGTATACAGAGTAAACATTAGCTGCAGGGCTGCTAGAAGGCAGTCTAGACCTGTCTGTGAGATTTCAGACTTACTCATTCAAAGGTAGAATGCTTACAATACTCAGAAAAAAGACACTTTGTATGAATTTGGGGATATTAGAGTGTTTGCTGATAATAACTGTTCTGAGTAAACCTGTGGAAGGAAAAATGCATTTATTCTCATGGTAATCAAGTGTAAAGAAATGAAACTGCTGTTTAAACTATGATATTTCATTGCTTTCTGTGTCTGTTATCCCATGGTGGGAGGTGGGGGAAGAAACATACAAAGACACAAAAGAAGCACTTGATGACAGATAAGAGGGGTGCAGATATGAGAAAAACAAGCAGAAAGGAAGAAACCAAATTCACCAGTCAAGAAAAAGATGCTTGCCAAACCACTCCCGTTTTTTCAAAGAAAATGTATGGACAAAACTAAAGAAATGAAGCAGCAAATAGATCAGACTGGACTGTAACAATTTGGATTTGGAAAAAACAAAAAGAGATAACGAGTGATCTCTGGAACGTGAGCAATATTAAACAGACTGCTTGGTAACACTAAAGGAAATGTTTTTTTTTTTTTTGTTAATATTATCATTGTTGTGTAGTTCCTGGCATAAATGCAGTTTAAAAGTGTTGGGGGGGTTCATTATGGCACATTAGTGCTTGGGTTATTTTTTCCTTATTACCAGAAATGTATGAAAAGTAAAAAAAACAGATTAAAGCAAAATCTGTAAATGAATAGGATTTTTTTAATTTAAATATGGCAGCTAGTTAGGACAAGTTAAGAAACTACTTTGGTTTTTGTTGTGTTCCTGTGTACTGCATTGCATTTCCAGACACCTGTAGCAGTAAGATAACATATGGCCATGTCTTAACTGCAGGCACTCATTTAGTTTGTAAGCAAGACAGTATTCATTTTGGTGGGAATTTCCAGTGGAAGGGAGTGTTTTAGTTATGAGGAGGCATGTCAAATGTTAGAAAACAAGGGGATTGTTTGTTAGAGGAAGATCAAACTTAGTTCAATGGAAGATGGAGAGCAGAGTGAGTGCAAAAACAGTGTGAGCTGTATAGATGTAAAAAGACCCTTTTGGACAATTACCACGTACATCTTAATTAAAGACATCTTAAGGGAAACCACCATATATGTATAAGATAGAAATTGTAGAGACGGAATTGCAGGTAGTAGCACAGAAACAGCTTAAATAGTCAATAGAAATAAGAAAAAAAAAATGACAGGAGATCTATTGTGAGGATATGACGGGGGGGGCGATAAAAGGGAGATTTACAATACTGGCTTCTGAAATGAGATGCTTTCACATCTCTGTTTATTAGACTGGTTGGGATTTAACCTAGCCTGGCAGTGTGTATGGAAAACTGAGTTTGGGAAAGGAAGAAAAACGATGGAAAAAGAAAAGAGAAAGAGAGAGAGGGACAGGAAGAGGCTGTACACACAGCTGACTTTAGGTTGAATGCAGAAAAGGTGCAGAAGGTACTGGAGTTTGTGCATAGCTGGGTTGTAAAATAAGAAAGGGAAAGGATTGTTTATGGGTTTATATAGTTTTACCAAAGGAAAAAAGCAAAACCAGGAGACATTAACAAGTAAAGGAATGACTAAAATCATTATAATTGTGTAAGGACAAAAAAGGCAAGGTGAAAAGAAATGGAGATTATTGCAAAGCTAGAGCAAATAAGGGGAAAATAATGGAAAATAAGAATTTATGTACATAAGTAAGATATAGTTATGTGGACTATAAATGGATTAATGGATAAAAGGAAAACAGTGTTGGCATATCAATAGACAACTAGTGATTTTACAAGAAACCCATTTAAATAAAAGCAAATGTGAGCATTTGATAAAAAAGCAAGGATGCTAGGCTATCATGCAGAACTGGGGGGGGGGGGATAAAAGACAGAACAGCATAACTTCTAAGGCAACCTTCCTTGGCTGCAGTATATGTCTCTCTAAAGTCCAAAATGTAAGCTATATGGCAAATAATGTATAATATTGCAGCCTGCAAACAGAATATTAATAGTGGCTGGAGACTGGAACATAGTTTACAGCAAAGAAGATGTGTCAGGAGGACCAAGAAGGACTAAGATTCCAACTGAAGGTAGATCGTTGGAAAATATCCTCTTTTCTAGGAAATATAAAAATTGGATCAGACTTGACAGATGTTATATATCCACATACATATGGTGCAGTGCATAAAAACACACCCTATACCAGTATCAGATCATGGAACCACTACAGGCAGAGTGCAGATTGAGGTCAGAATGTGTAAAGAAAAGCACTGGCACTTCTCAACCTCTTAAGAAAAACTAGTTTTATATAATGGGAACATCATGGACTACAGGAAGAATTAGAGATGATAATGGATAGTACTGAAATATCTCCTCAGGACGGGAGTAATTGTAATTAAGCATCGGATATTCAGCTATGCAGAAGGCAAGGGAAAATGTATGGGTGTATGTACATGTGTATCAATGTATATATGTAGGTATGTATATATGTATTTATCATTTGTTAACCAGGTTAGTCCCACTAAGCTAGTAGCTTCTTTTCACGGGAGACACAAGATGGTATTTATACTGGAATCTGGAGTAATAGTCAACATACCTATTTGGAAGCACATCAGAAACTAATCATTTTATGGGAAGCAAAAAGTAAGAACAGAAAAAAACTGTGAAAATAAGATTAAGGAGGCAAACAAGCTATGACAGCTTATTTAGAAGAATTACATGAATATATAGCTAAATCTTTGAAGCATATGTTTTTGAAAGCAATTCTAGAATGACTAAGTTCTTGGTACAAATTTATCACTACATAAGAAACCGGGATACATGAAAAACTGAAACAGATCCAGAGGAAAAGGTAAAACTAATGGCCACATACTACCATAATCTGTATAAACAAGACACTCAGGTGGAGACAAATGTTACACACATAAGAAACATGCAATAACCTAAATTGGAGATAAATGTTAAAAAATACCTGATGGTGGTCAACATAAATGGGGAGGAGCTACGTGAAATTATAGCCAGACAGAAGTCTGGAAAAATACCAAAGCTGATGGTATCCCAATAGAAAATTGAAAGGAAAAGGGGATACAATAGTAAACATTTGGTTAGAGCTGTTTAACAATATCCAATGGGAAGGAGAGACTTTCCTTTCATAGCAGTTGGCAGTGTTTGTGCTCATACCAAAAGAAGAGAAAGAATTGACAGATACAGGGGTCATATACATCTATCTCAATCTTAAATTGTGACTGCAAGGTTTTTATGACAATATTAGCCATGAGACCAGCAAGAGTCTTAACAATAATGCACCTTGATTAGTGTGGTTTTATTGAGGGAAGACAGACTTTTTATAACATTAACAAGACATTGATGATGCAAAAGAATGGAACAGATAATAACAAAATAATACTAATAGGGTTTAATGCTGAAAAGACCTTTGATATGGTCAGCTGAGGATTCATGAAAGAAACTCTAAAATAATTTGACTTCCCAGAGATGTTGATACCTGTGCTTTTTAACGTCTATAAGGGTTTGAAAGTAACACTTAAGTGTGGGGGGGTTTGTCTTAGTCAGTAAATTTATTAAGAGGGACAGTACAGGGATGTCCACTTTGGCCATTTTTATTTGCACTTTATTTGAAGCAACACTGTAAAATTCACATGCACCACAGAAGCCATTTTGTTAACATCACTGGTTTATGAGGGTTTCTGTCAGAAGAACGAAGACGCATTATGTCAAATGCGTCTTCATCGAACTGTAAATGCCAAAAATGCAAAATGACGAAGCGGCTTTTAAGCAAATTCTTTCCCTGGGAAAGAAGTCACTTGGCCGCTTCCATCACTTTGCCGTTTTTGGCACTGTAGTGCGATCTTGGAGTTGGTATATTTAAGTAGGGGGTGTGGGGGGGCACAATAAAATAGTGTTTAGTGTGTTTTTTGGGTATTTTTTGGTTTTTTTTTTTTTTTTGGTAACAGCAATTTTTTTCCCTGGGAAAAAATTCATTGTTCTGGCTGTTCACTCTTTTTGTTTACATTCTTTTGTGGTTGATATAACAGCATTCCATCTTTTGATTGTTCGCTGTTATAATATAGACCCGTTTATGATTCCCATCACCTTCTTACTCCTGCTTGGTAAATTATTAGTTTGACTTGTTGCTCTCTACTGTGTATTCAGAATGAGATAGAAATTTGTCATCTGATCAAACTTGCGGAAATCCACTATGACTATCTCTTTTATTCTACACATGCTGCTGCTGATAGGATGCTGTGGCACTGCAATGTGGTAAAAAAAGACAGACCATGTCACACAGATGTCATAGGTATTTTGTGATGTGGGGAGCAATGCAGTCCCAGATGGAATTAATTTTATCATTGTTGCTGTCAGTGCTTATATTTCTGAGGACAAATGCCATGGAAGAAGAAGAAACCATTTAGTAAGTACAGTTGCATGTAACTTTCATTTCTGTTCTATAGCCTTGACAATGCATTGCACAGAATTGTCATATTTCCCTATTACGTACTAAAGTTATAATACTTATGCACTACAATTCAGCATTACACTAAATAACATGTCTAGTAGCCATGTATTGTGTAAATGATTAGGTAGAATGTCTATATATCTATCTATCTAGCTATCTTTCTTTCTTTTTCTTTTTAACCATGCCAGTCTCCCTAAGATTGTGGCCCACATTCAGAGGAGAACCAAAGTGGTATTCATAGGACATCAGGGATATAAATAACATGTCTGGTAGCCATGTATTGTGTAAATGATTAGGTAGAATGTCTATATATCTATCTATCTAGCTATCTTTCTTTCTTTCTTTTTCTTTTTAACCATGCCAGTCTCCCTAAGATTGTGGCCCACATTCAGAGGATAACCAAAGTGGTATTCATAGGACATCAGGGATATTCTGCTGTTCTTTCTGACAAGTGCCATGAGAGCTTTAACACCTAATTAAGCCACCACCAACTCAGGTATGGTGGACCTTAGCTTAATGTCTCATCTAAAGGGATGCACTCCATGAGTTCAGCATCTGCCATGCACTGCACTGTAGTGTCATTACTGTAGTATGACTCCAAGCATCTTGTGTGGAATACAACTCATAGCCTTTTGATTTTTGAGGCATCTAAGGTGAGAATGCAACACACTGAGTCACAAGCACAACTTAGACTTGGTGTAATTGATGAATGTATGCATGCTTCTGGAGTGTAATTTTTAAAATGTCATTAATGTAGAATTTGCAAGTTATGTGTATGTACGTTAATGTTGCCACAACTAAATGTACTATATTTTAATCAAGGCTTTGTGACCAGGTTACCTAATGAATTTTCTGATGATCACAAATGCAATCTTGAAACAGCAGAACTGCAAGTGAGGATATGAACACACACACACACACACACACACACACACACACACACACACACACACACACACACACACACACACACACACACACACACACACACACACACACACACACACACACACACACAGTAACCCAGTTTGGTTTCATCAAAGGCAGGTCAAGCCTAAGGTTACCAAAGCAATAGACAAGGGCAAAACAGTTCACACTGCCTACTTTGACCTGGCCAAAGCATTTTACACAACACCTCACTCAGGCATTGCTGACAAATTCAAGAGGTGAGGTATAAATCCTTATGGTACCCAGTGGGCAGACAGCTGATTCACAGAGAAGGCACCTCTACAAAGAGGCCAGTCACAAGTGAAGTTTCTCAGCAATTAGTTCAGGGACTGCTCTTTTTTAGCATCTACTTCTCTGAAGTCAAGGTAAACATCAAGAGCCTCTGGCTGACCAAATTTACAGACAATTGCAAATTAGTGGCAGTCACAGAATCTCCCAAAAACACTAATGTTCTACATGAAGGACTGACACAGACAAATAACTTGTGTTGGAGACATGAACTGAAACTAAATTCCAAGAAATGCACATAGTATCTTTCTGGAAATCATCCATCCCTGGAAACTACCATATTGACAATATACCCCTAAGAGCTGACTCAGTAGTCAGGGACTTGTAGATACACATAGGCAGTAATCTAGCCTATGACCATCACATGTCTACAGTAGTGAGAAAATCTTTCTATGTTGTGCAATTTATAAACAAAGGTCCAAGGAGGTCATTGTTCCACTGTATCTGGCATTCATCAGACCTGTCAATGAGTACAATGCCCCCTTTGGTATGTACCTAACCAGGAACATCTGACAACTGTCATGTCCACAGATGTTCCTCACTAAAAGAGTACAGGGCATAAGTAACATGTCTTAATGCAGACAGCCTCAAAGCCATATACCTGTATTCTGTCCCCTATAGGCTGTTGAGAGGAGATCTATGCCTGACATGCAAGTCATTGTCAGACTCTACCCTGATGGAACCCCTGCATATCCCCAAAACAAACAGAACCAGTATTACCAATTCTAAATACTTAAACTTTGCCTGTGATATAAATAGGACCTGCTGGAGAAGCAGGTATGTAGCCCAGAGAATTCCCCTTCTCTGGAACAGACTACCCATCCATGTGAAGCAGACTTCCTCCCTAGCTTACACCACTTGTAACTTGGACAATTGGATGGGGAACAGAAAATTCATCCCTGGTTTGGCACCTGTGTCTCTAATGGACACAGAAAGCCTGTAAATGGTTTGTCACCCAGGCCACTGCTTGTAAATGTTTCATCTCTCAAGCCACTGCTTACACTTTTCAAGGGTATGAGAACTTGTCAGAGACTTCTCTGTTCTGCCCACAGATCCAGGAGAGAGAGCAGAACAGAGAATAAGGTAAAGCAGAAATACAGTTCCTGAACCAAAAGGAAATTTGGAATATCCAACCTTAAAGAGGAAGGGGGCAAAATAACCAGAGTTCCAGAGGCAAAAGAAAATAAATGTACCTTTGGAGTTAAAGATATTTGATTTATCATCAAGAAAATTGACTGACTTTGAGCTCAAGGTATTGGAAAAGAGATTTTGTTTTGGTCTTTCAAAATGGGCAAGTTTAGTGGACACTGTTATCCCCAGATTCACTATCCTTCTGTGCAGGACTAGCTTAGTCTTGCATGTAATTGGCCGTTTAGGAGCAGGATGACAGCGCTCCATGCATATCAATGAAGGCGTGCTGCCTGAGCTCCTTAACGGACACAGAGCATGTACGAGTGTCGGGGTCATGTCTGAGAGCAGAGCTCTCAGAATATACACGCCCCTGCAATAAAGAACAGCAGTGTATGAATAAGAATGAGCGAGACCACTCATAGGTGTTCGCATACCCCCAGCAACATCCCCCCAAGTTTACAAGAGCAATAGTTAAAAGTAAATATAAAGAAGTTTTTTTTGTTTTATAAAACAGATTAAATTTAACCGTAGTTGAGCGGGTTTGCCCATCACTTAGCTACAGTTAATGCAGCTTAAATGGCACAAGAGGATAAAAAGCAAGATATACGCAAATGAAGCAGTACAGCAATAGTGTAGTGGGCAGCGCATTTGCCTTACCAGCAGTCATTATCAGTTCAAGTCCCACTCCAGTGAATCCATTTCCCATGTCAAATCACTTTATGAGCAATTTATTTTGTTGCATAACCTACAACATAACATATATTTGTGAACTGGAGTACAGCATTAAATGCAGATGTGAGGTGGCATTGCCATAGGTTCATAGGTTTCATAGGTTTATACTAGGCTATCTGCCCGAGGGCATTTACAAGCCTAGCCCATAGTTTTGTGGCTTACGCCACCCCTTTAGTATGGGGAACTATACCCATTATTTTGCTGTGCCTCTGTCGAGCAGTGACACTGAGGTAATGTTGTAAAGTCCACAGAAAAGCACATGTGCCCCATACAGTATATGTACACAGGAATCAGGGATACAAATGGAAGGTAAAATGTGTAATGAATGATAAATCCATACAGTTTCCAAATCCACCACCTTCCCAAGAACCATTAGACATTACTGTCTAAATTAGTGCGGTGGTAAATGGGAGTAAGCACTAGTAAGCAAGAGTAAGCCTATTTAAGTAGTAGTAAGTGGGAGTAAGAATATTTAAGCAGTAGCAGGCGGGTTTAAGCCCGTTTGTGTGGAGGTAAGCAATCCGCACACAGGTTAAACAATATTGAAGCTAACTCTCTGTAAGCATATTTAACCAGAGGTTAGCATTGCTTACCTTTGTGCAAACCTGCACAAACCCACTTACAATTGCTTAAAAGTGCCTTAATCAATCTGCATGCATCAGTCGCTATTCTGGCCAGAAAATAAATAATAAACATATTTTGCAGGGCTTGAATCCAGGGCCCTGTACACTACAGTCACAGTAGTTAACCACTAAGCCATCACAGCAGTACATAACATTGAGGTATCACCAAACAGATCCTCACTATAGTATGTTCAAACTGAGCATGTGAAAGGAATCTATATACAGTTTTATATTGTATAACCTACTACAGGACATAAATATGTGAACTGGAGTACTGCATTAAGTCCAGATGTGAGGTGCTATTGTGGTTGGGAGGGTGGCTTAATGGCTAAGGTGTTTGCCTTACAAACGCAAGGTGTAGGGTTTGAGTCTCACAAGGGATAATTGGCTAAGCTTAAAATGCCTTGCAAGGGCAGTTAGCTTAGTACTGAACTATGAACCTGTGAACTAATAAAGTGTTGAAATCCCCTAATAAACACAAGGACCCCATACAGTGTATGTACACATGAATCATGGATACCAAACACATGTAATGAATAATTAATCAATGCCAAAACGCTAATATAATGCAAATTAAATATTAAGCAATTCTAAGCATTGCACAGCCCAGCTTAGTAGGTGTAAGCAATGTGTAGGCCAGCTAACTCAGTCTGCCCATTGGTATACCCCTTTAAGCAATGCCAATATTAGGTAAGCAGGTTTGCCCATAGCTTAGCATTTTCAAAAACGTCCAGTCATGGCAAAGTGTGGGAAACCGGCCCTGTTTAAACCCAACAGGCAGGAATACATCTCGTAACTGGTTGTAGCTTCCCCTTGTAGGCACTATGTCTGGAATGGGAGAGGGTGTGCACTTTTGTGCACAGAGTTGGGGCATCCAGGAGTCCAGATTCATGGCAGGACTCCTTGTGAAAGACCATGACCAGAGACTGCTGCAGGGCCAGTACCAGGGTTCCCAATACAAAGCGGAAACCTGGGACCATCTCGCCCGTGACCTCATCAGTGCCATTGGCATACCCCGAACTGGTGAGCAGATCAGGCATCACTATACCAACTTGAAGCGGAGAAAGGGGGGTCTCTTGGATCAGTGGATCCAAGAGGCTAGGAGGACAGGGGATGTCCCAGTCATGTGTAAGTATCAGTCCACTACCTGTTTAATAATTGGTAGTTCTTGTATATTATGGATAGGTATGGCTAAATATTCCTCTTATGTCTTTCACAGCGGCAGGTGAGCAGGCTGCAAACCAGGAAGCCCATGGCTGTAGACTGCAGCAGTTGCGACACAAGGCAGGTTAGTAATACTCTTGCATGTACTGTCATAAGAAATAAATCTAAAAGCAGTAGTAAGTTAATTGCCTGTATAAACCTGTATTGTTTAAGGTATGTACTGCATACACCAGAGAATAGGGCAGGAAGAGTCTCATATAGGTTGTATGTAAATAAAAGCATAATACCTGACAATAAAGGTCTAACTGCTGGAATGCATGTGTTCACTCTGGTATTATATGGTAATGTAGAGTTGCAATCACTTAATAGTACTGTTGTAGTAAGCACTGTTACCCACACTGTGCCACATATATAAAATGTGTAGGAATGTCTGTATATGACTGTTGTAATCCCAAGAGGTCAACTAGTACAACTGAGAGAGACTTAGACAGAAACCACTGAAAAGACAAATAACAAAATCCAAATAGCACATTCAACTGCAATGTGAACTGTTGTATTTTTTTGCACACACAGCCATGGTTCAAATCCTGGGAGTGATAGTAGGTTGTATGCAGAATCATACCCCACAACTGTACAGATATGTCCAGAATGTCCAGTAAATTGGCCCATAGCTGCTGCCTGTCACCCTGTCCCCCTGATAAATCAGTGGGATGATCCCAGTTGTCTAGGCAGCAAACAAGACATACAACTGATTTTCAGACATCTATAACAACAAACCTGTCCCTCTAGCAACTCCCCAAAATGTCATGATAGTAAGTAGCCAAGTGCATCCCATCTCCACCCCCATGTTATCAAGCTGTGACTAGAGTATGTACAATAACAGAGTGAGATATATGTGCATAATACTAATGTGGAAACTGATAATTTGTGTGGCAACATGCAGGTAGTGCTAAGAAACATTGCTCCCACAGGTCTGTCAGATATGAATATTGTGCCCATAAATAAAAGATTGTTATCCGATACTGGTACTGTTTACTCTGGTATTGTATGGCATTGTTAGTGCTGCAGTTGCTCAGAATAATAAGGCATCACTCATGACTGTCAACCACAGTGTACTACATAATACAACTGCCTAGGAAATCCTGTATAAGAGTGTTGTAATTACAAGGTCAGAATGTAAAACCACAAGAGAGTTATAGACAGAAATCAGACAAGAGATACACAGCACTCTCTATAGAGCACACTCAACTGTGATAGACAATGTTTTATTTTTAGCAGATGCAGCCATGGCTTGACTCCTGGGAGTAGTAGTAAGCTGTATGCAGAATCATACCCCACAAGTGTACAGAAATGTCCAGAATGTCCAGTTATTTGGCACATATCTGCTGGCTGTTACCCTGTCCCCCTGCCATATCAGTGCGCTACTTTCTGACATGTAGGCAGCATTTCATGTCATATAACTGACTGCCAGAGCTGTACATACTTGGAAAATGTCAAATAAAACAGATTTGTCATTGTACAAGTCACTAAAGGTTTAAGAGGGCAATAGTCGATACATGTCCCAGTTCACCTGCATGTGGTGAAGACAAGCCCAGAGTGTATGCAAAAAGAGATGGACAGGTATGTGCATAACATCAACCTGGAATCTGGGAGTATGTGTAGAAACAGTTAGGTAGTGTTAACAAACAATACCTCCACAGGTATATCAGGTAAGAGGTGTATACTGGAGGTAAAACTCAGTTAATGTATATAGTTGTCAACAGCCATACCACTGTCCAAACTAAGGCGATAGGGTAGTGTACTGTACTAATACCTGTAAGGTACAGATCACAGCACTGACTAGGAAAGTAATGCAAACTACAAGAATATACTAGTTGTTAATTAACATTTTTCTCTCCCCCCCACCATATCTGCAACAAGAAACTAAATACACAACTCAATTGGTATGTGCTGAATTAACTCTACTTTTGGGACATATGTCCTATTGTGTGACAATTATTTAAATTTGTTTCTATGCATGTGCCATGTTGACCTACTCCCACAATGGTGGCATGCTGCCATCAATGTACCTGCATGCTGTTGTAATGACCACTGTGGTCCCATATATGCATGTGTTCCATTTGCTATGCAACTGTTCCATATCTGGTGTTTGGGTTAATGGGAATATCTATGCATGCTGTTATACCTAATCCTGGAATGTGTTGACTATTACTAACCTACATATGTTAATAAACTGTAAACACCATAGCACATTTGGGAAGACCGGTCCCGGTGGACCCACCTGTCCCACCACAGCTGGCATTGGCACCAGGCACCAGCACATCTGGGGCCCAACTCAGGACCTACTCGTCCGTTGGTCCTGCACCACCTTCAGGTGGAATCGCCTAGGGGATGGGGCTCGCCCCCCTTGGGAGCGGGTGCAGACAGGAACCTGTCACCCGTCGCCAGGTCTGGGTCATGGTGCATAGCGAGCTCCGCAGGGAGGTCGGAGATCTGCTATGCCAGCTTGAGGGACATGTGTCATAACTAGAGGGTCAGCCTGGCCCTCCTATTCAGCCCCCAGCACAGCCACTTTTGGGGCTGTGAAGGTGCAGTAGTGACTGCCCATGGGTGGGGAACTCAGTCCTACTGTTTCCGCTAGGGAGCTCATGGGCTTCCGATTTCCCAACACCCCTCCCCATCAAGGTGTTTACCCCCCCACATGTGTCATATACCACCCCTGTATGCGTCTTGTTTGCCTTGTCTGTTAACCTACTCAACCTATCTCCCCAAATATACTTACTATCCTTCCCCAACATCCCACTCTCACCTAGAAAAAAAAAAGGGCAATCTGTTCCCAAACAAAAATCTCGCCTCATATGTAGCTGTCCATTTCACACACGTGTCCACTAGACACATGTAATCTGAGCTAATTGGCTTCACAACATATTATTGTTGTCCTCACTCCTCTCTCAGGGGTTTGAGTGTCCACATTAATCTCCAAATTCAGTGTATATGACAGCTGTTGCTGAAGAAGAAATGGGCATGTATGGACCTTCCTTACACCCGTCCTGCACATCCCTAGCTATTTCCCCTACTGTCTTTCCCTCTTTGTGCCCCTTTTTCACCGCTTTCCTATCAACCCATTTTCTTTTCTTTTAAAGAAATTAGTGCTGGGGTAAGAGGGAGTAAGCACTTTTAAGCAGCAGTAAGCGGGTTTAATCGTGCTTGCATGGGAGTAAGCAATGTCTACACAGGTTAAGCAATTGAGAAGCTAAATCAGTATAAGAAACTGTAACTGGAAGTTAACAGTGTTTACCTCCCCGCAAACTTGCACAAACCTACTTACAACTTTTTAAAAGTGCCTTAATCACTCTGTATCCAATGGCCCTTGTTCTGCCCAGCAACAAAATAAACAGCCACGGCAAGGCTCTAACCTAGGACCCTGCACACCATAGACAAAGTGATTTACCACTAAGCCATGTTAGATAGACATAACCCTGATGTATGTATTTAAACATGTAGATGCATATATTTATTTATGTATTTATTTATTTTGCATGTGTTAACCATGTTAGTCTGACTGAGCTTTTGGCTTATTTTCAGCAGAAACCAGGGGAGAAAAGCTCCTCAGTGAATAAAATGTAACAAGGTCCCATTACAGTTGGCAAACAGTTACTATCAGGTAGCATGTGTGTGTACATATATTTATATATATATATATATATATATATATATATATATATATATATATATATACATACTGTGAATGGCCTCAAAAGCATTACTCCCTACACAGACAAACATCCACACTTGCCTTGTCTGGTAACAGAATTCCTACCAAACTGCTTTATCACACAACAGCATTACACTGTTATAGCATGCACCACGGAGATTACTGGGCTAATCCTTACCCAAAAGTGTTTCTCAAAATGAATGACATCAGCAGGCTTGCCAAAGAAGGGCAATGGAGGTTGTATTGACTGTGAATGGCCTCAAAATCCCTACATGGACAAACACACACACATTTGCCATGTCTGGGAACAGAACTCCTATATTACCCTACAGAATTACACTGTTATAGAATGCATCACAGAGATTGCTGGACTACTGCTTCCCCAAAAGTGCATTTCAAAATGAATGACATCAGCAGGCTTACCAAAAAAGGGCAATGGAGGTTGTATTGACTGTGAATGTCCCTAAAAACTTTGCTCTCTACACAGGCAAACAAACACACACTCACACATCCCATGTCTGGAAATAGAACCCCTACCGAACTATTGTATCACACTACAGCATTACACTGTTCTAGGATGCACCACAGAGATTACTGGGCTGCCTGTTCCCAAAGGTGTATTTCAAGGTGAATGACATCAGCAGGCATGCCAAAGCAGGGCATTTGAAATTGTAGTGAGTGTTGACTAGCCTAAAAAGCATTGCTCCTTACATAGGCCAATACACAGTTACCATGTCTGGGATTAGAAATCCTACCAAACTAGTTTACTACACTATAGCATTACACAGTTATAGGACATGCCACAGAGATTAGTGGGCTATTTATTTCCCAAAGGTGTATTTCAAAGAGAATGACATCAGCATCCTTCCCAAAGTAGGGCACTGGAGGTTGCAGTGACTATGAATGGCCTCAAAAGCATTGCTCCCTACACAGACAAACTACCACACATACAAACAGCCACATGTGTCACGTCTGGGATTAGAACTCCCACCTAACTAGCTTATCACACTATAGCATTACACAGTTATAGGACATGCCACTGTGATTACTGGGCTATGCTTTACCCAAAGGTGTATTTCAAAGTCAATGACATCAGCAGGCATGCCAAAGTAGGGCATTTGAATTGTAGTGAATGTGACTAGCCTAAAAAGCATTGATCCCTACACAAACACACACACACACACACACACACACACACACACACACACACACACACACACACACACACACACACACACACTGACATCAGCAGGCTTGCCATAGTAGGGCAATGGGGAGGAGAGTGTGTGTGCATGGGCCATAACCCATTCATCTAGAGACAGATACACCACACTCAGGCACACACAGGTTTATATTCCACAGATATGTGCATACAACTGCTAAATGACTACTGCCTTGTACAGTCATGTTGCACAGTTAACACTAACACCACAGAGTCTATAATGCTGAGGGATTCCAGATGCAAATGTCTATGGTAAGTGACATTTACACATCATGTGGTTGTAGCCATTTGGCTGTGTGCTGGGTGGGACAGGCCTCATGATGAAAGGCTGTCACTGTCACTCTCTTCCACACATCTATGTATGTGTACTTTTGGCATATTATAGTGTGTTGTCCTTGGATATATGTGTGTATTCCTGTCCAATGTGTGTGCAAAGCATGACTGGTGCATACTGAGGAGTGTATGCACTAACATCTGCAACTGTCAGGTATGTATGGTCCACTGTTGTTGCCAGACATGGGATTAATTTCTTTGTGTGTGAGCATGCCCAGTATGACCTTTCAGTATTTTGTTGTCTGACATTGCCTTCATTTCTCTAAGTGTGGGAGCATGCCCAGTATGCCCTTCTGTATTGAATGTGTGGATCCAGTCCATGTAGATTGTACTCCAATGCAGACTTTTGGTTTCTACACCTACAGCTAGCAAACTGTTTCTGCAAGATATCTGTACATCAGTTAACAATATGGGGTCAAAATTGACAAAGGATAGTGGGTACTGTAGGTAATTGTGTCTGTGCTGCTTCTGCTACATGGTTCTTGTGTTAGCAGAGATGTTCAAACATGTGTACTGTTATACACTGTGATGTTTTATGTCATCAAGTACTGTCAGGTAGACATTTTTGCTCACAGTGATGTCCTGGGGAACACAGGGTGAATGCAGCTGTGTCCAGTATCATGGTCAAATGCCTAAATATTCCTGCAAACTAATGCCATTCTGGAGGGGGAGCTGCAGACAGTTGTTGCTGGGTCTGTGTAACTGGTTCAGCACCTGGGTACAGTGGTGGCAGACGATCCCATCTTGTACATCCATCAACATGACAGTATGGCCTTATCTTGCTGTGGCAATACCTCACAGCTGTACAGATTCACACAGGTTACCCAGAGGCAGGGGTCATAAGTCAGGACATTACCCCTATTGTGGTTTACGAGCAGATTTGTAACCACCCATTCTTGTGTTTGCAGCCAGAGATAGTATGTGCACATAGCTGTGTTTTGAACTTCGCACATTCCATGCTGCCCATGCTTGCACCCCCCCCCTCTATTATTCTATCCTCGTCCATACATTATGCAAACATTCTCTGATACTTTCCCTATAGTTATCACCTCATCACAGCAGTATATTGGTGTTGGTCCACAGTTCATGCAGTGGGACATGGTGGACATGTTACTGTGGATTGTCCACATGGCCTTGCATATGGATTCTGTGGACTGTGTTATGTTGTTATTTGGGAGTCCATGACATAACATACATTGGCAGTACGGGTGAGACACAGGCCTTTGGCAGAGGACTGTAGGCCATTTAGTAGTGATGCAGGCCATCTGTAGCAGGCCATTGCATTCTGTCAGTCCTACAGTCCCAGACTGCAATACAGTATATTCCCCTGGGGTGACAGGGTAGGTGTGCTAGGTGCTCATGCCAGTACTTTCTGTCAGTATTGATCAAGTAGTGTGTATGCTGGCAGGGTGCTGCTTACAGCTAGGGACACACCTGCATGGGACACCTGCACTGCTTGCTGCATTCTTTTGCTATTGCCATACACAGGTAGGGGTCATATTGTACCCATTCCCAACAGCAGGGATAAGACCGTAGAGGTACCTGTGGGTGGTGGTTGGGTGAGCTGGGTGCATGTGTGCTATGGACACTACTTGCATCTGACTCACAGATATGCATGGAGCATTCCAGTTATACTGGCTTGTGCAAGGACATCAGCTGTTTCGCAATACATCATTCCCATGACCTTTGTGGTCTGCGAGGGTTTGGCCAGATGACATTGGTAATCCCTACTACAAGCCCAGATAATGTGCTGCAAACCTGTATGTACAATTCCAAGGGTGTGTCCATTTAATGGTTACACATTATACACTGTCTGCCTGGGGTACTTTCCCCTGTGTACTGCTTGAATATCTGGCCCAACAGTCATGCCATGTCCATCTTTCAGATGGTGACGCATGTTACCTACATACATTTACAGTGGCTTACTGCTAGACTGTGTTATACTGGGGAGCATTGTGTTTGGCACTGCAGTTGTGAGGACTTGGCCCTATCATCGGCAGTACTGGGCAATGGCCACCAGGACAAACCTCACCATGCATACACACTGACCACTCTCACACAATATGAAACACGCCAACCTAACACACACACACATGCATACCTGCATATTGTACAAATGCTACAATCTATCCTGCTACCTTGGCCACCTCAGGTAATCTGTGCTCCACTGGTATTATACCTACACATACATGTTATGACATTTCTACATAGAATTGGGGGGCACACCGGACTGTTACTACATGTCAATATCGGATTGGGGGGCACACCAGACTGTTCTTACATGTCTACATAGGAATGGGGGGCACACCTGACTGTTACTGCATTTCTACATAGGATTGTGGGGGTCATGTCTGTGTGTCACTATGTGTCTACATAGGAATGGGAGGGCACACCTGGCTGTTACTACATGTCTACAAATAATTGGGGGGCCACATCTGACACTTGTATACATTTGCTATGACTGTACTGGTATGTCAGTTACTCCATTTCATTCTGTATTCTAACCTATTATGCTGACTAGAGGCATATCAGTGTACTACAGGTCTTAGGTTTGATTGACCTACATATCACTTTCTGACTTCTTACCTTTCAGAACTAACATCCCACTTCCTGACCTGATGTAGTCTGTCTGTGTAGGCCTGGGGGGAGGTTACCCATAGCCATCATTCAGAGGCCTTAGCACAGCCTTTGTTTGTGTTTGCCTACACTTGTCCTGCTGGCTGAGACTGTTGTTGGGTATGTGAGCCTCCCTGACTGGCATGTGTGTGTCATATGGACAAACATGTGGCCCAGCATATTTCCTGCAGTGGGTTTTGTCACCATGTGTAGTACTGGCTACTATGGTGATACCAGTATTTGTTACAGATCTCATGCTGCCACTATAGGTGTCTACTATCTGCTGGCATCCCATTTATCCACCCAATTCCATTGCATGCTCACATCCATACCATCGATACAAGTAACAGCACATACTACTCCATTCAGCAATTGGTAATAAGAGTGACTTACCTTGTGGCTGTGCCAGTATTGAGGATGGTGCTGGAGGGCTGCCTATGTCGGATGCACATAATACACTCCCTATACATGGTTGAGCACAGGTAGTGTCATGTTTGGCATCTCTTTTGCTGTATGTCTGAGTCAGAGAGAGGGGTCATTCCCTGGGTCCTTACTTTGTCAGTGTATGTGCTATAGGTTGCCTCTTTGCCAAGGCCAGGGCATACTGGGCACGCCTTCTTCTGCCTACTGGGGCAGGCTCAGGTTGCTCCTCCTCCGAGTCACTCTGTGCCTGTGCAGGCCTTGGCAATGGTTGGGGGCTTTGTGGCTCTGCCCTGTGCTGTTCCTGCTGCAGCTGTTGCCGCAGGATCATATTGTGTAGCATGGCACATATGATGACAATTGTAGTGCATGTAGCTGTTGAGTACTGCAATGCTCCACCGGATGTGTCCATGCACCAGAACCGTGACTTGAGCATCCCAAACACATGCTCTATTATAATTCTGGTCTATGCGTGTGCCTCATTATGTAGTTCTTGTTTGGGTGTATGTGTGCATTTCTGATGGGTGTCATCAGCCATAGCTCCAGTGCGTAACCAGCATCCTCCACTAGGTGACCATAAGGGACGTCCCCATTGGCAAATCTTTTGTACAGCTGCGTCAGATGCCAGATTTAGGAGTTGTGATAGCTTCCAGGGCAGCGAACACACACATTCAATATAATGCCCTGGGCATCACACACAACCTGGCAGTTGATGGAGGGGAAGCCCATGTGGTTGATATAGACCCTACCCCGCTCACCAGGTGATGCTTTGATGCATATGTGCTTGCAGTCTATAGCACCCACTACCTCAGGGTATTCTGCTGTTTGGTAGAAGAAATGCATATTGCTGGCCAATGCCTCAAGGGTATTGGGAAATATACGTTCTCATCGGCATGTGCTGACATGGCATCCAGGAACTGGTGGAGTACCCTGGATGCTAATGCCTGTGAGATCCCCATGATATCCCCAGTTGGCCTTTGGAAGGTACCTGTGGCTAGTATTCTAAGGCCTACGCATACCTTGGTATCCACTGGGATGGGTTCCCCTCTGTTAGTTCTGTATGTCAGGCATGGCTGGCACAGATCAACAATTTGCTCTAGAAGGTCCCTGACCACCCTATAGCACTCCACTATCTCCAGCTCATGTAGCTCCTGGTAGGTTACCCTGGGTCTGTACACTCTTCTCTGTCTCCTCAATGTGGGTTGGTCGACAGCATTCTCATCCTCACAACTCTCAGCCTCTTCCACATGTTGATGTATGACAGCTGCTGCAGCCCCTATCATTTTGTTATTTTTGTTTGTTAAAAATTTCCCACTTGCATACACCGATGGTGTAGAGTATGTGGGAAAAAAACAGAGGGAAAGGTGTTTGCATAGTTTATAGCAGTGTTTTGGGCTGGGCTGGGCCGCTGCCTGTGTAATTGGCTGATTCTGATACATTTCACCTGCCAGCTATGCTAGTTCTCCTTGATTATCTTCCTGCTGCTGTTTTCCCTTCCCAGTGCCTTCCTGTTTAAGCCCTGGGGTGCACCGCGCAAATCCAGTGCTCAAATGTGCACAGAGCTGCTATTTCCTGGTTTACTTTTTTTCCCTTTAAATCCCGGTGCGCACACCCACTTAGACAATGTAAAGAGTGCTAGGAAGCCTCAGACACACATCCTTGCTTAGCTCTGCTAAGCTAAGAGCAAACCCGAGCCACAGGGCTCCAATCCACTTACAGTATGCCTGACACACCCCCTATGATGTCAGCTTACTCTTAGGCTTGAACCATGCTATTCCTGCACTTTTGGGTGCTGACTAGCACTGAGGGAAAATCTAGGATTCAGTATCATTCCCTTCATTTGCATAAGATTGCCTGCTAATGCATAGTTACAGGTCCCACACTGAGCCTCCCCCCTTAGCATCCACTATTCACTGGCCATGTTGTCTTCTGCCTGCCATTGAGTATACTGGCAAAATAGTAATTTTGGTTGGAATGCTTATTTCAGCTTATTTTTTATATTTTTGGCCCAATCCCATTTGCGCGCCAACTGCCCTATGCTTAAAAAGCCAAAATCAGCAAAAAAAAAAAAGTTATTTATTTATTTTTTTAAACTGTTTTCCATGCCAATGGCCATATATTGCCATAATATGCACACTTTATTTGGAGCTGTCATGGCTCTGTTTTGTAGTTTGCAAAAATGTACTCGATTACTAACTAAACTGGCTGACAGCTTCCTGGATTGTAAATTCACCTCATTTGCTTGGTTTTCACCTGCAAATGGGGTAATTTGCATACAGGAGCTGCATCCATGCAGGAATAGTGCAGGAGCGCTCGTGCCCGTCCCTGCAGCTTATTTCTGGATTGCATGGTGGACATATTGCTTCCTGGAGCTCCTGCACTGTTCCTGCATGCTGTGCAGGGCTTGCTGAATCCAAGAGTATATGTAGTTTGAATTTGTACACTGAGTGTTTAAATCAGAAGTTAATGTTTGGTGACATACCGAAAAACAAAGAAGGTAATACTTTTATTTTAATCAGTACATACAATCTACCTTTGCATTCTTTATGATGGAAGTTAAAAATTTGTTAAGTAATCATTCTAAACTTAAATACTACACTTTAACATCTGTAGAAAAGTCAATGTCATTAGACCTATCTAAAGACAGGAATATACATATTAAAAAAGCTGACAAAGGTGGAGCTACAGTGATTGTGGATTATGAATGCCATAAGAACAAAATGTTTGAAATGTTAAATGATGATAAATTTTATTTCTGGTAACCAGAAATGAAATAAGTAGAAATTATAGAAGAGCAGATGCTTGGCTGCAAATAAATGTATTATAGGATATTGCATGAATACATATATGTTCTAGTGTTTTACTATAAAGTATCCTTTAATAGGAACATTTTTAGGCATTCTAAAATTCAAACTTAAATAAATAATCCAGTTATGAGATGAATAGTTTCAGCAAAAAAGTTCTGTGGGAGCTTCATTTTTGAAAGACAGTTTTTATTTTAAGGAAAAATACAAAACATGATATTAAAAGGAACAGAAATTTTAGTGAGCATTGACTTAAAGTCATCATACGCAGTAATTCCAAATGAAAAAGGAGTGGAATGGGTAAGTTATAAACTAATGGAAAGCAGAATTTATTCAGTGAAGGAAGTAAAATGCATTATTGAAGCTACAGAAATGGTATTAAAAATATTTTTTGCATTTGAAGGGAAGTATTTTCAACAAACAAAACATGTAGTGATGGGAGTGACACTGGCCTTAAATTATGTTAATTTGGTAATGAGAGGATAAATTTATTAGAGAAATTAATCATTTTAATAAAATTAGCTTATATGGGCATTTTATTAATTATATATTTTAATATGAGATAGTACTGAACAGCAATTGAAATAATGTTTATTATATTTAAATGTTACAACAGAATTGTTACAATTTAAGTATTATTCACTTTCACTAAAAATAATTTGTATACAATTATGAAGTTCATGGCTGACAATTTAACTACACATGAAAAAGAAAGAGAGAATATAAATGAAACAATACAAGAAATATTTAGGAGAAGAGTGCTCCTAGAAAATAATTTTAATGGTTAATTTAAGGAAGAAAAAAGGAGTAGACATAGATTTTAAGTATGGTGTTAACCTGTACATTAGACAATAAAGAGATAAAAAAGATATTGGAGTTAAATTGGAAGATTTTTAATGGAAATCAATAAGTGAAGAGGATGTTAAGGTTGCAACCAAGTTTTAACAAGAAGAAGAATTTAAAACAAATTTTAGAGAGAACACCATTTTAGATAAAGAAAAAAAATCAGGTGGGGTACATTTAAGTGTAACAAAAGTAAGTTTTTTAAGTACATTAGAGAAGCTAATAGAGTGTTTTCTGAAAACACAAGACAACTTATTATCCTTAGAAGGTTCAATTATGATTCTATTTTTAAGTTTAGTAGTGTGCAGTAAATGTAATTCATTTTATACAGTTAAAACCAAGAGAAAGTTGAAAATTAGAGTGTATGAATGCTTTAGGTAAACATCATTTGCATTATAAAATGTGTGCTTTAAAATTTCAGTATTGGAACACATTAAAATGAATGTGTGGGGGGACAGATAAGAAGAATTACATTTTTGTGAATTCAATTGGCAAATATTGAATGCTTGCCATGGTAAAGGAATTAATGCAGAAATTAATTTTAAAGTGGTTTTAAACAAATATAGACATCACCTTCCCCAGGATTCACGAATCCTCCATGTAAGACTAAATAAGTCCTACTTGGAAACTGCAGTTGAACGGTATGACGTCAGTATGCCATGCATATTCATGAGGGCACGCTGACTCCACTCCAAGTTTAACACGGACAGTGCAGGAAGGCAGGAGGCATGACTGACTGCCGAGCAGTCCAAAGGTCCACACACCCTGCAAGTGTCTGAATTGTGAAATGTCAACACACATGAGCAAGTCTGCTCAAATGTCTACATACCCAACACTACACTCCTTCACATTGTAAACCCCCAGTACAGTTATAAAATGTAAAACTTTAAAATTTTTTTTTTTATAATTCCCGATATAGCTGCCCATATTTGCGCATGTTTGCGTGGGTGTACCCATTGCTTAGCTGCAGTTAGCAATTTTGACATTGAAGAGCATAATAAGAAATTTTTATGCAAATTAAGCCAAATAGCAATAGCGTAATGGTAGAGCCTTCGCACAAAGAGGAGGCATTCACGGTTCGAGTCCCACCATTCCCCTTTCTATTTTATGTTTTAAATTAGTATATGAAATAATTCCTGACATATATGAATACAATTTTACTAAAAAGCATTGAAATGGCCTATGTGTCAGTGAACAAAATATATATATATAAATATAAGAAGGATCTTGACATATAATTGCCTGTAGCTAAGCAGCGCCTTACCCAGCACAATATAGTTGACCATAGTTAAGCAGTGCTTTACCCAGCGCAATATAGTTGCCCATAGTTAAGCAGCACTTTACCCAGCACAATGTAGTTGCCTGTAGTTAAGCAGTGCTTTACCCAGCGCAATATAGTTGCCCATAGCTAAGCAGCGCTTTACCCAGCACAACAGGTTTGCGCAGAGCTGCGCACCACACTAACCAGCGCACCGTAGGGCAACGTGGAGCAACGTAGAGCAAAGTTGCCTAAACACAGCCACACCCCCTAGCCTGTCTGGACAGTAGTAAAATAAAAAGCAATGACAAGGTTCAAACCCGGGACACTGTGCACCATAATCAAAGTACTGAACCACTAAGCCATGACAACATAGGGTAAACATCCACTGTTAACATACATATACTTATAAATGGTAGATTAACCATTGCTAAGCAGGTCTGCAGTCAGCTGAGAATTTTCAAAAACGGCCAATCACAAAAAAGTGTTGGCAATGCGACATATTGAAGCTCCATAGGCGGGAATACTTGCCATAACTGATTGTAGCTCCCATCTTCAGTTAGAATGGCTGGTGCTGGAGAGGATACTCGCTTTTGAGCGCTACGCTGGGGCATCGAGGAGTCAAAATACATGGTTTGGATCCTTGTCCACCATCATGAGTCAAGACTCCTGCAGGGCCAGTTCCAAGGGACGGAGTACAAAGCAGAGGCTTGTAACCGGTTAGCTCATGATCTCACCAGTGCCACAGGCGCCCCTCGGACTGGTGAGCAGGTCCATCACCAACATGCAGACCTGAAGAGACGGAAGCAGGACCTACTGAACCAATGGATACAGGAGGCCCGTTACATGCAAGATGCCCCACTACTGAGTAGGTAGCCATGGAATGCAGTATGTAAGACATGCTAATTTAATCTATATAATGGATAGGTATGTCTTAATACTTGGACAGTTAGTATGTCAGATATAGGTCAGGTATATAATGAACTAGCCAAATCCATTACACAACCTAATGCATGTTGCCTAGTGTAATAATACATATAGGGGATATACACCTGCAGTCAATAGGAATGTAGTGTAGACTAAAATTACTAATAAGATGTTAATGGAGGTTTCTTTTTACACCCTACTGTATGTGCATAAACAATGCAATTCCACACCATAGTGGGTATGTCTAATCTCAAAACATTTGTTGGGACATATGTCCAATTGTTCTATAAATATCTGCATTTACTTTTATGCATGTGCCCTGTTCAAACACCACAATCTTGGTGGCCTGTTGCCACCAATCATCCCTGCATGCTGTTGTAATGTCCACTGTCGTTCAATATATGCATGTGTTATGCTTGCTGTTCAACTGTTGGAACCCTGGTGTGTTGAGTTAATGGGAATATTAATGCATGCTGTTACAACTAATTTGGAATGCTTTTGTCTATGTTGTAATTAAACACACCTAATCACAGAACGTATGTGAAGGCCGGTCCCAGCGGACCCACCTGTCCCTCCTCAGCTGGTGATTGTACCTGGCATCAGCAGGTCCGGTGCCCAGCCCGGCCTCCCCTCCTCTGTTGGTCCTGTGAAGCACTGCAGGGGATGGGGCTTGCCCCCCCCGTGCAAGCATGGGCAAAGAAGGGCCACCTGTCACCCTCCAAAGGGTCCGGGCTGTGGTGCGTAGGGAGATCCAGCATTCAGTCGCTGATCCCCTATGCCAGATCAAGGCAAGAGTGGCGCGACTCATGGGTGAGCCTTCCCCTCCTACACAGCCCCCAGCACAGCCACCCTCGGGGCTGTGAAGGTGCAGTGGTGACTGCCCATGGGTGGGGATCTCAGTTCCACTGTTACCATCTGTGAGCTCATGGGCTTGCGATTTCCAAACATCCATCCCCGTCAATTGTGTTCACCCACACCATGTGTCATGCTCCGCCCCTGTATGCATCTGGTTTGTCTTGTCTGTTTACCTCCCCAACCTACCTCCCCAAATATACCTACTTCCTCTACCTCACATTCCACTCTCACCTGAAAAAAAAAAAAAAGGGCAATCTGTTCCCACAAAAAATTATGCCCCATACATAGCTTCCCATTTCGCACATATGTCCGCTGGACATGTAAACTGATAATTATAATTTGCAGTATTTTTATTTTATTTTTTATTTTTTATTTTATTTTACATTTGTTGACCGGGCTAGTCTAGCTGGATATATGTCCATTTTCAGTAGAGGCCCGGGGAGAAAAGCTCCAAGAGTTATAAAATACTAAAAACTGAGATTGACAATACAAATACAAGGATTTTACATCAGGACTAGTTAATGCATGTATTATATAAACATAATCAGAGCAAAAACATAAGTATAATAAGCAAATGATTTTAAAAGATTTTTTTTTTTTTTCATACTTTGTTGTCCTCACCCCTCTCTCAGGGGTGGAAAGTTTCAAATTTCACTCCAAATACCTAACATATGCACAGCTGTTGCTGGCAAAGAAATGGGCAGCTGTGGACCTTCCTTACACCCGTCCTGCACAACCCGAGCTGGTTTCCCTACTGTCTTTCCCTCTTTGTGCCCCCTTTTTCACCACTTTCCTATCTCCCCATTTTCTTTTCTTTCAAAGATATTAGCACGGGGGTTAGTGGGAGTAAGCACTTTTAAGCAGTAGTTAGTGGGTTTGAGCGAGTGTGTGCATGTATGAGCTTAGCTAAGCATCGCTAAGCGTCGTGCAAACTCACGCAAACCCGCTTACAACTGCTTAAAAGTGCCTTAGTCATGCTGTATGTCAGGGCCCTTGTTTGCTCAGCAGTAAAATAAAACACCTCTGTCAGTCTTGAACCTCAGACCTTGGACACACTAGACTGCATGAAGTACCACTAAGCCACAGCAGATATGCATTAATTTGGTGCTGAAATAAATATATCATGCAATACAATGAGTGAATGTAAAGGAAAAATAGGAAGACCATAACACAAAGCTTGTTCTGTGGATCTTTATCAGCAATTGTTGTGGAATTGCATTACATGACTGTGATAAGAGAAGCAGCCATTCTAGCAGCAAATAATGTTATAGAGGCACTTTACAACCCCCACACAGTATCATAGCAGGACAAACACTGGCATATCTGATTAGGGCAGAGGCCATACTTCCTAACTGTGACTACTTTTCAGGGATGTCCCTGATTGTGAAACATATTTTAGCTGTGTCCCTCTGAATCCCTCTGAAAAGTACTGACACTAGTCAGAAAGGTGGGGTATTACACAATGAATAATGACAATAATAACAGTAGACACCGCTTGTACTTCATAAAAGGTGTACTAATCCATATGCACTGCATCACTCAAGTCTACACTTACTGTCTCTATTATTTGGAAGGTGTACCTCACTTTTAACTACCTATCCCTGACTCCATGCAAATATGTATCTGAGTGTTTCATAGGCCTGGTTGAGGCACAAACACACAGGCATATCAGCTTTTCTGCTGTTACATACTCTGCAAATAGCTTTGGGAGGACTTCCACAAGCATACCCTTATGTAGGAGTACAACATAGAAATACCAAAGAATGTGGCCATGTACTGGTAGCGACTGACTGTAACAATGCCATTGTACCAGTGCTGAAAACACCTGTGGGTTGCACAGACAAAGAATAACATGGCTAACATCTGGCTACCATCTGGATAGGTTCACAGTTGGGAACTATGCAGACAGACCACCTGCCTTGATAAGCTAACAGGTACACACCAATCCTTTAAGTCCAGTAAGATAACATTCACCCAATAATACATAATGCTCTCTGTATGTCTGCATCGCCCCCCCCCAAATTTTAAATATACGTGTGTGTTTAGGGTCTACCAAGGATGTAGGTAGGCATACTCAGTACTGGAATTGTCCAATTTTCCTGAGAATCCTGTGCTAATGTCAACAATAAAAAACACAAACCCTGCAGAAGTGAGTACATTAATATGCACAGTATAACAGCTCACAAACAGTTCATGTGCCAAAAGAATACTTCTCAATAATTACTTTTGTATGGCAGTTAATTATATAAGTAGAAAAGAAACTACATACTCACATATATCTTGTGTAAGCATTTGTAGGGGTGAGTTAAACTCTACACTGATAGCTCTGTACTGGAAGTGGCAACAGTCAGGTCTGAGTACAAAATGTACATCACTGTCAGCACCTCTAGCTTCAGATATAAGAAGTATACCAACCTTCTGACTTAAACAACAGTGTCCAAAGCAAACAAGCATGGGCCCCACTCTGGAAATCTGAAAGGACTATGCCTACATAACTTAGCAATTTATAGCATTGGGTTGCTATGACAGTGAGTAATGCAATTACCACACAGCAGGCTGTATGCATTTACCAAATGCTGGGCACCAATTGGTGCAGAGGGCATCACATGCATATCTGCAGATACCTATAAAAGCAGACTGCACTTGCTATCCCCACATGCAATCATTACATTGCACGTGTTATAGCATCTGTAAACCTGGAGAGGAGTAAAAAAAAATGATTACTTAATAAAACAAAAATTTAATTAAGTAAAACAAATTTACTGAATTACTAACCAAAAATATTAATTAAGTTAAAAAAAACGTAATTAATAACAAAAACAAATTAAGTAAAAGCAAACTTTACTTAATTAATACCAAAAAAAAATTGTCAAAACATACACAGACGGACCTGAAAGTGGCAAACAGGTATGTAATGGATATGTGGTTACCGGCAAGTAGTAGATGTTTATGAAGAGTACTGTACGTACTTTGAAACATGCATATGTGGCAGCAGTAGGTATGTATGCACTGATGCCATGCATAACTACTGCCATGGACAAATTAGTGTGTAGCTGTGTGCAGTGGGCATAACTGTGACATATGTAGCTCAGCATTAAATGTCAAACATCAGATCATGTTATCTGTTCTGTACAGTACTGTGTATAATGGCTGTTTGGGGGAGTAGTGCAAACAGCTATATAAACCTGGATGTGACAGAGTAACACATGCATGATAGTCATATAATGTGTAGCTTAGCATTGGCAACTGCTGTACCAGGCTAGTATAGTAATGTAGCATTAGCAGCTATAAAGACTCCCTGTAATATTACTGTTATGCACACATGTGACAACTGTTCATGTTGTAGCAAGGCCCAACAGGTCATCCGTGAGGTCTATGGACTTACAACAGTGTGGACCTTGTGTGTGTGTGGCACACACATATGGAGAGATATTTATGTGTCAGATATATTAGCATCTTAACATGTGCATAGAGCAAGGGACATACTGCAACTGTTTGTGAAAGGTGGACATATATATGTTGGTGAAGGTTGTTATGTGCATATTTTTATGTAGGTTGTAGTGTGTGGAAAACAAGACAGCATACAGTGCTGGTATATGACATGTGGTGTTTAAACACTGTGGGTATGATTTGTTAGGTTTTTAGTCTTCCAGACAGGGAGTCCTGCTAAAGATACATGGGCTGAGAATACCTTCAATGCATTCTTCACAAGACTGTGCAATATTATTACATAAGTGTATCCCTCTCAACCTTTGCATAATTGATATTCCCACCATGAAAGGTGGACTGTATATGTGCCTATATGTAAATCTATATGTACACCAATGGATGTTTATATGTACGCTCAAGCTCAATGTTGTAAATGTATTGCCATCCCTTTTGTTAAAAACCCTGTACCCATGAACTACCACATAGGTGGCAGTCTACTCAACACCAAAAGTATAATAGGAGAACAGGGGACACAGGTGGACATTAGTGTCCCTTTTGATAATCACAGTGCCACACTAGTCATGTAAACTGTGTACGGTCCACATGTCATCAGAAAAGGTGTGTCATCCATGGAAAAAGAGGTCAGTGTTCCACTCTAATCATCAGTCATAAAACCCATCATAGAGTACAATGGCCCTTTTGGTATGTACCTCAGAAGACATCTACAGCAACTGTAGATGCCAGGCATATACCTCACAAAGAGCATTACCAGACTCAAACAGATGCCCTATGCAGACTGTCTTACAAAACCACAGCTGCACTGTGTTGCATACCGCCTACCCAGAGGCAACCTCTGCCTAACATACAAAGCTATGCCAAACCCACAGGTGTTGGACATGCTCCATGTAAACAGATCAAAATCCCTACAAGCTACACACTGTACTGATCTAAACCTTGTAACGTCAAAAAGCAGAACATGCTGGAGTGGTACATTCTCATCTCAGACACATACCACACTCTGGAACTAACTACCTATCAATAGCAAAGAAAGGTCCTCATTAGCGGTCGTCATGAATAATCATGATGAATGGATATGAGATAGGAAATACAACCCGGGAATCACCTCTGTGGCTCTGCATGACAGGGGCACATGAACTTGAATTACATGGGTGTTGAAGGGCAGGGTACCGTATGGCTAGGTTTCTATAGGCCCTACGGCTAATAGCCTATTAGCTACCTAGGACCTGATACACACATGCATGAACTTGTTGCATTAATTGCTATGTGAGGTTGACTGAGTGTGATGGTGAATGTGTAGGTGAATGTGTCAATGCTGTGTATATGTGTGATAGCCTAGTGGGAAACTGTTTATATCATGGTATGTAGTGTTCTAGCTCTGATCCCCGCAAAAGATATGTATGCTATTGCTAGGCAGGAAAAGCAGTATGGCATACGGTGTGACATAGTCCCATGGTGTTGACTGGAGTGTGCCATTGTAGGCTAAAGCAGTACATGTATGCTTATTGATTGTTAACACTAGTGAATACAAATCCCATATGAACTGTAGTACTACCTGAAGCTGTAGGCCTAAACAGCACAGTATGGTGTATATCCACATTGCTTGGAAACACTGTTTTGTTTGTTACCTGTAGTCCTCACACATTACATACCTCAAGCATAAGGTTTTGTAAGTGCTGACACACAGTGCTGTATGGTACACAGGTAAAGCTCATCTGGGTTGCCATACCTTTGTGTCTTGTAGGTATGTCTGATGTGTGTGTGGGTATGCCTGTAACATGGCCTCTGTTGTATGTGTGTTACAGGATATAAGTGCATATCTAGCAACATGTATAGTGTAGCACAGCAGTATGCCACCTATATTGATGAATGTGCACATATGTTACTTAGGGGTTTGCTATCAACAAGTAGTGTGGTGTACTGGTAGTACTGTAACTGTACTTTACAATTATTTCAATGGATGACATATTTCTGTATGCATTAGCTTCATATATACCTCCTGTGGCTAGGTGATGCATTGTGTCACATACAGTGTGCCATGTACTGTTGTATATTCTTACATACTGGTTTCACTTTGTTGCTGTGCAGAACATGGTTTAATATATAGAACGTGCCAGGCACTGTCAGACAGTTGTGGGCTGAGCACTATGTGATATTAAAAGTGTGTCTCTACTGACAGCCAATAGTTTGCTATATATGACATTTCATTGATATCTGTACTTTAGAATGTTAAGTGTACCACATGAGTTGTTCACAATTATTGCTTTATTGTCTTCCAGGGACATGTCTCACCATCGCAACCCTGTGTATTCCCCTGAAGAAGAGGAAATCATAATATCCACCCTAGTACAACACACACCCTGCTGTTCTCCAGAATCAGCCAGGACCAGCATGAGCACACTGCACTGTGGCAAGATGTTGTCCGTTGGGTTAATGACATAGGCATGCATAACCGGACTTATGAACAGGTATGCCATCACTGCAGTGATTTAATTAGACATGTCCAGCAGCATGCCTCCAATGTCCGCAGACAACAGCTTGCCACAGGTGGTGGTGCAGCATTACATCTGCCCCTCACCAGAGTGGAAGAGCTGCTCCTCAGCGTGGTGGCTCCTGGCCTACCACTACAACAGACATGTGTAATCATGGAGGCCGGAGTCACCCAGCAAGTTGACTCGGAGCGTGCAGGTAACATGGCATATCTGTAGACTACTGTTAGCTCGATTGTTAGAACATGCATATGTCAGATGTGTACTGTGTATTTAGAAGATGTGGAGCCTGGTGTTGTGCAATACTGATAATTTGGAACATAATCTGTATGCCTGTGACTGTCAACCATTGTACTACTGTAAAATTGCAAACTCACAGCAGCAATGCCATAGTTGTTGTCATTGACAAACTGTCTCATATCCTTGTAGGTCCCTCTGGTGTGACAGCAATACAGCAGACCCATGCTGGTGAGTGTTCTACATTTAATATAGCAAATAACATGTGCATGTCATAGGGGAGTTGTAGGCCATATACACATGTAAAACACCTACACATAATGCATGCTCTGCATGTTTTCTGTGGGACTATGCACATCCCAGTAACATGAGTAGCTGCCTCAAACACATGCAATATACAGAGCATCCCAAACAATTGTGGTACGCTGTAGTGGACATTGTATAGGCAGAGTCAATACACATGCACACAACATACACCACTTTGTCATATGCAGTATGTGTTAATATGATACACATGGTGTATTTAGACACCTGCTGTAAGGTCAGACTCCAGTATCCCAAATGTCATCTACACAGCACACATACTATACCTGAGGGGTAGAGGCCTATCATGGGGCGGTGTGACATTCTTCAACACACAACACATTCATGTTAGGCAATGCTCCCTATTGAACACCTTACATACCCGTGTAACAACTGCCTGTGAAATTGTTAATGTAGCCACAGTGCTGCAGTTCAGGTACAGCAAGAAAGTTGCCAGTGTGGCACACATTAGTGGCCTTGAGTGACCACATGATGCTGCCTGATGATGGCTCATGGTACTACACTACATCCAGTTACAGTAACTACAGTACTATACATTCATTGTTATACACCTGACAGTTGTGCGCATCCAGCCATGGTATGTACACCTGTGAGTGATGGTACACAGGACAATGAAAAGCATTTAATACTTGCACAGCAATGTTGTGTCCATGTACACATTGTCTTCCAGGGTGAGGCCAATCATTGAACAACACACATGCATCAAAGACATGTATATTGTTATTAACAAGGACTCTCTACACTCGCACTGTATGCTGTTGAGCAACACACATCCTTCATGCTGACATGTGTGATAGGACTCTTTGGCTTGTGATACTGTACTCCACCATCAACCACTAATGAGTATGTTCTGGATTGCTGTTGGTGTGTGTTTGTGTGTGTGTGTGTGTGTGTGTGTGTGTGTGTGTGTGTGTGTGTGTGTGTGTGTCTACTTTAGTGAGTAGTGTGTTTGTGTTCATGTGTTCATGTGTGCATGTGTTCATGTGTTCATGTGTGCATGTGTGTGCATGTGTGCATGTGTGCATGTGTGCATGTGTTCATGTGTGCATGTGTGCATGTGTGTATGTGCTCATGTGTGCATGTGTGCATGTGTTCATGTGTGCATGTGTTCATGTGTGCATGTGTGCGTGTGTGCGTGTGTGCATGTGTGCATTTGTTCATGTGTGCATGTGTGCATGTGTGCTAACATCATGTACAGATTCTAAAGTGTGTTTCCTGTCTTCCTGTCACAGGTGCTGAGGTTGTGTTGGTTGAGTGCAGCAGGGAACCTGAAGTCACTGCCACAAATAGTGGAAATGATGATACATGTGTTGTGGCACAGGCAGGTTTGACAGGGTCTGTCGTTGGGCCGCCAATCGACAGTACACAGCTTTCCACCCCATCTATGTGCACATTCATACTGCCAATACATCCCTCATCACCAATGGCCTTAGCTGAGGAACAGCATACAGTAGGCATTGACCAGGGTAGTGTGGTATCTATGGCACATGCATCCCCTCACAGCAGCCATACCCAGATTCCTGGAATGGTACCACATAGGCAGATGTCCAGGGGTTCTCGTGGGAGCACTGCTGGTTGTAATGCCCCTGGCAGACGTACCTCCACAGGTCTTACAACCTCAGGTATGTTCTGGGCTGTAATGCAGGCACAGGCATGTATGGAACAGTACACCAGACAGGGACTAAGGGCGCAGAGGGCCCATAACACCGCTATCAATGACAGTATCCATGACCTTGCCGGTGCCATCCTTAATTACACCAAGGTCATTGATAGACGTTGGGGGGGACATTAGATGTTCTCCGCAATGTCATGTCCATGTGCCAGGACAGTGCAGGATGGCTACAATGTCGACGTGGATGTATGCCAGCAACATCATCGGCAGGCAGTAATCGCGGATGACACACAAGTCACAGCCACTCCCGTAGTGGCAGTACCAGCCCCAGCAATGTTGGGGCTGGGCTGTCAATAGACCATCATAGAAGACCACGTGCATGTGGCTCTGGCCAGTTCCAGCAGTGAAATGGGTCCAGTCGACATCCCTCTGCCTCTGGTGATAGTACCCAGTCTGGCTTAGTACCCAATACTGTCCGTGGCACCACTGCCAGGCACAGGTACTGTGCCCGAGGCCAGAGACGGTGATCTGTACAGCCGGGCAGGTACAGTCTGTGACTGTCTCACAACCTCCCGTATATGGCAGCCACATGGTGGAACTGTGTGCATGCAGACACACACACATAAACCAAACACCTAGGGCTAACACTTACACACACACATTACATCAACATTGACCCATGCTGTACTGTTGTCCCTCACACACACAGACACACACACACACACACACACACACACATGTATGTCGATTGGATGGGTCAATGTCGGGCTCTGGCAAACCAACAATACACCCTGTGCATATGATGAAACTGTGCCACCTCCTGTCATCTGTAACATTGATGCAGGAACAGGCTAACATGGTGCTGATGCACAGGGTGACTTTATAGCAGTGTAGCAATGTTAGCATGTTGTCAACAGTAAAGTGTAATGATATCCTTGTAGGTATATCTGAGCAGGCATGATGCATTAAAGCTAGAATTATCAATGTAGTATTGTTTACACCAGTGTTAATTCCAAAAATGTATTGTCCGCCCATGTGCCACTTGGCTGATGTGTGTAGTTTTGGCAGCATGTGTTGGTGAGTGGACAGTATGTGTGTGATGTGTGCAGTACAGATTTGCAGGTGTACATTTGTGAACATGGTTGAGGTGCACTGTCTGCATGTACGTGCATAGTGGACACATGGGAAGGGTGACATGCCCTGTATTACACAGTGTTAACACTTCATAGTTTCTATTGGTGGCCAGTATGCATTTTACTACACATATGTTTTAACTTGGGTACACATGTGTGTATGACATGGTTTGATACTATGCTGTGGGTGATACTGTTACTCTCTGTCATTGGTTTGCATTCTGGTAGTATACACAACCTCAACAGCCTGACTATAACCAATCGTTAGATGATGTGTTGACAACTGACACACAGATGTAGGAAACTCAGTAGCATTTGGATCCTTCCGGTACTATACTATACCAGTAAGTAGTGGTATTGACCGCCACCCATTCCTGGGACCACTCCTGTTTGGCATGTAGCCCTCTTAGGTACAAGCAAACACACTAGGGACATGTCCGTCCACATCTGGAAATGCATACAGTGGCCTACAATGCATTCTCCGGATGAGACACTTATCCTCCACAAGGATATCATACAGACAGATACCTGTTGTCCAACCCATGCTGTAAAGCTATAAGCCAACTATAGCATAGTCATCCACATTTGCTAAACATAGTATCCCGTCAGTACCACATAGGTAGTAGCCCCTAGCATGTAGAACGGGTACCGATGTGTACATACAGCCAAGTGTTATGTCATCTGTCCTTTGGTATTCACATTTCCAAAGGTATTCTGAAGTCCCTCGGTGTATCACATAAGCAATAAGGGATCTGTATGCATATCCACAAAGTTGTTGTACACCTATAATGAATGTCCATTATTAACAGACTTTGTTGTGTTTGAACATGTCTGAAATATACCCCAGGCATGAACCCTCACTCACACTAGTCTATAGAAACTGTCATGGGTGTGTGTGATACAGATGACCTAGGCCACAGATCACTACAGTGGCTGGCCTTGTTGTAAACATACATATGTGACCTAAGGTCTGAAAAGCAGCAGCACAATCTGTCAAAGGTAACAGATGTATTCATGCAGAAAGCAGGCTTCACACCTATGAACTAATTGAGATCACATGTACATATATGTATTTGCCACACAGATACCTGAAGTGTACAATGCACATACTGTTGTTATACTGATATGTCATACAGTAGTAAAAGCAAAACCCACAGCACATTGACCAACAGTGTCACACACACACAGCAATTGCAGGATTCAAACACCCACCTAACTATTTTATGATACTAGGGAAGCACGTATTAACATGACACGCTATATGCTTTACTAGGAGTTTGCATTTCCACTGCTATATTTGTAGGATGCTGACATCATCAGACTTGCCAAAGAGGAATATACCACATTTAAGGTGTTTTCCTAGTCTCCAAAAAGGGCACTCCTCTCCAAGGCAATTACACAGAAACATACACCCCCCACAGCAATTGCAGGATTCAAATCCCTACCTAACTATGTTATGATACTAGAGAGATACGCATTAACACGACGCACTATATGCTTTAGTGGGAGTTTTCATTTCCACTGCTATATTTGTGGGATGCTGACATCACCAGACTTGCCAAAGAGGAATATACCACTTTTAAGGTGTTTTCCTAGTCTCCAAAAAAGCATTCCTCTCAAAGGAAATCACACACAAACACCCCCACAACAATTGCAGGATTCAAACCCCTATTTAACTATGTTATGATACTAGAGAGATATGCATTAACATGACGTGCTATATGCTTTACTGGGAGTTTTTATTTCCACTGCTATATTTGTGGGATGCTGACATCATCAGACTTGCCAAAGAGGAATATACCACTTTTAAGGTGTTTTCCTAGTCTCCAAAAAGGGCACTCCTCTCAAAGGAAATCACACACAAATATACACCACCCCCCCACACACTCAGCAATTGCAGGATTCAAACCCCTACCTAACTATGTTATGATACTAAAGAAATACGCATTAACACAGCACACTATATGCTTTACTGAGTGCTTTTATTTCTCCTGCTATATTTGTAGGATGCTGACATCACCAGACTAGACATGGTAATGTGTGTGCACTTTGTTTTATGCAATCCCAGGACTGAGCCATGGGGGACAGCAGGTGTTACCAGCTTGAACAGGACTCCATAATTCTTACCTTGTGTGATCTATCTGTGGCCCAGTTGCCAATCCATCAGATGACAATACATATTTATGCACAGGTTGTTGATTTTGTGGATACGACATGTGTCTGGGATGTTGGAAAAGGGCTATTCAAAGTCTATGTGGAACGTGTTTAGCTAATTTCATTGATGTATGTCCTGGGTGGCTGCCTTGCAAACAGTCTAGCATTTTTGGGAACCATGATCTGCCCATGACCAAACCAAAGTTGGTAGGGTTGTGTGTTTGTAGGCTTCCAATAGCTCTGTTTATGACTTCAATCATGATGGACTCCATGGCCTTGCAGATCAGACTTCATAGGCTTATAAGATTATAGTTCCTGTGGTCTGTTGTGCACCAACGCTTGTGGGGTGTGCCATATGTTGCTGTAACCCATTCAACAGTTTCATATCCTGTAGAGAGGGTGAGGCTCAACAGACTGTTCAGGTGCAGGGTCTGTTTCTTCTGCAGTTCACTTATGACACATATAGGGAAACAATGTAATCCAATTAATGCCATGTTTTCAGCTTTGGAAGGCGCTGTTTACGCATTCTACATGTGATATCTCCTGGTATGATGATAGGGCCTTTTGTCAGTGGGAGGTGAGTATGTATGTATGGGCCTGTCTGACAGGATGTTGGCATTGTCAGTCATTTACAGTCGACCCTGACTCAGGACATATATGCGTGTACATTGCTATTTATGACATAGCTGAAGGAAGCATCATGGTTCTGTATGGACTCCTTCGCAGATAATCTTTCCATAACCTGGATTGGATAATGTCTGGAGTGCACATTGATCATTGATGATACTGATTGCAGGTTTTTTATCTTCTTTGCTTTTCCACTTTTTTTGAACAACCTAAATATCTGTAGTACATATTTGATTATGACAGGGTTCCAATATATTATATATGTGTCTGTTGTCATATAACTGTGTGCACAAGGCAGGATTGGTGAATAGTGAGAGGTTCCTGGGTTAACACATGCAACTGCCAGATATGTGTGGCCCACTGCTGTACTCAGACATGGCCTAAGTGTGTGAGCATGCCCAGTTTGGCCTTTCAGTATGTTGTTGCCTGACATTTGCCTCATTTATTCGTGTGTGAGCATACCCAGTGTGACCTTTCAGTATGTTGCTGTCTGAAGTCCACTACATTTGTTGACGTGTGTGAACATGCCCAGTATTAACATTTATACTATATGTGTGTTGAAAATCAAGTTGTATTTTTACTGCGGGGCTCACCTTTGCGTCATAACTCTACAGGAATTATGCTGTGCCTGCAGGGTTTCCATGAGACACTTTGCATAGACTTATCAACATTTCTTCATACAGGGTGATCAGTGAAATACTGTCATGGTTTAGTGGTTCAGTACTATGACTATAATGCACAGCATCCTGGGTTCAAGGACTGCCACTGCTTTATATTTTCATACTGGGCAGACCAGAATGCTTAAGGACCAGTAAAGCAAATATGAGCATGTTTACCTGCTTTTGCTCAACTATGCCCAACTTTGACCGAACTTTCCCAACATTGCTCAACGTTGACCAACATTGCTGAACATTGCCCAATATTGCTCAACATTGCCCATAGTTCTGCTAGTTTGTGTGTGCAATTTTGTTTACATATACTAAATAGTGGTAAAAGCTGTTTAGCACTGCTTTATATTGCTTAAAACATGGCAATCATGCCTCAGGTGGTGCTGCAGGGCTGCCTATGTCGGATGTACATAGTACACTCTATACATGTTTGAAAACAGGTAGTGTCAAGTTAGGCATCCCTTTTACTATATGTGCGAGTCAGAGAGAGGTAACATTTCCAGGGTTCCTACTGAGCCAGTGTATGTGCTATGCATTGCCTCTTTGCCAAGGCCAAAGCATACTGGGCACGCCTCCTTCTGCCTACTGGGGCAGGCTCAGGTTGTTCCTCCTCCAAGTCACACACTGCCTGTGATGGCCTTGGCAATGGTGGGGGGCTGTTTGGCCCGGCCCTATGCTGCTCCTGCTGCAGCTGTTTTCGCAGGATCATATTATGCACATACCATGACAATTTGGGTACATGTAGTTGGTGAGTACTGCAAGGATCCACCAGATGTTTCCAGGCACCGGAACCGTGACTTGAGCAGCCCAAACACATGCTTGATTACATTTCGTGTTTGTGCATGTGCCTCATTATGGCGTTTCTGTTCAGGTGTGTGTGCATTTCTGATGGGTGTCATCAGCCACGGCTCCAGTGCATATCCAGCATCCCCCACTAGGTGACCATGAGGGATGTCCCCATTGGCAAATGTCTGGTACAGCTTTGTCAGATGCCAGATATGGGAATCATAGTAGCTTCCAGGGAAGCCAGCACTCACATTCAGTATTATGCCCTGGTCATCACACATGACCTGGCAGTTGATGGAGGGGAAGCCCTTGCAGTTAAAGTAGGCCCGACCCTGCTCACCAGCTGGTGCTTTGATGCATATGTGTGTGTGCAGTCTATTGCACCCACTACCTCAGGGTATTCCGCTATTTGCTGGAAAAGACGTATATTGCTGGCCAATACCTCATGGGAATTGGGGAAATATACATGATCATCGACATGTGCTGACATGGCATTCAGGAACTGGTGCAGTACCCTGGATGCTGATGCCTGTGAAGTCCCCATCATATCACCAGTTGGTCTCTGGAAGGTACCTGTTGCTAGTATTCTTAGGCCAACACATAACTTGGTTTCCACTGGGATGGGTTCCCCTCTGTTGGTTCTGTGTGTGAGGTGTGGCCTGCACAGCTCAACAATTTGCTGCATGAGGTCTCTGCCCACTCTATAGTGCTCCACTATCTCGACCTCATGTAGCCCCTGGTAGGTTACCCTGGGCCTGTACACTCTTCTCTGTCTCCTCACTGTGGGTTGCTCAGCAGCATTCGCATTGTCACCACCCTCAGCATGTTGCATGTGTTGCCTTATAACAGCAATGGCAGCCCCTAACATTTCTTTGTCTCAGTAAAGCTTTTTAAGTTTTCACTTTTCTTAGTTTACTGCAGTGTTGCAGTGTCTCTGAGGAAAACATGGTGGAAAGTTGTTTGCAGAGTTTTAAGTGCTGGGCTGGGCTGGGCTAGTGTACTGCCTGTATAATTGCCTGATTCTGATTGTTTTCACCTGCTAGCTTTGCTAGTTCTCCTTGGTTATCTTCCAACTATTTGTTGTGCTTCCTTTTCCCTTTCTGTCTCCACAGGGGGCAGCACTGCGCAAATAAGTCCAAACACACACACATACCAGCTCACACGTGCGCACACATGCTTACACAGCCTAACACTTGCTGATTCCTGCTTGAATGCGCACACACAGGTGCAAACGCGCTTACACAGATTTCAACAAACTTACACATGCTTACTCCGGCTTAAACGCACGCACACAGGGCACACGCGCACACACAGTCTTACTCGGATTTACAGGCACACACCCACGCGCAAACACATTGCAGGCACTTCTACAAGAAACTTTAGTGTTATCCATGGCATACACCTTCAATTTCATGGCTTTAGCTAGGATACCTGTTGACACGCCTCTTCCAGTGATGAGTAACTGACAGCAAACACATGCCACTCTGCTCCAATGAACTTACATTCTTTCATACATACCCCCCTCATGATGTCACCTATCTTCTACTCTGATACTCCTTTTATCCTTCTCTTACACTCCACAGACTTTGCTCATATGCCATGTAAAATTGGGATTCACTATCCTTACCCTCATTTGCATAGGATTGCCTACTAATGCTTGGTTACATCTCTTAGACTGAGCTTCCCCACTTAGCAACCTCTACTCAGTAGCCATGTTGTCTTCAGCCTGCCATTCACTTGGATGGCAGTTGAATATTTTGAATAAAATCCCTATTTGTGGCTTTTATTTTTTTTTTTTCATGGTTTTTTAGAGCACAGCACTTTTGCGCGGTGCTGCGCTACGCTTAAACTTCGGAGATCGAGGTAAAAAAAGAATATTTTTTTATTTCACAGCAGGAAACATTGCCAGTGGCCATATATTTGGCCATTGGCATGCTTCCTCAACTGGATGCATCCTTTATTTGGAGCTGTCACGGCTCCATTTGCTATTTGCAAAATGGTACTCAGTTGACAACGGAGTACATTTCTGCAAATAACACTACTCTTACTCGGACAGGTTAGGGTTTCCTGGATCGCAAATTTACCTCATTTGTATAGCTTTTGGCAGCAAATGAGGTAATTTGCATAACCTAACCCTGTCCGTGTAAGAGTCGTTTTAGGAGCTCTCTTGCACGCCCCTGCCGGCTGTTCCTGGATCGCTCGGCAGACATGTTGGCTGCATGGAGTCTTACTCTACTTTTAGACTCCGTACAAGCCTTCATGAATCTGGCCCCTTGTTTTTTCATATGTGTTGTCAAGTGACTAAAACAGACTAAAGGAATGAAACATGAAATATAGAAGTCTAACAAAATCAACAAAATCATAATGATATCAAAACATAAAGGTAAATTGCTTTTTTCTGTGGAGTTTGGCATTAAATATTAGTACTAAACTCTTTTAACCACTTCATAAGGGTTTTTGATCAGGGGTGTTTGGATTATCATCATTTCTGACTGGGAATAATTTTTTGCAGTTAGCTAACTATAGGAAGTTTGGAAACTGCTGCTTTTCTCTTTGGATCTCAGTTTATTTTTCACAGGTGCTAAAAATGTCAGATCTTACTCAAGCAACTTTCTGACTATATATTCCATCATTGTTATAGTCTGTATAATGATCAGTTATACAGTGCTATATTCCATCTTTTGTGATTGCTTTAGAAAAATCATTCTGGAAATTTATTTTGTTTTAGGTAGGGCTAAGATACAAAGTCCATTACACTGATCGTCACTTTGTTTCAACAGGACTGTTATGAAGTATTTTTGCTGTGGAAGGGGTAGGACTAAAATGTTAAGAAGTATAGCATTACTACACATTTCTTTCAAAACCACTCCCATACCACCTTTCTTTAGGGATTGATATGGTTCTGAGATGAAGCGTGTTTTACACTAGGGCACTGTTTCAGCAGAACTGCCATGAAATATTTTTATTGGCAGTAGGGTATGAATTAGATAGCTTTTTAGCTGTGGGGCAGAACCCACGCCATGAGGGTGGTAGGTGTATTTTCAGAGAACATGAAGGTAACCAGTGAGATACTACAGGGATCTGTGCTAGGACTTCTGTTACTAGTCATATACTTCACTGATCCCCAAACCAAAAACATGGAACTCAGATTAACTGAGTTTGCAGATGACTGCAAACTGGGTGGTATACTAAAATACCCTTCCAATATGTAGAACCTACTAATTGAACTTAGACATGTAAACAACTGGTACTCTGAAAACAGGCTAAAACTAAATGCTAAAAAATACAGTATTGTTGCATTTAGCAATCAAGGTCTCTACCCAGCTTATAGCATATTAAGTGTCCCACTTCAAAACAATGATGTTGTGAGAGACTTTGGAATATAGGTAGATAACTCCCTCTCCTTTGATCATCATGTTTAACAGTTGTCTGGAAATCCTTTCATTTCACACAGCTGATCAATAAAGGTATTTCCTGTAGAAACAAAGAAGTCCTTAACCTGTATATTCTGCACTGATCAGGCCCATCACTGAATACATTTGAAATCCATCTTACTAAACATATCAAACATTGGAGACATCTCATATTATTCTGACAAAAAATATCATGGGCCTAACCATATCCCTACCATATCTGTCTATCAAGAGAAGCTGGAGGCCTTGTCTCAGTATTCAGAGTCCTATAGACTTCTTAAGGGTGATTTGTGCCTTGTCTTCCTGGCCATTAGGGATCCAGCGGACCAAGCTCTCTTATTTTTCTATAAATCAAATGGTCCAGTAACAGCTAGAAGCAGAGCCTGGAACCTGCTTCAGCAAATAGCAAATCATGATGGAAAGACGGATTTGCTTGTAATAAGTACCCCTTATCTGGAACAAATTTCATCTCCAGACCAAGCAATATGGCACATTATCTTCCTTTAGGAATGAATTAGACAACTGAAATTGTATTCATAATCCACACCCAGTATCACTGGCATATCACTCCTTGAAAATATAGGTAAAGTGGGAACTGGCAAGGTGTAAATAGCCACAAGGCCCAATTGCCTTGTACAGTCTATGAATGTAAAGTTTTTATGGGTGCCTTGGAGAAATTTTTCTTTCAGCAAGGCTCTCACAAAACCTTTGTACTGGGAGTCATACGAGAAGGACAGCTTCTCTTCTTTCAGCAGGACCTTCATGTAGGCTTTATGTGTGGTGGGTATGCCTTCTGAGTTTACTACATGGGATGATTTTTATGGGTTCAAGTCACAGCAGAATGTGTATCCTCATGGTGGAGCTAACAATTACGTATTATATACTGGCAGTGAGTAAATTCTCCCTCCAACTGTCTAATCAATAAAAAGGGTCTGTTGCTGTAGATATGAACTTTCCCACTATCTCCATTACAAATGTGATGGATGTGGGCATCCTGAAGCAAAGTAGAAATTGTTTAATGTTTCCTGACAACCAGTTAATTCTCAAATAAACTGACACTGTATGTGAGAGATGTATTTACACAATGTCTCTGGAGGCAAAGCTCTCACATAAAAGTACTCCTAATGTCAATAAGGTTGCCAGTAGTATACATCCTCACCCATCACACACAAATCAAAGCAGACACATAGACCCACATATTCTGATGCACTTAAATGTAAACTTTATAACCCCCAAAGACCTTCTAGATGAAGTACACATAACAAATTCCCTCTGCAGCCCTAATGCACTTTTTCAGTACAACACCCACATCAACACATACAGCCACATCTCATGGAACCTTTACTTCTAAGCCCATAAGGCAAGCCACCACACAATCCAACATTCTGATCACTGGAAACTCCCTTGTGAGACACACTGATGTTCCTCTCACCAGGCTGAGTAAGGAGAAAGTCACAGTCAGGCTTATCAGTGCCAAGATCGACCACATTACAAATGCACTCAGGTCATTGGATCACAAGTACCAGTATGACTCAGTCATAGTCCATGTCAGTGTAAATGACGTGAAATGTACCTCCCTAGACTATATGAAGAGTGACATCATGGAGTTCTCAGAATATGTGTCCTTGGCTGGTATGAGCCTAGCACTGAGCAGGATTTTACCTTCTCCAAGGACAATGCCACAATACAAACAAAAGATGATTGATTTTCATAATTGGCTTCATTTCTGGTATCATTCTAAGGGAGTGCAACATTTGACAGCATGGAAGGAGATGGTCAACAGACCATGCTGCTTTGCTAGGGATGGTCTGCAGATCTCTTCTCTAGGGTTTCAAATATTAGATAAAACATTATACTCCCCCATGGTGTTTTTTCGGGCAATGCCAGACTGAAAACACTTCCAATGTAGCAAATCAAAAACAAGAAAATATAAAGGTGTTGCTGCTCAATGCTAGGAGACTAAACAAAAAAAAAATCCACTCCCTAGAATCTCTTCGCCCTAGAGAATGTTGGCATCTTTGTGGTCACTGATACATGGTCAAAAGCTGCAGACAGCACACCAACAGTACGAAGTTATAATGACTTCCACACATTTAAATCAGCTACTACACAGACAGGGACTAAAGGTGGAGGTGTCTCGATTTACATCAAAATTAAAAATACCTCAAGGCTGGTTAAACAAGTCAATGCACCTGAGCTTCTCCAAGTTCAAATCACCATAGCCAAAATCCAATACCACTTCTTTGCAAGCTATAGGTCCCCATGTCTGACCCAGGAAACCCATACCATGTATTTAAACTTATTGGAAACACTCACCATCCAACCCAATACCATATTCATGGGTGACATCAATTTCCCCACTATTAACTGGGAATCAGACATCCATCCATCTATCCTCACCCCCTTTTCCCATTTTTGCACATGGGGTCGAGGTGTCACTTCTGCAGTGACAATCATCTTGAGCTAAGGTTTACACCACTGGGTGGTTAGCCTTGCTGTGGTAGTTCATTCGCACCACTCACTCATGCACACACACTCACCTATAGCCAATTTAAAGTGTCCAATTCACCAAATATACAGAAGCAGTGATTCTTGGATTTTGAAAATACAAACTCCCTGGACCAGATTGTCAGTACACTAACCAGGGATCCAGCCATAATGGATCCTCACTAATATGGGAGAGTACTGTACACCTCATAGTGTAATGTCTTCTATGGTAAGGTCAGACCATAAAATAGTCTTCTTTGAAGTCAAAATAAAACCTGGAACACGGCTAACTCTGGAATATTCAGAACTACTCGAAAGCTAGCTTCCTACTATTAAGGGATAACCTGGCAAAATTTAAATCCCCCATAGACCCCTAGAACACTGCTACCTATGCAAAACTATTCAAAGAAACCCTATACAAGCATCCTAATAGCTTCAGAGAGGCAGCTGTACCCACCAGGAAGAAGTACAGAACTTACTCAAAAAACAAGTCACCCTGATGGAATCACAGCATCAATAGGCTGTATAATGGAATGAAGAAAATTATGGAAAAATTGGAAGGTGCAGCACCAAGTAGGATAAAAGCATCCTCATCAAACTAAACAAACAACTCAGAGGACAAATAAAGTCTAGCAAAGCCAAATGTGAGGTAAATTTGGCCTTCCAGGACAAGGCAACCACAAGGCATTCTTTAGCTATGTCCTCAGTTTCAAAGGCAATACAAAATTGTGTGCAGAGCTCATTGTAAATAGAGCCACCTATACTGAGCTAGAAGATACAGCAAGCCTACTGGCCAACAAATTCAGGTCCAGATTTACCCCTCTCTCCCCCTCAACCTTCCCTTAGGAAATACCATCAAATATAACTCCCCCTGCTATCACTAAACTAGGTATAAATCCCTATGTCACAAGATGGGTTGCCAACTGGCTCACTGACAGAACCCACACTGTAAAAGTTGCAGACTCCAAATCTGACCTCAAAGCAGTGACAAGTAGAGTACCACAGGGTTCCGTCCTGGGAGCTCGCCTGTTTGGTATCTACTTCTCTGAAGTACAGGCTAAATCAGAAGGCCTCTGGCTAATGAAGTTTACAGATGACTGCAAGTTAGGAGTCATAGTCAAGTCCCCAAATGAGGTGGACATCCTACAGAAGGGCGTCACTTGGACAGATGTCTAGTGTCAGAGCCATGGCCTCAAGCTCAGTGCCAAAAAGTGCAGTGTCATCCCCTTTGGTAAAAACTCTGTACCGTGAATTACCACATAGGCAGCAATCTACTTAACACCAAATGTGTGATAAGAGACCTTGGGACCCAGGTGGACAGTAGTCTCTCCTTTGATAGTCACATTGCCACAGTAGTCATGAAGTCCTTCTACATGGCACACCTCATCATAAAAGGGTTCTCATCCAGTAAAAAAGAGGTCATTGTTCCCCTCTACCCGACACTCATTAGACCCATTATAGAGTACAACGCCCCTTTTGGAATGTACCTCACAAGATATCTGCAGCAGCTGGAAAGGCCACAGAAGTACCTCACAAAGAGGATTACTGGCCTCAAACAAATGCCCTACACTGACCACCTCAAAAAACTTCAGCTTTACTCCGTAGCATATCGCCTACTCCAAGGTGATCTCTGCCTAACATATAAAGCTATGTCAATCCCAGAGCTGTTGAACATGCTACACCTAAGGAAATCCCAATCCCTCCAATCTACATGCTCTAGGGACCTAAACCTTGTCACCACAATAAACTGGACATGCTGGAGGGATAGATTCCTGTTCCAGAGACTTCCCATACTCTGAAATAGGCTACCCATCTATGTCAAGCAAAGTCCTTCATTAGCACTCTCAAGAAAAATCTTGATGAGTGGATGGGAAATAGGAAATACACCCCGGGGATCACTTCTGTGTCTCTGTTCAACAGTGGCACAGGAAAATAACTTTCTTGGGTGGTGTAAGCCAGGGAAACTTGTTGGCTAGGCTTACGTAGGCCCTTGGGCCGATAGCCTAGTACCTACCTATGAACCTATGAACATGTCCTTAATGCCCTCTCTAAGGTCAGGAACACTGCATCAATGGGCCCAGGCAATATCCCAGGATGCCTTCTAAATGGCATGAAATATGACCTGTCAGGGCATCTGGAATTGCTAGTTAACTGTAGTCTACAAACAGGTGTCGTGCCTCATGAATGGAGAACTGCAACAGTCATCACTCTGCACATTGGCAGATCCTGGAAACTGCAGACCCATAAGTCTCGACTAGTCTCATATCCAAAGCCATGCAAAGAATTATCATGGAAATGTTCTTTAATAACATAGGAGAGCTCCAGACACTGGAGTCAACCTAATTTGATTTTGTTAAGGGCAGGTCAAGCCTGCTCAACCTGGTGGACTTCCTTGAGAAGCTCACCAAAGCAATGGATGAGGGCAAAATGGTTCAGGCTGCCTACCTTGAGCTGACCAAGGTATTTGACACAGTACCCCACCTGGGCATTGTTGACAAACTCAAGAGGTTAGGTACAAACCCTTATGTCACTTGGTGGATAGCCAGCTGGCTTACCGACAGGACCCAGGAAGTTAGAATTGGGGAGTCCACCTCTACAAAGAGGTGAGTCACAAGCGGAGTCCCTCAGGGATTGGTCCTGGGACCGCTCCTTTTTGGCATTTACTTCTCTGAAGTCAGTGACAATGTCAATGACCTCTGGCTGCCAAAATTTGCAGATTATTGCAAATTAGGAACTGTCATTGAATCCCCCACTGATACAAGCATTATCCAGGAAGAGCTGACACACAAACAACTGTTCTCAGAGCCATGGACTAAAACTAAATGTCAAGAAATACATAATAATATCCTTTGCAAAGTCATCCACCCCTGGTCACTATAATATTGACAACACACCCCTAAGAGTTGATCCAGTTGTTAGGGACTTGGGAACACTCATAGACAGTAATCTAGCATTTGACCATCATGTATCTACAGTAGTGAAGAAATAATTCTATGTTGTGCAATTTATAAACAAATGTATTGCATCTAGGTCCACGGAAGTCATTATTCCACTATATACAGCATTCATCATGCCTATCATTGAGTACAGTGTCCCTTTGGTATGTATGTAGCCAGGCATATACAACAATTGGAACATCCAAGGAGGTTTCTCACTAAAACAATACAGAGTGTAAGTAAAATGTCCTGTGTGGACCATCTCAAGCACCTTTCAAAGTATTCTGTCTCCTACATGTTATTCAGGGGATATCTATGCCTGGCATATAAGGCATTGTCAGATCCCACTCTGATTGACCTCCTGCATATCCAAAAAAACAAACAGCACCAGAATTACTTGTTCTAAACACTTAAACATTGCCTGTGATATAACTAGGACCTGATGGAGAGACACGTATGTATCATGAGACTACCCCCATCTCTGGAACAGGTTCCCAATCCATGTGAAGCAGAGTTTCTCCCTAACCCTAACCCAGTTCAAGTGTGACTTGGACAACTGGAGGGGGGACATGAAATTTATCACTGGTTTGGTAGCTGTGTCTCTAATGGACACAGGCAACCTGTAAATGGTTCATCTCCCAGGACCTTGCTTGTAAATGTTTCATCTCCCAAGCCCCTGGCTACACTCATCAAGGGTACCAGAACTTGTCAGAGATTTGGGATGCATGACTAGGCTTAAAAAGACCCTTGTGGTCATTAGCTTAGTAAAAACCTATAAAACCTATTAACCTACGAACCTATGAAGGGGCATGAACTGTTGCGAGGAGTGTGCAATACCTGGTGTCATTTTGTAGATGCTGTGGTTTAGAAACTGCCAGTGGTGACTGCACATAATCATACAAGCTGATAATTTTTTAAAGAGGTTAAATTAGACAGTGCACCTGCTAATTAACGTACCCCTGCACAATCTGGGTCCGGTTTATCTAAAATAGCTCCTGGTCATCTACAGCCTGGATTGATGCTTGTGCTTATCCTGTTGGGGCTGTTGGAGGTTCTCACAGTGTGCCTGGAATTACTTGGCATTTGCTGTTTCTCCTACTAGGTATCTCATCTGTGTACTCTGCTTCCCAGCTGTTGAGGGAGTCTGCCACACTGAGCTGACTGAGCAGTTTTCAGAAGTCTTATAAAATGCACCATTTTACTCTATATTCTAACAACCATGAATGTTATTCTTTCAACGTGTTTAAATTGTTAGTACCATATACTTAATTATCTCTGATGTATCTGATATGTTAGCAGTGTTAGTGGCACAACAGGTAATGCTCTTGTCTTTGATGCAGAAGGTTGTGGGATTTATTCTCACTCCATGTTGATCAATTCCTGACATTGCTGTGCAGTATAATGGAGGTGTACTGCACTCCTGAATGTGTTGTCCTTCAGCTGAGGCATTAAACTTAGACTCCCTCTGCTTGAGTAGTTCAAATGGATGTCAAAGATCCCATGGCACCCATTGAAAAGAGCATGGGAAGTTTCCTGATGGCCTGGCCAAATTTCATCTAGCAGTATAATACTACCTTGGATCAACTCTGAAAAGAGGCTACTAGCCTAGTAGAACTAGCATGGTTAACAAATGATAAATAAAATGTGCATTGCTTTTTTTTTCAGTATTTGACAAAGCAGCTAAATAAACTGGAACAGAAAACTTGAATTTGGTTATAATTTCACCTCATGTATTAATTATTGTGGTCCTACAGCTAGACAAGATAAACATATTCTCTAATTTCCTATGTGTGTAGATATTACAGTGGTGGTGTGCTTCACAACACTGACATCAGCAGTGAGTGTTGCTGTGTATTTGTATTCTACTGCAGATACCATGATCTCTGTGCATATAAGTTGTGTACTGGCATATTGCATGTCATTCAAAGTACAGAGCTGTGCTGATGGACACACATTTTTGATTGTTGCTTGTATACTGCATGTCAATACTTTTGTTCTTGCAGATGACAAACTACAGTGCTGATTTTTCCTTGCCAGTATGTGATACATATAGATGAGGACACATGTAAAGTCAGCCTCACATTGATAGTTAATTACTGCATGTGATTACACTGATAAGGGCGAATGTGACATGCATTTTGCTACTGGCTTGCATAAACTACTACATATGTGTTGTAGTGTCCCTTTTCCATTTGTGTCATCCTAGGTGCTGATGTACTCGACTTGTCTTCGAGAACAAATGGTGACTCAGGTGAATAGCATGGTGTGACATTTCAACCAATGGCTGGTGATGTGAAGCAGGGAAGGAATGCTGTGCAGGTGGCTCTAGGTTGAAATCACAATTAATGCCACTCTTACTTTTACTCATCAACTCCAGGAAATATGGCTTGTGCATTATGTTAGCTTAGCAGCCAGATAATACAATAGAATAAGTTGCTGAGGGAATCTTGGTATCACTGCTGAGTATCTCTCAAATGCTGAAACAAGTACAGACGCAGCTGTGTGTACTCTGCAGGAGTATAGCCACAGCTTGAGATTTTGGGAATCATATCCCATTTGCTGCTGATCCTCGTTTGATATAGATGTGGAAGTTATAGGAGTGGCACAAGAACTCAATACTAACCAGAAGAAGAATGGCTCACAAATGGCCTATCATTAACAGTCTTCTCTTATCATCCCTATACCTCATCACAGTGGTAAATAAAATTCAACCTTGTGCATTCCCTTAGGTTAATTTAGAATAGTTGCACCTGTGCAAATTTTCTAGACATAGCTGGCACTTGGTTGCTGGATTTATTATGCATCCCTAACATTTTGAGTACATTTCCAGAAAAAAACACCAGCAATATCTGGTGGTGCAAATAGTATTTGCCACATGGTAATCCTACGGGCTAGGCTTGTAAAGGCTCCAGGACCATTAGCCTAGTACACACCTATGAACCTATATGACCATACATCTTGCCATATACTTCCTGTGCTGTGATTACAGCCACATGACCAATGCCATGCATCTGTATGAGGCACATTAAATGAACATATGTATGACTCTTGCTCTTTGTCATGAAGTATTGATATATTTATGGAAATGCTGTATATTCCTTTGTGAGGCCCATGGTCAGCACTGCAGCAATAATTATTTAAGTTTCATATGAGATATACATTTTTTATGGTATGCCTGCTCCCTTTCTGTAGTAGTTGGTGTATAATACCTATAGAAGGGAATTTCAGTAATATATTTATGCTGCTTCTTGAAGTAAAGTTCTCATAGGCTTCAATTCTCCAAATGTTTATTTCAATGTTATGGCAGACGTGAACCCACTCCTAGATCAGGACATAGTTAAGTTTATGAAATCAGTGGTTCGTCAATATTTGAAGAATGTTCTAATCAGCACTTTTAACATAACTGGGTTTACCTACTTTTGTATTTCATTTGTGGTTGTTAGCACTGCTAACATACTTAAAACTTAAATATCCTCGGGAATTGTTTTGGTCCGTTTGGTCTCAGTACTAATGAAACTGTATTGGTCCTTGGTCCATATTGTTTGGTTTCTGTTTATATATATTGATACATTAGGGTTTCATAGTCCTCTAATCTCAAATCACTGTAGCATGTTGAGGTGGCTGTTTTAGTCACCAGTGTTGCCTTTATCCTTCGTCTAGAAGCTACAATAATATAACTGCCCTGTAATGCTAGGCCGGTGTAGATAGTCCAGAATTACTGAATGAATGTCATCCATTTGTGCATAGTAATGTTATCCCTCTCTCTTTCTCTCTCTTTCTCTTGTTCTAGCTGTCTGTCTGTGTGTCTGTCTCTCTCTCTCTCTCTCTCTCTCTCTCATTTTCTAGGCCTACCAGTCTCACTTTTAGGCACTATTTACTCTGCTTCTCTCCCTCCCTGCAAAAAGAAGTTTAAAGGATAAGAGCTTTTTTCCATAATTCGCTCTTTTTGTTTTTGGTCTTTTTTTTTTTTTTTTTTGGTTTGTCATAGGTTCATAGGTAGATACTAGGCTATCTGCCTGAGGGCATTTATAAGCCTATCCAGAGTGTGTCGGCTTTCACCACCCCATTGATTAATTAACTTATCCTCGGTCAAGTAGAGCTAATGAAGCGATCCCAGGGGTGTATTTTCTGTTACCCATCCACTCGTCAAGGTTTCTCTTGAAGAGTGTTAGTGAGGGTCTCTACCTGATGTAATTTGGAATTTTGTTCCAAAGCATGGGGAGTCCCTGTGACAGGAATAAATCCCTCCAGCATGTTCTATTTATTGTTGTTGCGAGGTTTAGCTCACTAGAGCACGTTGTTCGCAGTGACTTGGATTTCTTTAGGTGGAGCATGTCCACCAATTCTGAGTTGGACATGCCTTTGTAAGTCAGGCAGAGATCACCTCTGAGTAAGCGATATGCCACTGACTACAGCTGGAGTTTTTCCAGTCGGGCTGCATAGGACATATGTTTGAGACCAGTAATCCTCTTGGTGAGGTACTTCTGTGGTCTTTCCAGCTGTTGGAAGTGTCTTGTAAGGTACATCCCAAATGGGGCATTGTACTCTATGATGGGTCTAATGAGTGACGAGTAAAGGGGCACTATAACCTCTTTATTTCTAGATGTGAACCCTTTAGTAATTAGATGGGCCACATAGAAGGATTTCCTAACTACTTTGGCAATATTATTGTCAAAGGAGAGATTACTATCTACCTGGGTCCCCAGATCTCTTATTACCTCTTCTGTATTAGGGGGGCTGCCACCTATGTGGTAATTCATGGGTGTTTTGTTTTTCTCAAATGGGATGACTGTGCATTTTTTGGCATTTAGCTTGAGGCCATGACTTTGACACCAGGTGTCCTTCTCAGTAAGGCCCTTTTGGAGGATGTCCGTGTCAGCCGGAGAGTCAATTATGGCTCCCATTTTGCAGTCATCGGTGAAACCGGTTAGCCATAGTCCTCCTGTGTTTACCTGTACTTCTGAGAAGTATATGCCAAACAGTAGGTGTCTCAGGACCGAGCCTTGCGGGACTCCACTTGTGACTGGTTTAAAGTCGGACCTGGAGCCCGCTATTCTTACCGTGTGAGTTCTGTCTGTAAGCCAGTTGGCAACCAATCTCATGATGTAGGGGTTTATGTTCAGGCTGGTGAGTTTTTCTGCAATACCCGAGTAGGGAATGATGTTGAAAGCCTTGATGAGGTCAAGGTAGGCTGTGTGAACCACCTTTCCCTCATCTATGGGCTTGGTGACTGTCTCGAAAAAGTCATCCAGGTTTAGTAGGCATGATCTGCCCTTAACAAAGCCGAACTGGATCGGGTCAAGTGTTTGGAGGTTCCCAATGTCTTTGTTAATGAGTTCCATGATGATGCACTCCATAGCCTTGCAGACCAGGCTAGTCAGGCTTATGGGGTGATAGTTACCAGGATCAGTTGTGGCCCCTCCTTTGTGGAGAGGAATAACCGTTGCTGTGCGCCATTCTATGTGCATGTAACCTGTGGAGAGGCTGAGGTTGAATAGCGTGTTTAGGTGGGGAGTTAGTTTGTTCTGTAGTTCGTGCAAGACGCAGCCTGGGACATCATCTGGTCTCATTGATGCTGTGTTTTTTGCTTTTGGAAGGGCTGTTTTCACCTGTGCGTCTGTGATTTTTGGGACACTATACTTTTTCGGTATTGTTGTGGGCCCATTTGGAGGTGAGAGGGGGTGACGTTTGCACTGAATCTATCTGCCAGGATGTTGGCAATATCAGTAGGTTCAGTATATTTTGTGCTATTTTGCACTAGTTCAGTGCATATCTGCGAGTTGCCACTTAGATTCTTAACATAGCTAAAGAAAGTTTTGCGGTTATCTTTTGAATCCTTGGCTATTTTTCTTTCAAAGTTAGCCTTGGATGATTTCATGAGGGACCTCAGTTTCTTACTGATACTGATCAGGGATGTCTTTCCTTCTTGGGATTTGCTTTTTTTCTGAACTAGTTTCCTCCTTCTATTGTATAGCCTGTTTATTGCAGGGGTCCAGCAAGCTGGTTTCCTTCTCTTAGAGGAGTGAGTCTTGGTTTTGCTAGGGATGGCAGGATCCATGCATCCTTGTAGGTGCTCATAGAGTGCATTTGTAAAGGTTTCTGCATCTTGGGCAGCGTTAACCTTTAGGGTGGGGGGCTGTGTAACTTACCACCTCTGTCTTAAGTAAGGTGAAGCTTGCTTTAGAAAAGTTTTTTACTGTGGATTCCTTAGTTGGGGGTGGTGGTGGGGTGTGGACATTCAGAGTGATTAGTTTATGGTCTGATCTAAACAGTGACGGGTTGACCTCCGGTGTGGAACACCTGTCGCCCATGTTGGTGATGACCAGATCTAATATGTTTTCACCTCTGGTAGGGGAGTCTACCAGCTGATCCAGGGCACTTAGTTGATGAATTCCAGGAAGCGCTGGGCCTGGAAATTTGTACTCGAGTAGTTTTCCCACTGAATTGTAGGGTAATTGAAATCACCCAATATCAGGGTGTTTGGTAGGACCTTCATGTTTTCCAGTGTCTCCAGAAAGGTGGAGTGGTGGTCTTGGGTCATGGAGGGTGATCTGTAGCAGGCCACAATTTGCACTGCAGATTTGCCCGATGTTAGTTGCACATGGATGATCTCAGAGGTATCATGCTGCGCCACTAACCTGGAGGTGTAGGTATCGTTAATGAATATGGATACACCCCCTCCTTTTGTGTTTCAGTCCATGTTCTGTGACCAAAATGTGTGGTATGAGTTGTAGCCCAGTAGTGCTGGGGTGCTCTCTAGAGCCTTGAACCAGGTTTCAGTTACTTCACAGATGTCAATGTTCTCCATACTGAGGGAGTGTTTCAAGCAAGTGAATTTTGAGATTTAAACTCCTGGCGTTGAGTAGCATAACCCTCAGTTTTTTGTTAATTGTGCTGTTTACGGAGATGGGTTTGACTTTTGAGCCTTGCCTAAAAAAGGCACTATGGGGGCAGCAAGAACCTTGGCCAGTATTTGAAAGCCTAGGGGTGATAGGTGCAAGCCATCTCTTGCGAAGAAACGCGGCTTGTTGAGCATGTCGTCCCAGGCTGACAGACACTGGATCCCCTTTGAATGACACCAGAAGCTTAGCCAATTGTTGAAATTGATCATTTTTTTATTTATACTGAGGTATCATTCTTGGTGAGGGCAGGATGCTATTCAGGATCAGGGTCATACCAGCCTGGGCTACATGATCAGAGAGCTCTTCCATGTCTCTTTTCATGTAGTCCAGGGAGGTACGTCTCAGGTCATTCACACTAACATGAATAATGACAGAGTCATATTTGTTCTTGTTCTGGAGTAACCTGAGTGCTTGTGTTATGTGTTGGATTCTGGCTCCCGACAGGCAGCTAACAGTAACCTTCTGCTCGTCCAGCCTAGTGAGTGGAACATCAGTCTGCCTGACTATAGAGTCACCTATTACTAGTGTGTTAGGTATGTTATTTCACCTTAAGGGCTGTGATTGTGCAGCACACTGATTTTGTGTTTTATGTGTTGTCTGGTTTGTGACGGGAAGTGCAGGTTGTTTGGGTGTCTGCTTTGGAGGTCTCTGATGCTTTTGCAGGTTTTTATTTAGAGCCTCCGAGTATGATTTTGTGTATTTATGTGTATTTTTTGCCAGTGCTGTTTTAGTAGGTCTGTGTGCAGCTGGAGTTGTGGTCCAAGTGTTAACCTTCTCCTCTTGACTGTTTGTTCCAGTCTTGGGTCGAGACAGGTTAACGTCCAGTTTGGCTGCATAATTGCATCTCTCGCATATGTTAGTGTTTTGTGGTAGGAGGAGAGGGTTGTCTGTGTACATGAGGCAGTTGTAACATTGCCTGAGGATACCCCGATTCACCAGCTGGACTGGAGAGTGCACCTGAAGTTGCCCTTTGGTCATGCCTGAATAGAAGGGTGAGCTGCTTAGTCGCTTGGTTGGTGAGAGGTGAATAAAGAGCCTTGCCCTGCTGGGCAATCAGTGTCAGGGTATATTAGTGCTTGCTATTAGGTCTGAGCATTTGCGGGGCTGTAAGATGCGTTTTGAGTGCTTAGGTTGAGAGTTAGGCTAGTTTCAAGGGAAAAACTGAAGGGGAGACTTAGTGGAGCCAGGAATAATTTAACCGTAGCTAATCAGCACTGCCCGGTGCACAAAAGCATGCAAATGCATTTTTTTTAGTAGGGAAATGAAAGAGATAGAAATTAGCCCAAAATGGCCAATAAACTATTGACTTCTGGGCTGGAACCACTCCTCCAGGGAAAGATAGGGTGCTCAAAGCTCTCCTCTCTCACAGGTGAACAGAGAAACTTCCTTCTATCCAAGCAAGATATGGGCAACTCAGAAACTAGTATCACAGCCCTGAATTCAGCACTAACCTGAAAGCTGGACTATACTAGCTTAGAAAGGCAGGAAACAAGGAATTATTTTTTTTTTTGTTTTGTTTTTTAAAAGATAAGGCAAAAACAGTAAAAAAAATACACTTAAAACAGATTTAAATGACTACAAACGATTAGAAAAGGCTATCACACTTTAGTGTGTAGCCTACAACAGTTAGACAAATTATTTAAACAAAAAACAACTTTTTAAAAGTGCAGGCAATCAAATAAGTACAATATGTGAACAAAGCAAGTTTTTAAATCACAATAAACACTGGAAAATCTGCGTTTAGGCAGAAAACAGTTAAGTACAGCAAAAAAGTACAGAAAACTGATACATAATCACTCCAAAGTTTCTCTCCTAAGCTAGAAGGCTTGTATCAGTTTAAGGCTTTCTAGTGCTACCCAATAGGTTAGTTACAGGAAAGATGGGAAACAAGCGCAGCTGTGGTGTTTTAAACCAGAAAGTTGAAAGAGACAGACAAACTGTCCAAATGGTTAATAAACTACAATTTCTAGGACAAGAACCTCTCCTCTCATGGTAGACAGGTCACCTAGTGCTTACCACTCCCACTGATAAGCTAAAAGGCTTTTCTCCAACACAGAAAGGCTTGCTGGGCTCAGAAGCTTACCAACAGTCCTGGACTCTGTATCTGGACTAGGCTAGTTACAGGAAAGGTGGGGAACAAGCGCAAGTGCAGCTTTTAAAACAGAACGTGTCAGCACTTGGCATTTCAAGTGCTGACATATCAATAGGCAGCCCAGACAATACCAATATAATACTCAGTCAAAATGACTGTAGCAATGTTATGTGGCAACTTATTTGTGTGCACACCTCTCACAAGGGCCTGCAACAAAGTTATTTATATGTATCATGCAATGTGAAGATTTTTACCTCCCACTGTAGTGTTTCAGCTCAGAAATTTAAGTCAGGTACATCCCACCAGTGAGGTTTGTAATCAAAATGAAACACAGGATCAGTGTAACTAAAAATGTCCTTTATTTTTTACCAACTTTAAGCTGATAAATATATGTAAAACATTTATTTACAATTATTTTATTTTTAATGCAGTCCTCTACAAATAAATTACCTTATGCATTTCAGACACTTACTTGAACTATTTTATTCTAAAACTGACCTAAAGTAACTTTTCTAGTTTTCTGTCTGCTGCCTCACTTACAATGGCAGAAAATGCAGTCACTTGAAGTACCGTGAATGAATTGCCATATTTGCTGGTGTATGCATGAGCAGTGCATCTCAAAACTGCCCTTCTGACTTATATCAGTGCAAAGATAGAAATGACAAGGAGTTTGCCTTTTACACTGCCCTTATTTTTAAACAATAAGACATTCCTGTTTTAAATAATGTCATTGTATTATACCAATATAGCAGTTTAGCCAAAGCAGGGTTATAAGAATTTCATATTATTTATATGGTGAGGGACTCTAATTTGGCTGCCCAGGTAGCATCCTTGTTAAAAAATAATATCGTACCATGGATGAAATATGAATTGTCCTCACTCTACTATGTTTTGTTATAATAATTAAACAAAATGTGAAGAGGTTGGTGCTTCTTATAGTCATCAGTATTGCACATCGCCATCCCTATAAAGTTCCTGCACTCTAATGACAGTTAGAGAATGGGCAAACAGTACATCGGCAGCCTGATCAGCAGGGTATTAATATACAAGTAATACCAGGTGATAAACGAGTCCGCTATTTCACGGCAGCATACTGGAAAGTCACTTAAACAAACAAACCAACTGAAAAACGACAAGTACTGGCAAGAGAAACGATCAGAAAGCACAAATGTAATGTCAAAGAACGTAACATTTATTCCATCCAGATAAAGTGCTTTTCATCTGAGAAAGTACATAGACTTCTTCAGATAAAATCATACATAGCCCTCCCATTAATTAAATAGTACACCATCAAGTCATGTGTTAAAACTTCCAATGAAATGGGTGTGATAGTTTACATATTTCTTAAAGTCTAGCCCTACCTCCTAACACAAAACCTGTTAGAAGGGTTTGTATTAAGGAAGCATTAGCTACTACATACCTTAAAACCATCAAAATCAGATCATCAGAACTCTTCAAATTAAAGGAACTAGATTATAAACTGTTAAAAAGTAAAAAATTGCAACTGGAGATAAAATATTTTGATGAGTGCTTGAGACTTGAAATAGTACCTAAAGGCTTACGATCCTGGCAATTTCCTACAGGACTAGAGCCAAACTCAGCATTCCACTTGGAACTATTAAGACACTTTGATCAACAAGGTCTTAATCTACTAAAAATAATGTCCAAACACTACCAAGCTCTGACTGATGCATTGGCACCTGAAATCATCTTATTAGATGAACAGATCAGAACTGACAAGGACTTTTGCAATTCAAAGATGGCTGCCATTCTGTAAACACTGCTGACCTGCAGCTCCTCAATAAACCTGAGAAAAACCTGTAACCTGAGTCGATACTAAGAGGTTTGAACATCAAATTAAAGTAAAAAAAGATGCATCTACACTTAATTAATTAACCAGGAAAAAAAGTGGAAAAAAAGTCTTTATATATCAGGATTCCAAGTGATTAGCTAGCTCTGAAGAGAGAAATAAACAAAGGACTGTCTGCATTCTTCATTTTACCTGTCAGCTTGGGGAAAGGAAAATGTCACAAGAAGGAAAAAGCATGGAAACAACTACTACCAAAACAAAGCTGTCGGAATTACAGTCACCAGTAAAGTATGGGAGTGCGAAAAAACAAAGAATTACTAGACAGCAGGAACAACAGAAACCAGAGACTAGATCTAAAACTGATCAGCCACTGAACATGGATGATATCAAACATGCTTTGTTGCCTATACAAGAAGCTTTAAAGGACCTGACTACTCAAATACAAACTTTTGGAGTTTCATGTAATCAGTTGCTGCAGAGAATGGACAAAACAGAGACTAGAATTTCAGAAACCGAGGACAAAATAGACTTGCTGGAGAAGAAATCAAAGGTACATGATGTGGAGTTACAAGCCATGCAAAGCAAACTTACTGATTTAGAAGTGAGGTCTAGGAGAAATAATATTATTATTAGAGGGATCCCTGAAAACATTCAGTATGCAGAGCTAATACCAACTATAACACAAATACTTGAAGTTTTGTTAAATGATGCTGATGGAGTGAAACAAATTGTTATCGAAAGGGCACACAGAGCACTGAGAGAGGTACAAGCTTCTAATATGCCTAGACCTGTATATGCTAAGATATTGAACTTTCAAGATGTTAGCAAAATACATTTTACTGCAAAAAAGAATGGTGGCTTTGTTATGTGGAAAAATAATAAAATTTCTCTGGCTCAGGATTTTCCACTGCAAGTAAGGCAAGCTAGGCAGTCTTTATCTGCATACTGTAAATTTCTGATTGAAAAGCAAATTAAATTCCAGATGAAATATCCTAATGTTCTTACATTTATGGTGGATGGGATTAAATACTCTGTTTCTACTAAAAACGAGGCAAAGGGAGTGTTTCTGAAGGTTTTTAAAGTTTTACCTGCATCAGAGGGCTGAAAGAAACTTCCGTTGAGACTGGCATGCTCCTGAGGTCAGATCCAGTATGTACTATACTTCGAGGCTTAGGTAATCCTTTGTTCCCTGCTTAAGTCATTTAGGCCTCTGTAAAAGCAATAAAACTGTTTGCGATAATCCGAGGGTCTGCTGGCCGTTTTCCAAACTTTTATGACCTCTATGAACTTTTTTCGTCGAGTGGTAAACAGGAAATCTCTTGAATGCAGCTGAGAGTGTGGATTTCGATGTAACACTTCCTGTGGTCCGGCTGCGAAAGCGGTCCCCCGTCGCGAGTATTACTGATGGTTTCCTGGTTTGAGAAGCTGAAAAGAACTGACATAATGTGTTAAGTAAATAACATTAGAATATAAACGTGAAGCATATAATAACATCTGTTTTTCCTGTTTCTTTTTCCTTATGCTTATAGTTTTGAACAAAATTATATTTTTACAATATCTGCAGTGGGTGCAAGGTATAGCACTATATATATGAATATAAATAGGTAAATAGTGGCTATTGGGTGGTGTTAATCAGACAACTAATGTCAGTATAGTTAGGAACTAAAGCATGCAATTGCAAAACTTTGATAATTGGTAGTTGCAGGCACTGTGTATGGTACAGGATTATAATGTGGGATGCATTTATTTTTTTCTGTCTGTTTTTTTTGTTTGTTTGTTTTCTTTTTTCTTTCTTTCTCTCTCTCAATAAAAATGGTATATAAATAATGATTGTAACAAAAGAGGTATTTGGGGTAGGTATAAGTAGCTAGTTAATATATTAAATGTTTTTCTTTAAATGGTAATAATACCTTACAATAGAGATTTGCTTAATTAATAGTTGGAACATAAGCTGTAGAGCAATAGCAGTGTTTGTTAGGGAATGTTTAGTTTAGACTTTGTAGTAGCTAAGTTAGAATATATAGGTTGTAAGTTTAGGAAATGTTTTACGTTTTATTACATGAAGCTTTTAAATATGTTTGTGTTTTTAACCTTGTTTATGTTTTTTCATATACCAGACCTATATAAGTCCTGGTCCAGGGGTAAAGTGGGTAGGCACTGGCTGGGGACGGGATGTAGGAAATGCTTCCAGATTATGTTTAGTATGCAGTTAATACATATCCATTGGATAATTTCCCTTTTATACTATTATTGGATAATTAGACCTGTCAATGTGGGAATTAGACTCATGGAACGTTAAAGGGCTCCAGAACTTGAAGAAGAGGAAGCTGTTACTACATATATTGCTACAGGACAAAGCACTGTTTGCATTTTTACAAGAAACACACTTGTTAAATTATCAATGGGATGATATTAGGAAAAAGAACTTGATTAGAGCGGTAGTGGCATCAGAAGGTAAGACAAACAGTGCTGGAGTAGCTATAATTATTAAAACTCAATACAAAGACAAGATTTTAGACTCTAAAGTGGATCAAAATGGGTGATGGTGTTATGTTATTTTATCGGATAATGCGTTTGATAAACCTCTTTTACTTTTGAACATATATGCACCATGTAATGACCAACAGAGTTTCATAACATCATTATATCCAATCTTAGCACAGTATGATGGTTATTATTTTATTGTGGGTGGGGATTGGAATATCTATCAAAATCCAATTTTGGATAGGTCTTGTCCACAAAGAGCATTTAATAAGCAGGCCGGGATAGCATTAAATGACTTCAAGGAAGATTTTCACTTATATGACCCCTTTTGTTATGCACATAATATTAATAATGCAATTAAGTATACCTTCTATTCACCATGCCACAAAATGTGGTCTAGGATAGATTTTTTCTTGGTATCTAAAGCATTAATTAATTTGGAACCAGTAGTGGTTATACATACTCGATATCTATCGGATCACTCAAAAATTTCGTTAAGGTTTTCTAAAGATTTAAAAGATACAAGAATGCATAGAGGTTACAATTGGTCACTTAATCCAAATCTGTTAAATAAAAAGGATATAATAGATGTAATTGTAAAATATCTGAAAGGTTTAACAGACAGGATGAAGCTTCAGGAACATACTCCTGATATTGAGTGGGCAGCAGCTAAATCTCAAATTAGAGGATTTCTTTTGCAAAAAGCCTCATATTATAAGAAAAGGCAAAACAATGATATTCAAAAATTAGAAACAAAAGTGAAGCTACTCGAGAAAGAACTGATTCAGAATTTTAATGCTCAAACAGAGAAGGAAATGTTGAAATGTCAAAGGGATCTCTTCTTGCTGCATAATAGTAGAGTAACACTTCAGGAGCATAGGTGTTTAGTGAAATATGCCAATAATGTTCAAATACCATCAAAAGCATTGGCAAGGATTATAAATCAATCGAAAATAACTGTACATATTTCGGAAATACAATGCAATGACACAGTGTATTCTAAAACTGAGGATATTATTGATATTTTCGAAAAAGTCTATACCAAGGTTTATGAGGGTCAAATTGATAGGTCTATACATAAACAGAATAAAAGATTCTTGCAAAAAATTAATTTTCCAAAATTAGAAGAGAGTCTGCAAGGTGATCCGATTAAACCTATATCTTCAGAGGAAATAGTATATGTAATTCAACATATGAAAGTACATAAGTCACCAGGTCCTGATGGTTTGACAGTTGAATTTTATAAAGAGTTTGCTGATAGTTTTGGTAAAATATTGTCTCATGTATTTAACTACATAATCAGAAATAAAATGAGTGATCCTCACCTTAATGCGTCAAAAACAATCTTTATACATAAAGCTAATTCAGACCCCCAAAGCCTGGATAATTACAGGCCAATAGCATTAATAAATGTGGATATGAAAATTCTAACTACCATTATAGCATGTAGATTAAAAAAGATTATGATCCATTTAATTTCTAAGGAACAGGCTGGATTTATGGCAACTAGATAAACTAGTGATAACACACTTACACTACATAATATGATGATGTATGCTAAACAAAACAACTCTAATATTTATGCCCTTATAATAGATGCTCAAAAGGCATTTGATAGAGTGGATATAAACTTTTTGTTTGATGTGTTGCCTTATTTCAATATGCCACAGGAATTTATTCAGATACTACAAATATTATATAGTAATCCGTATACTACGTTATATATTAATAGGAGTTATTCTAAAAGAATACAGATTAAAAATGGTACACGGCAGGGTTGCCCTTTGTCCCCCTTATTGTTTAACCTTTATTTAGAACCTCTATTTTTATATATTAAGCAAAATCTGTATCATAATGCACCAATACTTTATAGGAATAAATTAGTAATGTCGGCATTTGCTGATGATCTTATTATTTATTGTACAACCCCAATCTCTGATAGCTTTTTCATTAATGTCCCTGGTGGGGAAGATATCATGTAAAGAAAATATCAAATATTTGGGTATTAGCTTCTCTACGGATAATAAGGACTTTTATAGTAATAATATTAAACGAGTATGGGAACTAATAGTAGCTGATTGTGGCAGATGGAGGAATTTAAGACTACCGGTATTGGCAAAAGTATCAATAGTGAAAATGAATATATTACCACGAATGTTGTATATCTTTAGGTCTGCTCAAGTATCAATTACAAAGACAGTTTTTAAAAAAATTCATAAAGATCTAGCTAAATTTATTTGGGAGCCAAAGAAAACTAGAATATCGTATGAGAAATTAATGACCCCGAAGAGTAGAAGAGGACTTGAGTTACCGAATTTTGAAGTATACTATTTAATTGTGAACGCCAACAGGTGTTTAAGAATTGCTACTTACGAGGTAATTAGTACAAAGTGGATACCAACTTGGGTGGTCTTGAATTACAAGCATATTCTAGATCGGAACATAAATCCTAAAGCTTTACCCTTTTTGGATAAAAGTAGTTTGATAAAGTATGGGATTATGGGCCACTTAAAAACATATGTGTCATCTTTGCAAAATTTATTCCAATCAGTAGACTTGTTGCAATATATGATGGTTTTTCAGCCTTTCCATATGAATCTCAATTTTAAACTAAATAATCAGTTGACTGATCTTAGTAAATTCCCATTAATAGTTAATTTGACTCTGACTGATGTTTTTAATAAATTTCATTTATCGGCTTCGCAAATTAGACAGGAATTGAATCTTCCTAAGAGTTATATGGTTGTCATGAGACAAATCAGAGAATTTGCTCTGAGTCATTTTGAAAACTTTAAACCGGTAGTCGGAATTGTGGATAAATGCTCTGAATTGTGGCAGGCTCTCCAACAGGAGGTCAAATTTATAACAACAACAAATAAATTAATTAAAGATTTAAAATTCCAGGATAAAATTCTGTTGTCAGGGTATTGGGTAAACAAAATGACAGTAGCAGATAATCAGGTATTAAAAGCAATTGATTTAACAATAAAATCGGTCTCTTTTCAAAAGTTGTATATGCAGTTGATGATTTAGAATAATGCTTATTATACTCGTCTTAGGTTACATAAATTTAATCCTAGGAATTCTCCAACTTGTCTATATTGCACAAATCAAACGGCGGATCTTCTTCATATGTTCTGGAGCTGCAAGTGCATATATAAACTTTGGAACTCTCTTAGAACACAACTACAAAAGATGGGTTATCAAAGTTCAATGTTATCATGGGAATTTATGATTCTACATGTTCCTCCAAGAGAGCTCTCTAGGTCACAAACTATAATATGTATGAATATTTTTTTGCTGATGAAGTTATATATAGCTACAAATTGGTTAGAACCAGACAAGGCATCATGGGATAATTTCAAGCTTGTGGCTATAAAGCATATATTAGCACATAAATTACTCCTGAAGCAAAGTAACAAAAATATTAATAACCCGAAAATATGGGAAAAGGTTTTTAACATTATATTAGCATAATACTGTTATTAGGAATATATTAAAGTTTGGATGTATATGTGGAGGAAACAATGTTTTGAAAACATGTATGATATGTATGGACGCAAAGTACTTCTACAAATGTTTTGGCTTTGTTTTTCTTCCCTGGTGTCTTCTTTTTTGGAATAATGACGATTTTTATATGGAAGCATTTCATGTAGATATTATATATACTTTTGATAGTAATAGCAGTGAATTATGTGTGTGATTTTATTGTATTTTGAAAATATATATCAATAAAAATTTATTATGGAAAAAAAAAAGAACTGACAAGGACTTTTGTAGGTACTCTTTTGAGTTTTGTGTCTTTCGGCTTTTCCCGGTTAGGGGTCACCACAGCGGAACTCCGGTCCGCTAATGATTGGCAGTTGATTTTTACATACCGGCTTGTCAGGCCTGACGCACAACCTTCAACGAAGGTACGCCCATTCACACATGTCTCCATGCAGAAGATGCTCTAGCTGAGAATCGAACCAGACAGCGTCTTACTGTGAGGTGACAATGCTACCGCAGCAGCACCAGGTATTTTTAGCAGTATAGACCAGCTCATTATCAAATTAAAGGCTACAAAACAAAAAAAGCTTGGCCACGATGTGTTAGCCTATCAGGAAGGGGTAGCATACCCTCTACCACTGACATCACAGAGTTGGCAACCATTCACGAGCACAAAAACATCCAAAACTACAACATCAAATCAGAGCGAAGCACAACACACGAACCAGGAAGACCAAGTTAATGCACCTGGTAGTAGGAATTACAGCAATGAGGCACACATGGTCACAAGAAGTAAGTCTAAAATACTTAAAAAAACTACTTATATTAGTGACCATGATGAGGGCATACAAGAAGAGAATTGTCAAGTGGTAACTACTACGGGTAACAACCCAACACAGACGAAAATGGCAAAGACCAGGAAAAATCAGCAAAGGAACAACAGACAGAGAAGATAACAACTGATGTAGCCGGTCAAACAGCGAAAACAAACTGTGAGCTCCTTTTAAATGTTACTGGGGACTTTAAAGTATATAATTTCTCTTCAGTACATGTTGAACCTGTTCTGGTTGAGTTATTAGCGAAAGGCCTTTCCTTTGTACCTACAACACATACTAATGTGGCTAGATTCATTATGGAGTGGCACACTGCAACTGTGGTCCCACTTCACAAAGGCGGTGCCTCCACCGACCCTGGAAATTACCGGCCCATTAGCTTGACAAGCCTTATCTGCAAAGCCATGGAGAGGATCATAATGGACCTCATAAATAAAGACATAGGGAATTTGCAGACTTTGGATCCAACCCAGTTTGGCTTTGTCAAAGGCAGATCATGCCTTTTAAACTTGGTTGACTTTTTCGAAACAGTCACCAAAGCCATTGATGAGGGAAAGGCAGTCCATACAGCCTACCTCGATCTGGCGAAGGCCTTTGATACAATACCCCACTTGGGTATCATTGAAAAACTCATCAGCTTAAATGTTAACCCATACATCACAAGATGGGTTGCAAACTGGCTGAGTGACAGAACCCACAGGGTCAGAGTTGCTGGCGCCATGTCAGACTCAAAGCCTGTCACAAGTGGTGTCCCACAGGGCTCAGTCCTGGGCCCACTCTTGTTTGGCATTTACTTTTCCGAAGTACAAGCAAACACAGGAGGGTTATGGCTGACAAAGTTTGCAGATGACTGCAAACTGGGTGCCATAGTAGAAAACACATCTGACACAGATATCCTTCAGAAGGGTCTCACAGAAATGGATAACTGGTGCCAGAACCACGGCCTAAAGTTAAATGCCAAAAAATGCATAGTCATACCCTTCAGGAAAAACAAGGTTACCCCTAGCTACCAAATAGGTGGCAATCCACTGAGCACAGAAGAAGTTATCAGGGACCTGGGGACCCAGGTTGATAGTAGTCTGTCATTCGACACCCATGTAGCTAAAGTAGTTAGGAAGACCTTCTACATTGCCCACCTTATCATGAAGGGATTCTCATCTAGATCAAGGGAGGTCATAGTCTCCCTTTACTCATCACTCATCAGACCAATGATTGAGTACAATGCCCCATTCGGAATGTATCTGACCCGACACTTGCAGCAGCTGGAGAGGCCACAAAGTTCCTCACCAAAAGGATAAAGGGTCTCAAAAATCTGTCCTATGCTGCCCGACTGAAAGAACTCCAGCTCTATTCAGTCGCTTACCGCTTGCTCAGAGGTGACCTTTGCCTAACATACAAGGCCATGTCAAACCCAGATTTGATGAATATGCTTCACCTCAAAAATCTAGATCCATCAGAGCCACAAGGGCGGAGACTTAAACCTCGACACGGCTATTAATAGGACGTGCTGGAGGGATAGATTCATCACCCAAAGACTCCCTATGCTGTGGAACAAAATCCCGGTATATGTGAGGCAGAGCACCTAGCTGGCCTTGTTCAAGAGAAATCTTGACCAATGGATGGGAGATCGCAGATATACCCCAGGGATTACGTCAGTGTCACTGCTCGACAGAGGCACAGCAAAATAATGGGTATAGTTCCCCATACTAAAGGGGTGGCGTAAGCCACAAAACGATGGGCTAGGCTTGTAAATGCCCTCGGGCAGATAGCCTAGTATGAACCTATGAACCTATGAACCTATGGACATGAAATGTTTTACACGTAAGTTAAATCTTAAGTTACTATTTGATAATGCCAAATATGTGACAAATGATAGATTTAGAATTCCCAGTGTCTACAATCCCCGTCTCAGCATTATACTTAAGTTGTTTGAAAATATTTGTGAACTAGGCATTAGAGAAATGTTAAAAGACAGCAAGTTCAGTAATACTCAGTCTAACATTAGTAATGAAAAAAAGGACTGGAAATGATTAGATCATGTCAGGTGAGAACTATGAAACCTGACAAAGGTGGTGGCCTAGTTATAATGGATAACTGGGAATAAATTCATATGATGAAGAAGATGTTAAATAGTGCCACCTATGAACTAGTATCCCTCAATGAGGTTAACACAGCTCTTAATAGTGTCAAGGGGTACTTGGAAGATTTGTTCTTAGAAAATAGGGTGGACATCAAACTCTACAATTACATGACTATTCCTAGCCCAAAAATACCACTATTATTCGAAGTCCCAAAGATACACAAAAACACACTTGACCTACCAATGAGACCCCTTGTAGATGCACGCAATTCAATTACTTATGCATGCGCCAAAGTGGTAGATTACATATTAAAGAACTATGTTCAAAAAGAGCCATACATATGTAAAAGAATCTTGGTCCTTTTTGGAGAAAATCAACAACTTAACTTTTAATGGAGATTATGGCTTTCTGACAGTGGACGTAAAAGATCTATACACGTCCATTCCCCAACAGGTAGGGATCGAGTGAGTAATGTTGTTTTTGAAACAAAAAGGGGCCAATGAGTCTGACATCTCACTGGTAGGGGAATTGTTAGACATCATACTGATCAACAACTATATTATGTTTAACAACTAATACTATCTCCAAAGAGTGGGAGGTAGCGATGGGAACACCCTGTAGTGGTAGTTTTGCAAATCATGCGATGGTTAAATGGGAATTTGACATGACAGACCAGAAAAGGGAAATACAACAAAAAAAAATTATTTTTACACCAGGTACCTGGACGACATATTTATGATCGTCAGAGGGGACTATAATATGGCTAATGAATTAGTGACATACTTCAACTGTACAGACTTTTTAAGATTCACACACCAATTTGACACTGATACTATGGCTTATTTGGATGTCTGCATTAAAAAAGAAAGAGACAAAGATGACTATGTAGCAACTATCCATAGGAAGGAGACATACTCTAACTCCTTCCTACGTTTGTCTAGCAACCACCCATGTCACCAAAAATGAGCAGTCGTAAAAGGACAGCTAGTAAGAGCTGCCAGAATGGTGACAGGGGATACAGATTTTATGCTAGAATGTCAAAACTTGAAGAACATGTTCACCAGAAGGGGGTACCCTAACACACTAGTTAAAGATTTAATAACTGAAGTAGCCACAAAAAGGAAGGAAGGTATTTTTGTACCTATCCTTAAAAACACAAGTAAGGGGACAACAACTAATATATTGCCAGTACGTAATACAATAGGCAATTTTACCATGAGCTTGACTACAACATTTACTTGTGATGGTAGTAACATTTTGTACATGTTACAGAAAAATTGGCATTTTCTGACTAGTGACCCTACATTATGCCAAAAGCTAGGCATTGATCCAAAAGTCATATTTCGTAGAGGTCAAAATCTTAAAAGTCTATTAGAACATCCAATTAAGAGAGAATGTAAAACTACCAGGATGTACAAATGTGGCATGTGTCCACAATGTAAAGTTGTTGAATTGGGAAATACTTTTTATGTCAGATGTAACAAATATAAGATCGATAAGATGTTTGATTGTAACTCAAAAAAAGTAGTTTACTTGGCTCAATGCAAATTCTGTCCCACATACTATATAGGGAAAACAGAACAAAAGACCAAAGAACAGATCTATGAGCATCAATATGCCATTTCAAAAGGCAAACTGGAAAATACATTAGCTAAGCATCTTCAACAATATAACAGACATTTTTTTGGTTATTCAGTAATAGATCAAATTCACCCAAACATTAGAGGGGGACCTTGTTCATTAAAGTTAGATGAACTGGAACTCTACTGGCAAATTTTGGTTAATGCCTCTAGTCATCCAGGCTTAAATGAGGGGGTCTATATTAGAACATTGAAGTTTCAAACCTTCGAACGTTCTAATATCGACCCCTATTCAGTGAAAGCTGAAAATATCGAAGCAATAGAAAAACAAATTTTTCCTAGGGAAAGAATTTGGTTGTCCATTTCTGTTGCTTTGGTATTTTCAGCGATGTGGTGGAAAGTTAAAGGTCGGGTTCAGGTAAGTGTGCAATTGAGTGTGGGTTAGGTGAGTTAGGGGTAGGGAGCGGGTTAGGTATGTGTGCGATTGTGCAGATGTGAGGGTTAGGGCAGGTTAGGTGAGTTACGGTTAGGGTGTGGGTTAGGTCTGTGTGCGATTGTGTGGACGTGAGGGTTAGGGTGGGGTAGGTGAGGTGTGCAATAGTGACGGACCTTAGTGTTATGGTTTAGGTTAAGTCAAGTGGATAGTTAGTGGTGTGTGTATAGTTTAGTATAGGGTTAGGTGTAAGATTTTAGGAGTATGTGTGTGGATTGCTGTTTGCTTGGTGTCCTTGTGTTGTGTGTATGTGTTTTGAAACAGTGAATATTTTCCCTAGTAAAAAATTCACTGTTCTGTATGTTCGATGTTTTCAGCTTTCGCTGAATAGGGGCCGATATTAGAGCATTCGAAGTTTTGAAACTTCAGTGTTCTAATATAGACCCAAATGAGGCATGCTCTATTTTATGCCTTTTAAAATTAAAAAGCCTAGTAAGGTAAGATGAACCAAAAATTAAAACATTATTGAGTGTACAAATTATTACCTCATGAACTGATTGTATTTTACAGTTTATTTACCTATGTATGTATTAGGTATAATTGTATGCTTACGGAGGTTTGATTTTGATGTTTTTATGGTATGTAGTAGCTAATGCTTCCTTAATACAAATCATTCTAACAGGTTTTGTGTTAGGAGGTAGGGCTGTACTTTAAGAAATATGTAAACTATCACACCCATTTCATTGGAAGTTTGAACACATGACTTGATGGTGTACTATTTAATTAATGGTAGGTATATGTATGATTTGATCTGAAGAAGTCTGAGTACTTTCTCAGACGAAAAGCGCTTTATCTGGATAGAATACATTTTATGTTCTTTGACATTACATTTGTGCTTTCCGATCGTTTTTCTTGCCAGTACTGCTAAACCTAACAGCCAGCACTACTTTTACACTTGCTAAGCAGCGCCTTTGCTGCTTAGCAAGTGTAAAAAAAAAAAGAAAGAAGTGCACGTGTGTGTGTGTGTGTGTGTGTGTGTGTGTGTGTGTGTGTGTGTGTGTGTGTGTGTGTGTGTGTGTGAGAGAGATCGAGAGAGAGCAAGTGTGACAGAGAGAATGAGCTGTCTGTAAAATTGTTGTGTTTTACTTACTTCTTTCTTTTTTAAGTACTACATTATTTTTTATATATTTTTCATGTAAAATGCTTCCTCCAACACCATTAACATATACTACAGAAACTTTGCAACATTAGTCAGAGGAACTATTTTACATCAAAAATATACAAAAAATAATATAGTACTTAAAAAAAATAAATAAGTAAAACACAATTTTACAGAGACCTCATTCTCTAAGCACAATAATGCCCTGTGGCGTTAGGCCTCATAACACCTCTGGGCAGGCATTAATTACACATTAACACACATCCTGTTGGGCATTATTGCTTACGTATAATACTAAGTGATAACTTTATGTCCTTAGCATGACAGGTATAATACTGAGTGTCACTAGATAAGTTCATGTCCTTGGTTTCCCTTCATCTTATAGGAACTGCCCACATGTGCATGCACTTGTCTGTGTGTGTCACCTGTTAGTGGGAAGAAGACTTTAAAAAGTGTCACCACCTGCCTTCTCACTGTTTTAATGTGCTGGAACCTTCTCTTACTTATGGCAGTGCCCCCATATATGGTGTCCTCCAACTGAAAATAAAACAGGAGCCCTAGACAGATGCACCCCGGGATTCATGAAGCTCGGCGCAAGGACGGTGTTAGGCTTGTGCAGACCATGTGGCATAGAGATGGCGCAGTAGCGCCATATGCATATTAATGAAGGCATGCTGCCGCCACATCCACGTGCATAGGAAATGTGCGCGAGTGCATGGGGCATGTTGAAACGCCGCACTGAGGCGTGGACATGTCGGCTGTTTACGTGCAACCTAAAATGCTGAATGGTACAGTATATGGTACAGTATATCGTCATGGTATAGTAATCACACCTGTCAATGTCCGTGTATACTGAAACCTAAGCAAAGCATGGAAGGCAGTCTTGCAAACACAAAAGAAGCAAACACAAATGCACGTAGCTGAATATTGTGTCCCCATTCCTTGAACAAATGACATTTAAAACACCGTGCCCGTATTCTATTGTAGTGTTGATAGTTATACCAAGTGGAAGTGAAACCATCGTGTTAGCATGCTGCCAATAGCTAAGTCTAGCCCAATGGTCAGGGTTACCACCTGTCCCACATTGTGAGGGACAGTCCCCCTCCGGGCAGTTGTGTCCATACCAAAACCATTATAAATGTAAAATATCCTGCGATTGTAGGACATAATTATGTCCCACATCTTATGTAATAGTCACATACAATAGTTATTTCTGTATGTAACATACCTACATGTTACAAGAAACAGAGTAAGCAAGTAAACAAAACAGAAGAAGCAGCTAAACTGCTACAACAATAAGCTTACATTTAGGCATAAAACAAAAGTGCTATCCATTGTACTGACCGTAGGTATGTGTTGGCCTGTAAATTCTGATGTGTGTTCCGAATATATCCCATCCTGGCCATATGAAAAGGTGGCAACCCTACCAATGTTCAGAGCATTCGCCCAAAATCTGCCCATTTGCGGTTCAAGGCATCCTTGTCAGGATGAGCCAAAGATGAATGGGTATTACCCGGGTCTACCTACCATGTCATGAAAGATAAGTATTTGAGTGTACCTATGTGCTTGATGTATAGCATGTGGAAGGTGAAAAATGCTAGGGTAGTCCTCACAACCATACAGATACCAGAGATATGTAGTGTATGCAATGTTTTCCCTTGACCATGCCATGGGCCATCAACCAGAGAAGGGATGGATGGAGTGTGTGGAATATGGGTGTGGGGGGGACGGGTAATGTAATAATTTGCCAAGTGGAGACTGTGTTGGATGCCCAATAGGTGAACTGGAGGTGTATGAGGGAGCAGTGGGTGAATCAGAAAGAAACACAAAGAACAAACATACACATCCGCAATACAACCTGACAGGCCGTACTGTAGAACACAATCCCACAAACATATGAATATTAAAATGTGCGATACACATGTACAGAAATGTCACCAGTACATACCCAAATAATAGTCTGGCCTGAACTGAGCCATCCAACCACAACACACCTGGATGCATAATTGAATACCTATCATCCCCTCTACAGCACACAACCTCCCCCATTCCTGAACATCCACCAAATCCAGCAATACACGGGCTGCCAGCTTGGTGCAGCCATATCTGCACATAGTGACCACTACTCATATCTAGTAGGCAGTCTCACCCTAGGCAGTCTCAGGATTGCAAACTATGTATCCCTTGCATGTATAACCCTATCACATTTTTGTAAATCCAAAAATATCGAAGTTTATTGGTCTGTTCAAGTTTTGGATATCCCTCATGGGATAAGTATCCTGTGTAAACATCAGACTTGGTGTCACAACACGATGTCCAGTCCTGTAGACATCTGAACACAAGTTGTATGTGCAGTAGTGGTTCACAAGACTGCTCAGCCTCCAGCCAGTCATGCAGAACCTACTATCCGGGATTAAACACCTAACCGTGATGCACAGCTCCCAACATGCATTATCACGAATATATACTTTACACATTCGCATAGTGGCAGTTGGATATAGGGTGATTAAGGCGCTGCCGTAAGCAAGGTACCTCCTGTCCCACTTTGAGAGGGACAGTCCCTGTTTGGGTAGGTGTGTCCTGACCAAAAATAACACAATGGCAAATGTCCTATGATTGTAGGAAATAATTATGTACCATATTTCATGTAACAGTTGCATAAAACAGTTATTTCTATATGTAAAATACATCAATCTTACAAGAAACAGAATGAGCAACTAAACTGCTACAAGAATAAGCTCTCATCTAGGAAAATAACTAAAGTTCTAAACCCTGTACTGACCGTGGGTATGTGTTGGCCTGAAAAATCTGGTGTGTCCCGAATATATCCCATCCTGGCCATATGAAAAGGTGGCAACCCTACCAATGGTCAGAGCATTTGCACAATAACTGGCCAGTCCCTTAATCTCCCCTAAAACCAGTGACCTTTGGAGGAAAGGTGGTGAATTACACTGAATGAATAATGACAATAATTAAAAGTAATAGATGTCTCTTACTTCAGAAAATAAGTATTAATACATATGCTTTGATTCTGTCAACGTTTTAAGTTAATAGTACTAATATTTTAAAAGTGTCCGTGATTGTATCTGATTTGTCCTTGCCTTGTCCCTGTTACTGTTGAAATTAGTCCCTGAGTGGTTGAGAGGTCCGTACACATATGGACACCAACCAACTGTCACATTTATTGCCAGTACTGTTGACTACCTGTAGTGAAGTCATATATCCTAGGTACCATCCATGCGGTATTTACCACAGATGGTGTAGTGGTCAAACCGGTGACTAAGGTGTGTCTGTTTCTGGGTCCAAGCCATGGAAGGGCCACTAATTTTATGTGATGCCCAGAATAATGTCCGTCGGATATAGGAAGGTAAAGCCAGCAGGGATGTGCAGCGGACATTCAACAGTATGGGAAATGTAAAT